>NC_136886.1:34674543-34754543 GCF_949152265.1 Phoxinus phoxinus
GAGGTCTGTCACATCAACATTTACTATGGAACTAAAGAAAGCGCTTTCTGAGAGCGACGGGGCGGTGAAGACATACGGCGCGATGCGCGAGACGAACCGGGGCAGAGACAAAGGTGACAGTCACACCGGTTTACATGTTATTATCATCATCAGATATATATGATATATCATATTAGTCTTATCATCGGATATGGTTTCACTGTCATCCCCAGGCGTGACATTAGTGTTATTGTCTATGGAATAGTATTATTATTAATTAGATAAAAATATGATTTCAATGTTATTATCAGACGTGCATTAGCGTTAATATCAGATATGATTTCAGTCAGTCATTGATATTTGGTTCAATATTAGATATGATTGCAGACAGTGTTATAAACAGGCGAGATGTTGATGCTGATGTTATCAGTTATGATTTTTTTTGTTATTCATTTGTAACAATTGGGAAAAAATATCAGTTTTCAATAACACTGACGACCTCTCGTGTTTGACCCTTTCAATTCAGTCATAAATTATGACAGGTAATTAAAGACTAAATTCATAAAAATATTTTTGTTGAAATAAGATAGCCTAAACGTTAACTAAATAACATTAAAAAGTTTAACATTTCAGCTAGTTGCCAAATATGAAATATGTATTTAAGTAACTTTATAGAAATAATACAAATAATTGAAAACTAATATAAAAGCAAAATATTAAATATAAATTTAAAATATTAATAAAACTATAAACTGTTAGTATAAAGATTACAAATGTTGTGTTTAATAACATCCTGTGGTTAATAACAAATGGAGTTCTAAACGGAAAATTTATTTGAATAATATTTCTGTTGTTTTATTACTCATTTTAGTGATTATTATTAAGCTGAAGCGTGCGATGTATGTCAGTCTTATTCGAGCAGGTGAACTTGTGGAACATTTTTTAAATAATATGGCAGCCAAATTTCCCAATTTTACCAAGTTTCGTACCATTCCGATAAAGTAAAAAATCCTAAAAAATAAAATAAAAAACTATTTCGGTCATAAATGACAGAAGAGCACCACAGGGTTATAGCTTTCGAATGATGCCTAATGATGATTACTAAATGATGTGATAGGGAAACCAAATGCGCTACAGGACACTGACAGCTAACTGGCTAAACAACAGTATACTCACAACACTGATAAAAGCCACAGAAAGATCAACTGATTTGTTAAATATCTTGAACTTGAGCAGAACTGACGTCACACATCCACTAAACACCGGCTGATTCAAACAGTGTGAGCATGAAGAGTGATGTTAGTAAAAGATTTGCAATATTTGATTGATATTTTATATCTAATGCAGTGACATTAATAGCCCCTATTATGATATTTTAAAGCCTCCAACAGTTTACATGCATCTAATGCCAAAAAAACACTTTAATTTCCTCATAATCTCCACTGCAGCGTCAGCTCTTTTCTCAGTGTCGGAAACGCTTCGATCGAAGATTCAGTCTCTCTAAACCCCGCCTCTCTGAGATCTGCTCTGCTCTGATTGGTCAGATGGCCCAGTCTGCTGTGATTGGTCAACCGCTTACTGCATGCGTCGGAAAAACAAACGCTCATTACCTAATTTGTTACATTATTACACGTATGTTCGTATGTAACGGGCCGTTTCAGCAGTTCAGAATCACTTCTTAGGAGACAATAACTTTATTTGTCATACACTTTGATCTTTGAAACTTTGCAGACCTTTAACATACACAAAAAGCTGCATTATTATACACTACATGAAAGGGAATATCCAAAAAAGCATACTACTGGGTCAACAGCACTACAGCAGTGATATATGGCACAGATTTTTCAATGCAATGGTCCTGAAAGATTCCACACTCTCTCTCTCTCACACACACACACACACACACACTCTCTTACCCGCCGTCTGTTTGCACTCTAGGCCAGATGGACGTGTCGATGGCTGAAAGCTCCATGTGTCCAGACGAGATCGAGGCAGAAATGGCTCGTATTCAGCGCCTGCGGGAGGTTCTGGTGAGACGCGAGTCCGAACTCAGATTCATGTGAGTATCTGAACCAAACACTTAGATTCATATGAGTATCTGTGTATGATTATATGAGTATGAGTATGTGAGTATCTGAACATTTACTGAACCAAACGCTGAGATTCGTGTGAGTATCTGTGTATGAGTATCTGTGAGTATCTGTGTATGAGTATCTGTGTATGAGTATTTGAGTATGAGTATGTGAGTATCTGAGAGTATCTGTGTATGAGTATCTGTGAGTATGTGTGTATGAGTATGTGAGTATCTGTGTATGAGTATGTGAGTATCTGTGTATGAGTATGTGAGTATCTGTGTATGAGTATGTGAGTATCTGTGTATGAGTATGTGAGTATTTGTGAGTATCTGTGTATGAGTATGAGTATCTGTGTATGAGTATGAGTATCTGTGTATGAGTATGTGTGTATGAGTATCTGTGTATGAGTATCTGTGTATGAGTATCTGTGTATGAGTATGTGAGTATTTGTGAGTATCTGTGTATGAGTATGTGAGTATTTGTGAGTATCTGTGTATGAGTATGTGTGTATGAGTATCTGTGTATGAGTATGTGTGTATGAGTATCTGTGTATGAGTATTTGAGTATGAGTATGTGAGTATCTGAGAGTATCTGTGTATGAGTATCTGTGAGTATGTGTGTATGAGTATGTGAGTATCTGTGTATGAGTATGTGAGTATCTGTGTATGAGTATGTGAGTATCTGTGTATGAGTATGTGAGTATCTGTGTATGAGTATGTGAGTATCTGTGTATGAGTATGTGAGTATTTGTGAGTATCTGTGTATGAGTATGAGTATCTGTGTATGAGTATGAGTATCTGTGTATGAGTATGTGTGTATGAGTATCTGTGTATGAGTATCTGTGTATGAGTATCTGTGTATGAGTATGTGAGTATTTGTGAGTATCTGTGTATGAGTATGTGTGTATGAGTATCTGTGTATGAGTATGAGTATCTGTGTATGAGTATGAGTATCTGTGTATGAGTATGAGTATCTGTGTATGAGTATGTGAGTATTTGTGTATGAGTATGTGAGTATTTGTGAGTATCTGTGTATGAGTATGTGTGTATGAGTATCTGTGTATGAGTATGAGTATCTGTGTATGAGTATGAGTATCTGTGTATGAGTATGAGTATCTGTGTATGAGTATGTGTGTATGAGTATGTGAGTATGAGTATGTGAGTATCTGTGCGTATCTGTGTATGAGTATGTGAGTATCTGTGTGTGAGTATGTGTGTATGAGTATGTGTGTATGAGTATGTGAGTATGAGTATGTGAGTATGAGTATGTGAGTATCTGAGAGTATCTGTGTATGAGTATCTGTGAGTATCTGTGTATGAGTATGTGAGTATGAGTATGTGTGTATGAGTATGTGAGTATGAGTATGAGTATGTGAGTATCTGAGAGTATCTGTGTATGAGTATCTGAGAGTATCTGTGAGTATCTGTGAGTATCTGTGTATGAGTATCTGTGAGTATCTGTGTATGAGTATCTGTGAGTATCTGTGTGTGAGTATGTGTGTATGAGTATGTGTGTATGAGTATCTGTGTATGAGTATGTGAGTATCTGTGTATGAGTATGTGAGTATCTGTGTGTGAGTATGTGAGTATCTGTGTGTGAGTATGTGAGTATCTGTGTATGAGTATGTGAGTATCTGTGTGTGAGTATGTGAGTATCTGTGTGTGAGTATGTGAGTATCTGTGAGTATCTGTGTATGAGTATGTGAGTATGTGAGTATCTGTGTATGAGTATGTGAGTATGTGAGTATCTGGGAGTATCTGTGTATGAGTATGTGAGTATGTGAGTATCTGTGTATGAGTATGTGAGTATCTGTGTATGAGTATGTGAGTGTGAGTATGTGAGTATCTGTGTATGAGTATGTGAGTATCTGTGTGTGAGTATGTGAGTATCTGTGTGTGAGTATGTGAGTATCTGTGAGTATCTGTGTATGAGTATGTGAGTATCTGTGTATGAGTATGTGAGTATCTGTGTGTGAGTATGTGAGTATCTGTGTATGAGTATGTGAGTATCTGTGTGTGAGTATGTGAGTATCTGTGTGTGAGTATGTGAGTATCTGTGTGTGAGTATGTGAGTATCTGTGAGTATCTGTGTATGAGTATATGAGTATGTGAGTATCTGTGAGTATCTGTGTATGAGTATGTGAGTATGTGAGTATCTGTGTATGAGTATGTGAGTATGTGAGTATCTGTGTGTGAGTATGTGAGTATCTGTGTATGAGTATCTGTGTATGAGTATGTGAGTATCTGTGTATGAGTATGTGAGTATCTGTGAGTATCTGTGTATGAGTATGTGAGTATCTGTGAGTATCTGTGTATGAGTATGTATCTAAACATTTACTGAACTAAACGCTGAGATTCTCCTCTGGAATCTGAGCTTTCCTCTCGTGTTCTTCTCAGGATGGACGATGTTCAGCTCTGCAAAGACATCATGAGCCTGAAACAGGAGCTGAGGAAGATCGTGACAGTGCCAGGTGACTGAAGAGAACGTGTTTCCGTCAACTACAGTATACAAAACTACTGAACATACACCTCAGCATAACCTGTTATGAGCATTTATTCGGATGATGTTTTGTGCACATTTCCATCTTGCAATTAAAATTCTGAATTTGCATATATATATGTATTAGGCCCACTAACAGCGAACGGTCTCTAAACATCATGAACAAGCGTTAATAGAACATTTGTTCAAAGTTATCTGGTCTTTAATAATGTTCTCAAAAGATTAGCACAAAAACATCCTTTATGGAACGACTAACCTTTCTTAAAGGGGTCATGACATGGGTTTGTTCCCTTAGGTGCAATTATAGTATTACTATAGTTTTTTTTACAAAAAACTTTTAAAATGTAGTGATTTATGACCTTTTCCCTGTTTCTCATCCTCTGATTCACACAGTCTGTTTTGGGTGTGTTTTCCCTTTAAGAGTTCAGTGTTAACGCCCACTGTTATGATTGGCTAACGTCAGTGCCTATGCATCAATTATTAACGCCCCCAGCCAGAACCTGTGCGGATTCAGCGTATTTAAAAAGTAGTTTAAAGTTTTAAACACATTACTTACAGTTTGCGTCGTCGTTGTTGAGCCCAGAATAGTCGGCACGGACTTATCTTTGAGCAACAGTTTTCTGGCAAAGCCAGCATCATTTTGGGATTTGTTCTCAAAACAGTCATCCTTCAAATGTATAGAGCAAACACTTAAACTAACACTGCCGTGACTGAGACGTCCGCAAAAAATAAAGTGCATCCATTTTTCCCTGACGACTGGATCTTTCGCAGCGTATTCAAAGATGTTGTTTGTCCACAGCAGGAACAGCACATCTGCGGCATCGTAATTTCCCTGTACACAGACCCACTCGCTGTCCGTCGACTGAACACTTGTGAGGCGCGACAATGATACGAAATGAGCGTAGTTGCCTTGCGCTTAAAGCGTAGTTGTCTTGTGCTGGAGGCGGTCGTATGCAAACGCTGGTACGTCACTTCGTACCGTGACGTCACTTCTTACCATGGATCCAGAACGAGCTGTATTTAGAGCTTGATTAAATAAATGATTCGTTTATAATGGGGAGGACGTCTTAAGCTATGAAACTTGCAGGACGTTTTAATGGTACAAAGACCTCTTATATACCAAAAGATCAAGGCAAATTTGGTTTTTCATGTCATGACCCCTTTAAATGTTACTAGTTTCAGAGAACATTCAAAAGTAACATTCCCATAATGTTTGCAAAATTATACAATAGAACGTAGCCTTAATGTTTATAATCAAGAATAAAAAAAACATTTAAAGTCCCCCTGTAGTCAATACAAAACTCACCTTTGATCACCAAAATTACATATTTAAATGTTTTTTCCTTGATATTTTTTTTAAATCATGCCTTAAAATATCTTGAATGTAACTCGACACCCTTTCCTCATTCATGGCGCTTTTCCACTGCATGGTTCGGTTCGGCTCGGCTCGCTTTAAATGGTACCATCTCTGTTGAGGTTCCAAGCGTACCGTACCGATACTAAACTGTGACGTGAAAACACTGCTGATCATTGATTGGTCAGACAGAATCGTCACTACCAGCGCCATTGTATTTGTGACACGAGACATCAAACCCGCTAGATTTAAATAGCCAGTAACAGCGGCTGTTTTTAAACTACTTGCTTGAAGAAAAGAAAAAAAAAAAACATAAAAAAATTAATGGCTGAATCGTGGTCAGTAGACGAAGTGCAGACGCTCCTCTCATTGGTTGCTGAGGAGCGGCGCAACTATAACGATCAGTCTATAATCCCGCCCACTATGAAGCGGTATTGGGAAAGCAAACCGAGCTAAAGTGAACCGAGCTGTGCCGCGCCATTAGTATACTTTATTCTATGAATATGCAAATGAGCCCCGCCTCCACTCACTCACTCACTCAGAGATCCACTGGTGGACGATCACACGTTGATCTGATTGGTTACAAGGTAGTGTGTGACGTCAGAAACACCAGCGATTTCAAACCGTGTTTTTGAGACTGTCTTTGGTTCACTGCAGTTTTAAGCAGAAAATACTCAGCAATGCTGTCCACTTATGAATTTACACATGGTGTGTGTTAAAGCAGATTAAAAACACCACATAGACACATAAACAACATTAAAAGCTGGATTTTCACCACAGGGGGACTTTAACAAAACTGGACGTTTTGAACTTAAATTTTCATAACTTAAACGTTAGCAAAACATAGTGGAACCGCGAGCGTTAGACTCAGACCGGCTGCATGGCGTCTCAGATGTACAGTATACACTCATGTAACACACACTCACCTGAACACACAGACGCAGAGAAGACGAAGAAGCAGCGTCAGCGAGAAGAGAAGCTGCTGGTGGAGATTCATCAGCTGGTGCAGAAGAGAGACTTCCTGGTGGAGGACGCAGACGTCGAGCGGCTGAGGTCAGAGACGGCTGTGTGTGTTTAAAGGCTTCTAGGGGATCAACTTCACGGATCTAGTTTCAATTCATTTTGTTGTAAACATACTTTATCATGACGTGTTAAACATGAAAGAATTATGCCATCTTTAACATTAACTTTAGAGAACTGGATCTTGTAGCCTAGAGTTTTTAAATAAACATGAAAATGCACATTTCGAACTTAAATGGTTGTAATTCAATGCTTTGGAATATAGATGTAAGATTGGTCTTGTTTTAAAGAAGACATTTGGCCGATTTTTGTAGAAGTGAAATTAATGAAGAAAGTTAAACAGAAAAAATGTTATAGAAGTTTGAGTTTATGAAAATGTACAATGTTAAAAATGTAATTATTCATATTTTATATAAAATATATATTTTCAAAACCTGGAGGACTCTAAAAACGCAAAAAAATCAAAGCCAAAAATCTGAACAAGTTGTGTTTCAAATGTTCGGTTGATATCTCTTGAAATGAGCGTTCAGTGAGATGTAGTTTGGGCGCAGTACCACACTTCTCCACTAGTGGACATTACTGCCCATATAAGGGCGTCTCCATCTCCATATGTGGTTTGAGTCTGAACCATTATTTTTACAATTTTCATACAATTTATGAAGTAGACATCCTATTCAGAAGTAGTGTTGGAAGTTTGGCAGATTTTGAACCTCTAAGAAACACAGAAGATCACGTATGTGCATTATAGCTCGCTGCACATCACTAATGCTGAATCTATTATTATTTTCTTTATATTTAAAACATTTCCAGAGCTTTTTTTCTAAAAGAATTGAATGGATGTTATCTTTTGAACTCTTGGCATGAAAACAAACTGAGGTTTCTACCATTCTTTCATGATTTTTCATGTTCATCAATATTTCAAAATAAAGGTTTGAACTCGCCTCAGGAGTATGAACATATTCTTGTTGCAAACTGATAAATTACAGCTCCTCTGTCATTTATTTTGAAAAATCAGTCACCAAATATGAAAACTAGAGATTGTAAGCTTTAAAATGATATATTGTCAAGATTAGTTTAGGTTTAGTATAGGATATTACTGGTTTAAATATGTAATGGTCAATATAAGGGGTTAAAATGTGGACACTTGTCCTGCCCCGGATCTAGAAGAACTGAGGTCCACTCATAGCTTTGACATCACTAGTCTAGAGGTAATGGGTGTTAGGATCTGACTGGACCATTAACATTAACTTGTGTCCATCGTGTGTGTGACAGGGAGCAGGAGGAGGACAAGGAGATGGCCGAGTTCCTCCGACAGAAGCTCAGCGTAATACAGAGTAAGAGTTCGGCTTCACACACTCGCTTGTGCTTTAATTTCTCACATTAATGTTTATTTCACGATGAGAGATCCGAGACCTTTCTTAAAGTCACCATGAAACTCGTCACGCTGGTCTTCTCTCCTCTACTGTGCCGTATATCGGGAGAAGCGCTTCAGGAACAGGAACACATGTGGGCGGGGCTTGATTGTGTCTGAGGAATTGATTGGATGGTTGAGGTTTGCTATTGGCTGATCTTATGTGAGTGACAGGTTGCCCCGCCCACATCAGAGAAGAGATGCTGCAAGATTATTAAAACAATAATGATGCATCAATAAATCTATAATAAACTTTAATATTCCATAAAAAAAAAAATCCATTTTGGTTTCATGGTGACTAACTGGTTTCCACATGACTTGCGCTGGGCATCAACACACACACGCCGCTCAACTTTGACCTTGACTTGATAATGTTGCACACAGTGTGACGTAAGACAGTTGCTGTAACAAGTCCGTGTCAAACAAGTTAAAGTTGAAACTATGTGTGGCATCTGTTTGTACATAGTTCATCTGGTTATTTATTTATGTTCTTTAAAGCAACACTTCAGTTTTGAAGACCGACAGAAAATGAAAAGTTGTGATTTTCTAGGCCAATATGACTAACTATTCTCTCATTCCTGCGTAATAATCAAGAACTGCCGTACAGCAGCGCAATGATATTACACACTTAGTGCCGGTCACGCTGGAAGTTACCGAGCTGGGGACTATTTTCAGGCGCTGCGTAATATCATTATGGCAGCAGTTCTTGATTATTACGCAGGAATGAGAGAATAGTTAGTCATATTCCCCTAGAAAATCACATCTTTTCATTTTCTGTCAGTCTTAGTTCACGATGTAACTACAGAAGAGTCGAGTTTTAAATAGGAAAAATATCGAAACTCTTCTGTCATTTTTTTGAGAGAGATGCTAACGGTCTAATCAGATTCAATGATCTATGCTAAGCTATGCTAACAGTGCTACCGCCAGACCCGGAGATCGGCTGAATGGATTCGAGAACGGTAAAACTGTTTAACTCTCGGCGAGCTGGAGAATGAGCCTATTTACAACAAAACTGGAGTATTCCTTTAAATGTTTGAAATAAAAAAATTAAGAAAAAAGTTGAACTACGTTGTTTTAAACCCAGCGGCTGAGAATAATGGTGCATTCAAGTCATGTCGGAAACATTGTTTTTGCAAGTTGTACACATGAATGTTTCCACAAAGTCGTAATTGCGAGTGGAACACTTTTTCTTTTTAACGCACCTGACGCCATAATCCCGACTTCCCAACTCGTAAATACAAACTTCCCAGGAGGACATGAAAGCACATGCTGCGCTCACGCCATGTCATCAGGACGAGAACACGTGACGTCTGCGTTTGGACCGTAGGTTTGGGGATTATGAGTTTGTATGGCAAACACTATGAACGCCAAAAAGTGTCAGGTGGTACAAGTCAGATCTCTCAGAAAATTATTTATTATGTTATTATTATGAGGGTAACACTTTACAATAAGGTTCATTAGTTAACCACATTAGTTAGCATGAACTAATAATGAACTCCACTTATACAGCAATTATTAATCTGTTTATGTCAATTTCATCATTTACTAATTTATTTTATTTATTTTATTATATATATATATTATATATATATTATTTTATTATATATATATATTATTTTATCTTGTTGACATTAATGCAGTATGAACAGCTGTATTTTTATTAACTAACATTAACAAAGATGGATAAATACAGTAACAAATGAATTGCTCATTGTTAGTTCATGTTTGTTAATACATTAACGAACCTTATTATAAAGTGTTACCGTTATGAGTTTACAAGGACGTAAACGCGAAGTCGTAATCTCGGTAATTCTGACATGGCGTGAACGCAGCCAGACCATAGACTGAGCTAGACGCAGAAAAGAGTCATGTGACCCCTAACCCGTCTCTGTCCGTCTGATTGGCTCTTCTTCCCACCGCAGGATCTCCAAAACCACGAACATCTGAAGCTCCAGCGAACAAGCCGTCCCTCAGCCGGAGCAGCGCGGCCCTCATTAAAGACTGCTGTGGGGCCACTCAGTGCATCCTCATGTGAAGAACACACACACACACACACTCAGTCAGAACCGTGTTACGTTCGTTTGATGAATATGTTAATGAGTTTGTTCACTGGAGCAGTAAAGACTGATTCTGCAGCATGTAAAGCTCAACCGTTACTCCGTCGCCGTCAGGAGGAACAGAAGAGCCGCGCGGACGTCTCTTAAACCCCCCCACACACACACACACTCTTCAGAACTATACAGCTCCGTTCACACCAAGAACCAGAACTAATGATTACTATATTGACCCTGGACCACAAAACCAGTCACATGAGTCAATTTTATGAAATTGAGATATACATAATCTGAAAGCTGAATAAATAATCTCTCCAGTGATGTGTGGTTTGTTAGGATAGGACAATATTTGGTCGAGACACAACTATTGAAAATCTGAAATCTGAGGAACAAAAAAATGTAAACATTGAGAAAATCTCCTTTAAAGTTGTGCATTTATGTTCACGATTGTGCTGCATTCACTCACAAAAATACATGTTTTATATATTTACGGTAGGACATTTACTAAATATCTTCATGGAACATGATCTTAATATCCTAATGATTTTTGGCATAAAAGAAAAATGGATAATTTTGACCCATACAGTGTATAGTTGCTATTGCCACAGATATACCCGTGCGGCTCCAGACTGGGTTTGTAGTCCAGGGTCACATGTTAGTGTCCACAGTAACGCATGAAATCGTTCTGTTCAAGTCCTGAAATTAACACTTGGCAAGCGCTAAATGAGAATAAAAATGAGTGTCGCGAGTATAAAACCGCGTCAGTCAGCCGGAAACACTAAGTCGTCGAACAATGCAATGTTGTGAACGTTAACGACGCTCGGGACCGCTGGCGAGCTAGCGCCACATCAGCATGAAAGATTAAGCCTTGACGATTAAAGTATTCAAGCGCAAGACGACACGAAAAGGAACTGAAACCGTTTCGCGCTCAGAAAGCGTGCGCTCAGAAAGCTGCGCTCAGAAAGCTGCGCTCAGAAAGCGTGCGCTACTGATATGAGCCGCTTCATGTCGTCTTATGCTTGAGCGGACACATGCACACAAATTAGGTCAAAATATGCGAGTATGCTAGTGTATGGCTTGAGTGAACACACAGTCGTGAAAGACGATGCGTGTGTATCAGTATATTAGATCCGTGCCTCCACTCTTAAAGTGACAGCAGCCTAATATTTTATTTTTTAATGTTAAAGAAAGAAAGAAAAGAAAAACTCATTGGCCTTGACTGAATAACTTTTGAAACGTTAAGGATAAATTATTCAATTTTTTTAATTTACATTTGATTAACTAAAAACTACTGTTACTTGTCTTTTAATAGACAATGAATAATGTTGTAAATGTATATTAGTTATGCTAGTAGTTTAGCTGTGGATATCGCTTCTCTGTATCACCACACCACAGCTAGAACTATATTCTTTTATATTAATTTTTTTAAAATAGTGATATTGTTGTTGGTGTGAACAAACATGAAGAGTTATGAATAATCGGTCACAAGCACAACAGAATCTCACCACAGGATCGCTGTATATAAATGATGAATAACACTATTATGAGTTTGTAAACAGACGTGCGTCTCAGGCTAAAGTACAGTAGCCGTGTTCACTGACAGCAGATGTTCTTCTAAGACATAAGCAGCCAATATTCAGTAATTTGTCATGATCCATGGACACTTCCCTAAAGGTCTGAGTGTGATTCTGCAGTGTAGCGGATGTGTGTATGTTCTCCTGCACAGTCCCGGATCAACACACCACCTCGTCAGACGTGTGCGGATATGAAAACTATGTTTGGAGTTTTAGGCATTTGTTGCCTTTTGAAATATGATATTAAAGCAGGTCAGATCATCTGAATAGCACAGGATATCAGCGGCACTTGTGAATATCCGGCTAATAAAGTTTCTTCCAGCAGAGTGTGTGTGTGTGTGTGTGTGTGTGTGTGTGTGTGTGTGTGTCGCTCCATCCAGCGTCTGGTGTTCACTGCACACTCGCATCATTTTCTAGTGTCTGATTTCCAGGTTTTAAAATTTTCACTAATTAATAATAATAATATAATAATAGGTAACACTATTTTATAGTGTCCTTGTTACATATACTTACCGTAGTAATTACAGTAAATTATGCATAATTACATGCAACTAACCCTCAACCAAACCCTAACCCTATAGTAAATACATGTAGTTGCTTAATTTTACTCCGTTCTTAAATATATAATTACACTGTAAAAATCACACCTTAAAATAAAGTGTAACCGTACAATATTGCAATACTCCCTAAAAACGTGACAAGTTACTTTTTATGGAAAGTAATGCATTAGTTTACTTTTACATTACTCACCTTGGCTTGCTTGTTAGTTAACAACAACAACAAAAAAGTTGTACTTTTGGAAAATGTTAAAGGCTCTTTTAGACCAGAAGTGAATGCGCCTCAGGCTGAAGGAAATGCAAGTCCACTCCTGTGCAGTAGAGGGCGCTGCTCAAACTAACCTTTCAGCCGCTTAAGATATGTTCACCTAGTACGGTTCAATTGGATAATTGAAGGTCAGCAGCAAAGACATTGCTTAATACATTTAAAATGATGAGTTACTTGATCCGCTCCTTTAAAAAAGTAATGCAATTCCATAACTTGCATTACCCTCCAACCAACACTGCTTATGAGTGACAGATTCCTCATGGAGGTTTCAAATAATGTGCAATGGTCTCATGTTTAATCACCAAAATAACATATTTAAGCATTTGTTCATTGGAAAAAAATTCTTCATTCCTTCAAATATCTTGAATGTAACTCGACACCCTTGCCTCATTTAGTATGTGCGGTTCTATGAATATGCAAATGAGCCCCGCCTCCACTCACTCAGAGATCCACTGGTTGACGATCACACGTTGATCTGATTGGTTACAAGGTAGTGTGTGACGTCAGAAACACCAGCGATTTCAAACCGTGTTTTTGAGACTGTCTTTGGTTCACTGCAGTTTTAAGCAGAAAATACTCAGCAATGCTGTCCACTTATGAACTTACACATGGTTTCTCTTAGAGCTTATTAATAACACCACATAGACACATACACAACATTAAAAACTGGATTCTCACCACAGGGCGACTAAGTAAACCGAGTTCATTACCTCATTTTAGTTAAAGCTGCAGTCCGGCACTTTTTTGTGTTTAAAAATATCAAAAAAGACATTTTTGATAAAAAACTTAACCAGCCAGTGTTCAAAACTATCTGCTTGCCTTACCTCGATTCAAAACGGTAAGCTTGTAATAATGATTTTAATTCCAGTGGTACTGGTGGATTTCCGCGGGAATTTCGAGCATGTCTTTGCGTCATTACGTCACTTCTGTACACATAGAGAAGGAGTCTCGGCTAGTCGGCTATTATAGCGTGTGTGGATGATGGTGGAGATTTAGCTTAGCACTTGGTATGGCGGATCCCGAAAGTTTAAAGCGACAATCACCAGTGACAACTGGAGATTCACCCGTTGTAAAACCCAAAAGACTTCGGACTTCAGAGTGGCTACAGAAAAGAAGAGACTGCAACCGAGCCCATGCTAAAACAAGGATAAGCATCGACAGGGCTTTTGAAAGGTGGCGTGAACTCCGTGTTTTAAAAGGGGTTCGAAATGTATGTGAATAAAATTTGATTATATTACAGTTTTAAATAAGCATTTGATTACACATACGTGTGTGTTTTTTTATTTCAAAGAGGAACAGTTATAAGGAACATTAATTTGTTGGTATGACAATTAGAATTTATACTGCACAGAAATGAAAACTGAACTACAGGTAGCCCTAATACACATTAAATGTAGTCACGCAATAATGATGTAGTTAACATTAATAATTTGAGAACAAAATATATTTTTCACGTTTTGACGTGATATAAGCAATCGTTAGATTTAATCAGCATGATATAGCCTACTGCAATGCTTCCCCCCACCCCCCGAATTTGGTCAGAACAAAAGAGAATGTTACTTACTGTTCAGATGACATTTACCGATGAAAATTCTAATGTTGGTTATACACTTTCAAAAAGTATACTCTGACATTGCTGATGACAGTACAGTATCCACAGCGACATGTTCTCCTCAATACATTGTGTTCATCCGCGCTGTTTCATGCCGATTTACTACCCACGCACAGTTAATAATTCCGCGAATAACTGCAATTGCAGATTTCGAACAGAGATGGCGACAAAGAGGAAAAACGACGGACTGCAGCTTTAAATCAAAAACAAGGGGAACAAATTCATGGGTACGATATAAAATATGTATAGACATTAAAAAAACTTTTTAAAAATGACACACAACGAAATAAAGTAAAAAAATTCAAAATGTTAAAGGTACAATATGCAGTATTTTCTGCCGCTAGAGGGCGCTACATTCCAAACAACAACAACAACAGCGGCGTAGCTTGATATGATGGGAAATGTAGTTTTTAACTCCACCGTGGATGTAAATCAGACAGGAATCAAAAAATCATGTTTATGGATGAGGTAAAATTCTATTTTTTATAAATGTTGCGTTTAATGACATGCTTCCATTTCATTAAAATGAATTAACCGCAAGAAAAGTAAGGTTTAATACTAAATTGGTTATCATGTTACTGTATTTGTCGAATTCATTGTGATAATGCTGTGCAGTTTTACGTGTTCTAAACCATTGTTGTAAAAGTACATTCGAACACACACATCATTTGCCAAAAGACGGATTCATCTTTATGTAGAACACATATTTATTTACATGGCCATAAACACCAGACGTGATAAACAATGTCAATAAACTAAACACAAGCCTAAAGCAATCATACTTTCCTCACATAAACATAACTATTACTGAATGCTACATTTGGAATATATAAAATTGACCTGTACGTTTATGGGACTTTATGGGACAATCGGTAAAGAATAATTGTGTTCATAACGCCTGCACGACACAAGCTAACGTTTGTTGTTTGATAGACGCTACAACTACAACTTCCGCATTTGTCCAGGACTCCGCGCAGTACGAGCGGACACCGAGGGTGACGCGGATATGACGCACTGACTGGCGACTCCAGCTCGCCCGCTCACACACCCCGTTTCCTCGGTTAAAATCACAATTTTCTCACGATTAAAAAAAATAGTTGGAAACATTTGGAATATTGTAAGTAATCAACTTAACAAAATATATAACACTGGCCTTGTGATTTTGGGATGTTTTAATGCACAAATATTACATATTGTACCTTTAATAAAACCTCAATGATGCTAAAACAACAGCAAAAGTTCTTCTTACGTGAGAGCAAAGCTCGACTGAAAGCAGGACACCGGATGATGCTTGTGATATTTATTATACATGACAGAAAATATTTGGTCATTACATAAAAATAAAAAAAAACAAGAGTTTCTGGTGGAGACTAAAATCATACAAGACCTCCGGCGTCTTGAGCCTGAACTTCCCCGTCACTCACACGAACCGGACGATGATCAGCTGACGTCGCAAACCTGAGGCTTCTGGAGTCACCTGACGCACGCCACAGGATAAACACAAACACTAAAACTGCACATGACGAACGAGACGCGCTGACACACACACACCACATCTCCATCTATCCAACAGCACGAGAGGCGACGTTATGCAAACATGCATATAAACACAGAGCTTCTCTTCTGAACACACACACACACACACTTCACCTCAGAGTTCCAGCTTCCAGAAACACGACTGAAGGGAAGGAGACGTCAGGACCAAAGAGAGACACCCTTAAAAGAAGAAGACGAGCCGCCGCGCATCAGCACAGCGCTGCGTTCACAGAACACTCGAGCGTTCGGTTCGTTGGTCTCTCCAGCCGGAAGCATGTGACACGGACCAACCTCAGCGTGACCGAGGGCGTCTGATACAAGCCATTGTAAAAGCCAATCTCAGATCACGACGACACAAACTCAAGGTTCACCAAAACAACCTTGGCATTTCCAGAGGAACATCATCTGATTAGCACCATTTTGCCAAAACACATAAAAGAGGAAACTGCAGCTACTCGTCGCAAACAAGGGTTTATGCACGCTGTGCATATAACGGACAACGCAACTTCTGGAGCAAAACACACGACAGACTGCAGGTGTACGTCACGGGGGCGTCGCTCGCCGGCCGCGGGGACTCGTCCGGGACTCTGAAACTAAACATTGCTTTAAGAATTTCAACAAACACAGACTTCATTCACAATATGAACTTAAGCGATTCGGCTGAGTCATGTGACGAGGGCGGCTTTGGCTGACGAACGCGTTTAAAAGAGAGGAAGGCTCTTTAATAATAGCAGGCTCCCGCTCTGAAACGGACTCAACAAAAAAAGTGTTTTAAGCGAATTCCACCTTTCATTTCATCCGACGGAGCGCATGTGCTTCACACAACACAAATAACGTCTCGAACTAAGGCGTCTCAGAGCACAGGTTCACCGTAATGAAGGTTTGGGTGACAGCGTCATGATTTCACAGTTCCGATCAGCACGTCTCAGGCTCAGACGAGACATTGATAACTAGCATTTGTAGTAACGAAGGACCAATCGCGCGGGCCGCGTTGGCTTTGAAAACACGAGTTCACAAAATGAGAACAAGTTTTGAAAACAGAAATTCCCCACACAGAACGACTGCTTCCTCACAGAGCAACATCTGTGTCACGTGATGTTTCTGTCCAGACACACAGTCAAAGGGAAGGACACAGAGCCGCTAGCGAACGCACGTTCCTCATGACAACGTTTGGCGTTAGCCTGACAGGGCGGATGTGAAGGAGAAGTTAGCCGCTAGTTTGACCTTGTTTCGTGATGTCCGGCGGCCAGGGCTGTCCGTAACGCAAGCTCTCGGTTCGCTCGAGTCGTTCTCCGGCGCCGCGAGGAGACCGTTGGCCGGTCGAGGCTGCCGATCGTGAACCGGATCGAAGCGGATCAGATCTTCGGGATGAACCGGGTCGGGTCGCAGCTGAGGAGACGGCAGGCACGACGGGACCGGGCCACACAGGAGATCCACGGGAGATCCCGAACCCAGACACAGCAGCTCCAGCTCACCTGACGGACACACACACACACACACACACACACACACACAGAGTTAGCAAAGCGCGGGATAATGTGCGCGTGTTTGTCAGGGTCATAATCATTTGTAAACAAGTCGTAGTAATATTTGAGTTTATTGACATGTATCTGACATGTAATAGCCGGTGATGCTGATATTAAACATTTAACAACATAATATTATATGTATAACATAATTAAAACAAACTTAAACAAAAATAATAAAATAATAAATAAAGAATTAAAATAAATAAAATACATGTACAAAAAAAAATCAAAAACAAGTACAGTTCTATAAAAGATTCTGTAAATGTACTTGTGATAAAAATTGCAAAATACATTCTGGATCCATAAATAAATCCTTAAAAATGTGTACTGATAAAAAGCACCGTCTCAGAACATTAAAGATTGGGCAATCCCAAAGAATACGTTTTTCATTTATTAACAAACACGTATTCATTACTTCAATGAGCTCATCGTTTCTGCATTAAATGACATTTTTTTAATTATGTTTTTCGCTAACTGATTATTATGTACATTTCTGAAATGCATAACTCAGACAGTTTCCTCTGATAAGACTGTAACTGTGATGTGGACTCTGGAACGCTGCTTTGAAACGGTGTGTATTGTGAAAAGCGCTGTAATTAAATGAGTGTGTTTACCGCTGGCGGGGCTGTCGGAGGATCGACTCTCTTCATCGGGACGAGGACCGTCTAAAGTGACCCCTGGACTGCCTCGAGCTACACACACACACACACACACACACAGATATGAGTGTAACGAGACCCTCGTGCCAAGATTCGATACATATCTCGATACTGAACTCATGATACGATATTATTGCGATACTCCAAGACATATGATAAAAGATTAACGATAAATGTACTGTTGATTAAAATGCTAAATGTGGTTTTACATCGTGTGTGTAAATGAATATTCTTGGACTTGGTGCTGGAAACCCAAAGCACAGGACAATAGAGACACCAGAATAACAATATTAATGATTCTGAAGCTGAAAATACAGAATTATTTTAGATGAATATGCTTGAACTCTGACTAGATATACACTTTTTACTGGTAACAAGACATTTGATTATCAGGACCCACAAATATTCCCCCACTGCATTATTATACATTATATTCAACAACATTATATACAGCAGTTTAATGAAGCACTGACACTGAAACTCTGAAAACTCGATTTTTTTCTTACACAGTACTTTTCTTTTTGTGTGAACTATCCACAATACATATTGCTGCATTTTTGTTTTGATATATTGTGTCTCATCTGGCAAGTGCACAAACACCGCTTTATGTTTATTATCGGAGTTATATTTAGTAACGTCTTCCGTTCTGACAAACATGATCACATGGTTCACAGCTACATCAGGGTGTCAGCCTCAGACCCGGCATCATCATGCAGGGAGGATAAGAGATTCTGATCATACCTCTCATGTCGTTCTTCAGGACGATGATCTTCTTGTGACCGTGACCTTTAATCCAGACAACCTGTTGAAAACACACGAGGGAATCGGTTTATTGAGGGATTTATGTGTGCATGCTGAATCTCTCCATCCAACTCTCTATCCATCCCTCAATCATCCATCCCTCCATCCCTCCATCTCTCCATCCATCCATCCATCCATCTCTCTCTCCATCCATCCATCCATCCATCTCTCTCTCCATCCATCCATCCATCCATCTCTCCATCCATCTCTCTCTCCATCCATCCATCTCTCCATCCATCTCTCTCTCCATCCATCCATCTCTCTCTCCATCCATCCATCTCTCTCTCCATCCATCCATCTCTCTCTCCATCCATCCATCTCTCTCTCCATCCATCCATCTCTCTCTCCATCCATCCATCTCTCTCTCCATCCATCCATCTCTCTCTCCATCCATCCATCTCTCTCTCCATCCATCTCTCTCTCCATCCATCTCTCTCTCCATCCATCTCTCTCTCCATCCATCTCTCTCTCCATCCATCTCTCTCTCCATCCATCCATCTCTCTCTCCATCCATCCATCTCTCTCTCCATCCATCTCTCTCTCCATCCATCTCTCTCTCCATCCATCTCTCTCTCCATCCATCCATCCATCCATCCATCTCTCCATCCATCTCTCAATCCATCCATCTCTCCATCCCTCCATCTCTCTCTCCATCCATCCACCCATCTCTCAATCCATCCATCCATCTCTCAATCCATCCATCCATCTCTCAAGCCATCCCTCAATCATCCATCCATCCATCTCTCCATCCATCCATCCATCCATCCATCTCTCAATCCATCCCTCAATCATCCATCCATCTCTCAATCCATCCATCCATCTCAATCCATCCATCCATCTCTCAATCCATCCATCCATCTCTCAATCCATCCCTCAATCATCCATCCATCCATCCATCCATCTCTCCATCCATCTGTCAATCTCTCCATCCATCTCTCAATCATCCATCCATCCATCTCTCCATCCATCTGTCAATCTCTCCATCCATCCCTCAATCATCCATCCATCCATCTCTCCATCCATCCCTCAATCATCCATCCATTCATCTCTCCATCTATCCGTCAATCTCTCCATCCATCTCTCAATCCATCCATCTCTCAATCCATCCATCCATCATCCATCCATCCATCCATCTCTCTCTCAATCCATCCATCCATCATCCATCCATCCATCTCTCCATCTATCCGTCAATCTCTCCATCCATCTCTCAATCCATCCATCCATCATCCATCCATCCATCCATCTCTCAATCCATCCATCCATCTCTCAATCCATCCATCCATCATCCATCTCTCCATCCATCCATCCATCCGTCAATCATCCATCCATCCATCTTTCCATCCATCTCTCAATCCATCCCTCAATCATCCATCCATCCATCCATCCATCTCTCCATCCATCCATCCATCCATCCATCCCTCCATCCATCCATCTCTCCATCCATCCATCCATCCATCCATCCATCTCTCCATCCACCCATCCGTCCATCCATCCATCCATCCATCCGTCCATCCATCATCCATCTATCTCTCCATCCATCCATCCGTCCGTCCATCCATCCCTCCAATTATCTCTCCATCAGTCCATCCATCCATCCATTTTGTTAGGCCACATTTATAAAACAAAAGCAGAATAAATATATGCATAAACATATCTATTTTATATAAAACATGTAGATACATAAACTGTACAAGTCACGCCAATAAAGCTCATTTGAATTTGACAGACAGACATTAGGTGTGTTTCCATTACAGATTTGCGCAAAACTTTTGCGATTTTCCCTAAATGTCGACAAAAAACTATTGTAAAAAGACGCCGTTTCTATTAACCGATATTATGCGACTTAAACGTAATTTTTTTTACCTCTCATGATAAGTCATTGCAAACATCATGGCGACGGATGTTGGGTTTATGTATATCCAGCCGCCGCACTGGCCATTATTATTAATGAAGGAGACGTGTGTGTGTGTGTGTGTGTGTGTGTGTGTGTGTGTGTGTTATCCAAGCATTAATGTCGAGGACAGACTCTTATACTGTGAGCGGCTCATATGAGGAGTTTCTGTGTTTCTCAGTTCTGCTTCGAGGTCTTGATTGTGGCGTTTCTTTGAGGTTTAGAATCCAGTATTCCTGTAATTATTTTGTCTTTTATGAGTTTAATAAAGAACTGAGTCTCGTCTTCTGTCCAAACACACATCGCGTCCTCTACGTCAGGCGACTGTAAATGCGCAAAAACTGTTTCCATTGCAGTTTTATGAAATATTTATTTTTCAAACTGCCTGAAAAACATGCGAGCGGAAAAACTTTTGTGATAAATGGGAGTTTTTGCGTTTCCTTTGGGCGTATTTTCAATTAGCGCAATTTGAAGGGTAATGGAAACGTCTCTATAGATAGATTGTTTTATTTAATGCCATGTCAGCATCTATGGATAATTTTCATGGCAAACATTTAATTACAAAAATACAAATATTATATAAATACAATAAAACCAGGCAAACAAACAAGTCATATAATTTTTTTTTAAATTGAATGAAAGCAGAGGTTAGTGTGTGTGTGTGTGTGTGTGTGTGTGTGTGTGTGTGTGTGTGTGTGTGTGTGTGTGTGTGGACCTGAGGTACGGCAGCCAGCAGCTCGTCCAGCGTCTTATATCCGTACGCCAGCGGCTGAAACTCTCGGCCGGTGTATTTGCTGAAGGCGCCGCAGAACTCGGACAGGAAGATCTGGTTATAATGATAGGTGTGCAGAAGCGCACGGACACTGCGGGCGAACTGGTAGAGTCTCGTCAAACTCACACGCTCCTCAGCGTCTCCATCATCCTCATCCTCGGAGAGCTGGAGAGGAAGACACACAGACTTCACACTACAAGCCACACGATAACATTCATTTCAATGGAGAGCGGGCGATTTCAGCGACGCATCAAAGTTGAGCTTTATGCAAATGAAGAGCGACAACCACTAGGAGTGAAGTCAGTGGAGTCACGTGATCGGTCACTCTTTAGTTGCCTACTCTTCTGCTGCACACAAGTATAGTACACACATTGGCTAGGCTAAAGCTCGCAGCTAAAGCTCGTGGCGCTCGTACCTGCAGCAGGTACGGCAGACTCTTGAGGAGCTCGATGAGCGAGATGAAGCCGTACTCGCAGGGGTTGAGCGGCGTGGAGTAAGCGAACTCGTACTGCTGCCTCAGCTCTTCCACTCCGAGATGATCACGGTCCTCAGGAAGTGACATCATCAGCGCCAGCAGCTGAGACGTCAAGGCACGCAGGGACTTCCTGTTAATCAGCTGCACCTCCTTTCCTTCGGGAGCATCGACCACCTGGAGAGAGAAAGACGGAAAGAGATCATTTTCAAAAACTGAAAGCTGCGTCGTCTACCATCTTCCAGAGCAGCTCGGCTGGTGATCTCAAAGAACTGGTGAGAATTTTGAACAAGATTGTCAAAACGAAGTTAGTTTCTGGGGTTCGAACTTTCTAGAAAAACTAGTTCCAGCTGGTAGTTCTTGGTCTGTGTGGTGATCAGTGTTGGGGAAAGTTACTTTTAAAAGTAATGCATTACAATATTGCGTTACTCCATTAAAAAGTAACTAATTGCATTATTACTTAGTTACTTTTTTAGAAAAGTAATGCGTTACGTTAGCGTTACTTTTTCCCCACCTGGGCTGGGCTTGTTTTTTTATAACACAAACGTTCTATTTTTGGGCAAATGTAAAGACCCGTTCACAGCAAAAGTGAAATAATAATCCTCAGACTGAAGGACATGTGTACAGTAGAGGAAAGCAAACAAGCAAACCTTTATATATCTTTCTATAGTCATTTCTGCTTATTAAACTGAATCATTGAAGGTCAGAAGCAAGTACATTGGTCAATAAAGTGAGATTAAATGCATAAAAATGTATGTTTTATTTAACATATTTAGTTATTTTGAGGTTTTCATAGTATTCTGATTCTGCATTTCACTGATTTTATTCATTTTGAGGAACATTGAATATTTTTTTGTGCAAGTGAAATGAGTAAAGGCTCACATTTAGTCTAGAACTACAATAAACATCATGTTCACACACACACACACACACACACACACACACACACACACACACACACACACACACACAGGAGAGCTGTCAGTCAATAAATGGGAAAACAAAGTAACTTGCGTTACTTATTAGAAAAAGTAACTCCGATATTTTGTTGTAAAATTTTAACAGTAATGCGTTACTTTACTAGTTACTTGAAAAAGTAATCTGATTACGTAACTCAAGTTACTTGTAATGCATTTCCCCAACACTGGTGGTGATGATGTAATAGGTGGGTGTGGCTCTGAGGTTCCACCGCCTTTGGGCCAACACTTTTCAGCGTGAATGTTGCGAAAAACACAAATCACATCTAAAACGGGAAAGAGCTTTGAGATCGACTGTACGACTAGATTTGATAAGAAATCTGAGGTATATTTTTACAGACTGCTGAAAGCTACAGAACGGAGAAGCAAAGGATCGCTGTAATTCTCAGAAACAAGGTCAGGAAAAGGATGCTTGTTATAAAATTAATTTAGATTCCTCTTATCGATTCCTTCGAGAGCTGTTTTCTGCGCTGCAGGAGTGTGTATCAGTATACTGGATCTGTGCAGCTCTTAAAGGGACAGCAGCCTAATATTCCTGCTGCCGTCTCCATAATACACTAATCAAACAACAAGAGAAAATTCACTCCTTGACGGAATAACTTTTGTAACTATTTGTAAAACACCATTTCAATCGTATCTGTGTTCAGCTGTATCTATTGGTTGCGATTGCAAATTTTTTATTTGTTCTTTTTTAATAATTGAGTGTTCCTTGCATGAATGTTCTTTAGCCTGTTGATTTGTGTTCATGATATTCAGATACAATTAAATGTTTTGCAATAAGACAATGTTTTTTTTTTTCACTTATTGGAATTGAAATTAGAAATCGCTTCGAATCAGAATCAATAAGCAGAATCGTTAATTCCCACGATACCCAACCAAACCCCTAAGCACAGAGCTTCGGTGTGAGTTCATCGAGACCTTGCCGTTCTACCTTCACTACATGGCAGAGTTTGTTGAGCAGGACGGGCAGCGTGCCGGAGTCGTAGTCCTGCAGGCGGAGGCTGTAGCCGAACGTCTTGCTGTATTCACACAGCAGCTGATTAACGGGCAGACCCGAGTCTCTCTGCGCGCGAAGCAGCTTCACCAGCTGAGCCGCTAATGCTTTCACACGCTCCACCTCCGTCAGCGCTAGCAGACGCTCCTCTCCACACTCCAACACCTGAGAGAGAGGGAGAGAGGGAGAGAGGGAGAGAGAGAGAGAGAGAGAGAGAGAGAGAGAGAGAGAGAGAGAGAGAGAGAGAGAGAGAGAGAGAGAGAGAGAGAGAGAGAGAGAGAGAGACCGTCAAAGACTCCCGCTAACTGCACTAGAGCTGCACGATTAAATCGCAATGAAACCGCACGCGATTTGGCAAAGGCTGCGATTATTTTATGCGCAGTTTGTCAGTGCAGCGGCTGATCGGTAGTCTAAACACCAGAGGGCGTCACACACACACCACACATCCATCTAAACACCAGAGGGCGTCACACCCACACCACACATATCCTTCTGACCACCAGAGGGCGTCTCACACACACCACACATCCATCTGACCACCAGAGGGCGTCACACACATAACACATATCCTTCTGACCACCAGAGGGCGTCTCACACACACCACACATATCCATCTGACCACCAGAGGGCGTCACACACACACCACATATCCATCTGACCACCAGAGGGCGTCACACACATAACACATATCCTTCTGACCACCAGAGGGCGTCACACACACCACATATCCATCTGATCACCAGAGGGCGTCACACACACATAACACATATCCTTCTGACCACCAGAGGGCGTCTCACACACACCACACATATCCATCTGACCACCAGAGGGCGTCACACACATAACACATATCCTTCTGACCACCAGAGGGCGTCTCACACACACCACACATATCCATCTGACCACCAGAGGGCGTCACACACACACCACATATCCATCTGACCACCAGAGGGCGTCACACACATAACACATATCCATCTGACCACCAGAGGGCGTCACACACACACATAACACATATCCATCTGACCACCAGAGGGCGTCACACACACCACATATCCATCTGAACACCAGAGGGCGTCTCACACACACTCGCCAAATATATCCCGTAGAAGACAAGACGCATCATTCCAGGAAATCCCCATCACTGTATCTGAATAAACAGCGCATCATCTCACAGGAGGAGCTCAGCTGTCCTTATGAAGTGAGTTTGGAGTAAAAGCGTGTTATTAAATGTTGTCTTTTGTTGGATAAGAGGCTCAAATGCTTCTCGTTTGCTTTTTCAAATGCACGTTACAAGCGACTCAAACTCGCAGTGCTTTCAGATTGAGCAGCGTTTACTGACTGCGCATACGGAATAAAATCGCAGCCTTTGCGATTTCATAATCGCGAGCACCTTCACATCGGCGGTTGTACCGACCAGAATAATGTCAGGAATGGCCTCGAACAGCTCCATGAGTTTGGTGAAGCCGTAGTAGGAGAGTTTGCACTGGCGTCCGAAGTGGTGGTGATACGTGGGGATGAACTTGCTGAAGGGCATCCGGAAGTGAGGCTGATGTCTCAGGAGGTCCACCACCTCCTTCCCAAACTGCCGTGTGCGTTCCACTTCTTCTGGTGTGCGTTCTGAGGGACCAGACGACAGCACTGCTGTTACACACACCCTCATAATGCAATAATACTGAGATTTAGGTGACATTGTGATTAAAGTTTCCCTTATGTAAACAATACATTGATCAAATTGATGCGATTAAGCTCATAATCAGTATTTATTTTAACCAAGCGGAAACCTTCCGGTCTCTCTCTTGAATCCAACACTGAGAGACATAACCTGCAGTTCATCGACTGGCCACTAGAGACCGGCTGCAGAAGAGACTCAATCCCATAGACCCGCACGAGTTCATTTGCATCAGTGTTTCACCTCTTTTGGGAACAGAGATGAGCGTGTCACAGTCCTGCTGAGTGACTGTGATGGTCGTGTCCGGAATCTCAGCCAACAGGTCCATCAGATCACACATCCCATAATCCATCACCTGCCAGTTCCTGGAGAAACACCTGACACACACACACACCAGGAGGAAGAGGTTACACCTAATGCTTTAAGGGATAGTTCACCGCAAATATTTTAATTAGCCCATGATTTACTCACTCGCAAGCCATCCTATGCGTTTATGACTTTCTTCTTTCAGACAAATACAATCAGAGTTATATTAAAAAAAAATTATATTAAAAAACGGCTCCGAGGGGTTAATAAAGGCCTTCTGAAGCGAAGTGATGCATTTGTGTAAGAAAAATATCCATATTTAAAACTGTATAAAGTAAAATAACTAGCTTCTGGCCAAACGGATTCCACTTAAGTTTAAAGCGCAACTTATGCAAGCAATGCGACGCACTGCTGATATTTACGCTACACCATGACGCACTACGATACTTCTGACATCACAAGTTGCGCAAGTTACACAAGTTACACTTTAGGCGCAAGTAGAGACTGCGTTTGGCCGTAAGCTAGAATTTTACTTTGTAACGTTAAATATGGATATTTACTTTTACCATGGACAGATGCACTTTTACCATGGACAGATGCACTTTTACCATGGACAGATGCACTTTTACCATGGACCGATGCACTTTTACCATGGACAGATGCACTTTTACCATGGACAGATGCACTTTTACCATGGACAGATGCACTTTTACCATGGACAGATGCACTTTTACCATGGACAGATGCACTTTTACCATGGATAGATGCACTTTTACCATGGACAGATGCACTTTGGACAGATGCACTTTTACCATGGACAGATGCACTTTTACCATGGATAGATGCACTTTTACCATGGACAGATGCACTTTTATCATGGACAGATGCACTTTTACCATGGATAGATGCACTTTTACCATGGACAGATGCACTTTTATCATGGACAGATGCACTTTTACCATGGATAGATGCACTTTTACCATGGACCGATGCACTTTTACCATGGACCGATGCACTTTTACCATGGATAGATGCACTTTTACCATGGACAGATGCACTTTTACCATGGACAGATGCACTTTTACCATGGACAGATGCACTTTTACCATGGACAGATGCACTTTTACCATGGACAGATGCACTTTTACCATGGACAGATGCACTTTTACCATGGACAGATGCACTTTTACCATGGATAGATGCACTTTTACCATGGACAGATGCACTTTGGACAGATGCACTTTTACCATGGACAGATGCACTTTTACCATGGACAGATGCACTTTTATGATGGACAGATGCACTTTTATCATGGACAGATGCACTTTTACCATGGACAGATGCACTTTTACCATGGATAGATGCACTTTTATCATGGACAGATGCACTTTTACCATGGACAGATGCACTTTTACCATGGATAGATGCACTTTTATGATGGACAGATGCACTTTTATCATGGACAGATGCACTTTTACCATGGATAGATGCACTTTTACCATGGACCGATGCACTTTTTTCAAAACAGAAACGGGCATTTACTGCCATTATAAAGCTAGGAAGAGCCAGGTAATGTTTTAATATAACTCCGATTGTATTCGTCTGAAAGAAGAAAGTCATATACACATAAGATGATTTGAAGGCGAGTAAACATGGGCTAATTTAAAGTTTTTGGTGAACTATCCCTTTAAGAAGCAGAGAGAGAGAGAGACGGCCGTCCTGAGATTCTCACCAGTGATAGGCCTGAGCGAAGTCCCCGATCACCACCTGTTTACTGGCCTGAAACTTCAGCAGCTTCAGCAGGTCTTGAGTGAAGCGCTTGATCTGCGCGCGGTGAGTCAACGTCAACAAACGCTTGGAGCCTAAACCCAGGATCTACACACAAAATAATTAAACTCAGCATGAAATCAATATGCACAATTCTTTTTTTAAAAGGTGCAGTCTGTAAGATTGACAACTAGTGGTCAAAATGGGTACTGCAGTCCGAATTCAAAAAATGTGCTCTCGTTCATAGAGATTTTTAGATGGATACAAAGGCTTTTTAGGTTTCTGGCTGCGATACACTGCGTTTCCTGCCAACTGGCATCCCAAAAATACTATTGGTGGTGAAATACTATTGTACTTGTTCCAGAAGAGATTCACTCAGATATACGGCACAATAGAGAAGAAAAGACTAGCGCAACTTCAGTTTAATGCCGACTTTAAACCTGCTAGGGAAGCATTGGGAATGTCGAATTGTGAATTGAAAGTAAATGTGAGCTTGTGTTCAAGGACCTGCAGCACGTGAGGAACAGCCTCCAGCAGCTCCAGCAGTTTGGAGTATCCGTAGTCCGACACACGGCACTGCTTGGCGAAGTGGTGGTGATACGCTGGAATGAACTTGGTGACGGGCATCAAACAGGACGGCTGGTTCTTCATGAGATCCACCATCTCTCGGCTGAACTGGATCAGCTGTGGATTCCCCACCGGACTCTTACTGCGCTGCAGCCACGGATCTGAGCACACACACACACGGGGAAACACACAGGCTTTCCACTTATGCACTTCATTAGCTTCAGATGAGCATGTGATTAATGCTATGCCAAGAGATGAGCACTGTGCAGTTAATTACGATTGACCAGTAGGATTGTGTGATTCTTAAAGTAAACATGAAATCTAAATTGCAATATTCCATTAAAAAGAAACAAAAAGTGTCAGTGTTTATTATAAATTATTTATCGGTGCACAACATTATTGTTTTAATAATCTTGAAACAGAATAAAGAATAACAGATTTTCTTCTCTGATGACCTCTCACACTCACACACTCACACACTCTCACACACTCTCACACACTCTCACACACTCTCACACACTCTCACACACTCTCACACACTCTCACACACTCTCACACACTCTCACACACTCTCACACACTCTCACACACCTGCATTGGGCGGTGGGGGTTTGTTGTGAATCCACTTGATGATTTTGAAGCCGTTCTGTGCGGTTACTATGGAGACTCCAGGGATGCAGGTGATGAGATGCTCCAGCGGGACGCTTCCCTCCAGCCCCCCCTCCTCCGCAACGCTCAAAGGACCGAACTCTGCTGCATAGCATTCTGGGAAACTGTGTGCAGACAGGAAACAGTCACACATGCAACAGACACACAACAGACCAAATGAATAACAGCGTGTGTGTGTGTGTGTGTGTGTGTGTGTGTGTGTGTGTGTGTGTGTGTGTCACCTGAGCAGAGGGACCGTTCCCTCGTGACTCTGCAGTAAACCGTGGACATGAGCAGCCAGAACTTTCAGAGACACCAGAACAAACGGGATCATGTATGAATCCGGATCAAAGTCAGATTCACTGAAACCAGAGGAGAAACAGTCAGGCTCGTCACCGCTAGCGCTGGATAGGTCACGGCTAACGTGAGCACACGCAGGGTTCGTACAGGTACTGGAAAATTAAATTCCAGGACTTAAGGACTTTAAGCACTACTTTTTGGTTTTCAAGAAATACAATCAGAGATCTCACTAATCAAACAATATTTCGATTTTGTTTTTGTTTATTACCTTTAAATTCCCCCAAAAAAGGTAAATAGATAAATAAAAATAAACCAATGAAACAAAATAGTACAAATAAAGTGCAGCAGATGCAACGACTGGAAACTTTAACCATTTAAAGGGAACTATGACATATCGCTTTTTCTTTTCTCAATATATGATTGACCTGAAAGATGAAAGCTGTCATATACTTGAATATGTATATGAGCAATATCGCACTCATAGCCATGCGAATGCGAATGAACTGACTCCATACGAGGAAATGTCATGAAGTTGTAATTTCAATGAAAAGCATGATAGCTTAGCCACTTAGCTCATGGCAATATCTATTGAAATACTAATAATATTAATAATAAACAAGGGGATTGGAAGGTTTCCATCTTTACTCTCCTCATGTTACATTGCATTCGGAGATCGACTATTTTTGACTGATAAAATGCCGGCGGCCGGAAACACTAAGGCCGTGTGTCCACCAAAGCGTTTTTAGCCAGCTGAAAACGGCGAGCTGTGTGCGCTTGAGAGCGTTTTGGCAGCGCAGTTTTTTTTTTTTCAGTTAAGACGCTTCGTTGCTATGATACAGAATATCCGTTGGTCCGTGTGGTATTAGTCCCGCCCCTCCTCCACTGTGATTGGACGGTTGGCTAAAAAGTGACAGTGATGAGTGCTGCGTTTTACCCAAAGTTGAACATTCTTCAACTCTCGGCGACCTGTAAAAAACGCAGAACGCTTCAGCGCCTCGTTACGCTCCTGGCGTTCTAAAAACGCAGCGTTCCCATTGAAAACAATTGAAAAAACACGCCAGCCGCGTGAAAAAAACGCTTTGGTGGACACACGGCCTAACAGCTACAGTGAGTTGTTCAAAACCTTTATTTTTAGTAAACTCGTGTACACAAACATGGTGTAAACACTCAATGCTGGTGACGCTTCCAGCACAGTTTCATGTTGTGTCGAGCCGCATTAGTGTTTTAAAAACAGCGATTTTGATGCTATCATAGAAGTGCCCCGTGCACTCCCATTGAAAAGCCATTTTGACCGAAAACTAAAATACGGTCAAACTCAAAAGTGCGGTTTCTATTCTAATTATGCTTTTACACGAAAGTTTGACTCTGGTAGATTCACAAAAATACCCTAAATTGCATTTTGGTGAGAGTTACGCTTTAATATAAAGTTGGGACCCTATCAATATTTCCTTATTTTGGACTCTGCAGGACCCCTGCACCCGCGTGTGTCCACAGCGATTCACCTGAAGTCCTGCTGAGTGCAGTGGCGTTTGCACACGGGCTCGTGGTACTCCAGCTCCTCGAACAGGACCGGGCTGGCCGTGTTGGAGCTGTCGTGAGAGTGTGCGGATCCTAGCGGACTCTGCCGGGCCTGAGTGCTGGACAGCAGACACACGAGCCGCCCGCCGCCCTGCTCGCGCACACACACCAGCTCCGGCAAGCGGTACAAGTCACTCACCACCAGCTTATGACCAAACCTGCAGGACAGACAAGACGTTGTACAGATAAAACATTGTCAAAATGATTCCAGTTCACATGGATACGCGTAAATGACAAAAAGTTATGTATTATGAATTTTTAAGGCGAGACTACAGGTTAATGGGGTAATTTTTTTAACTAGCAGATATCACCATGAAACTTCCTCAGTTGATTACCTACATTAAGATGAGAAAAAAATGTATTACAAGTTTTCTGTAATTTAATGTTAAAATATGCAAACGTATTACGTATTAGATGGGAAAATATTACAGAGGGATTTATGGATATCTACTTTTGTTATCCTGTAAATCAGAATATACTGTCAATAGCCATACATTTATTTTCTACATGTTTTTTGGAATAAAATGTTATACAAATCAGGCTAGGAATAATATATTTACAAATCCCTCTGTAAATGTCTTCATAATGTAACTAAGTACAAGACTGGAAGGTTTGGTGTATATCGGTGCGACTGAAGTGGAGATTTCGGACTTGGAGAATGAGAGAAGTCATTTTGAGAAAACGGTCTTTAAAGATTTATCATCAGCCAATGAGATTGCGCATTCAGCCAATTTCACGATTGGTTGCTGATAAAAAGAAAATGACCATATTTGGATCTGACAGCACTGTACAGCAGAGAGAGCTTTCTAACGGTGTGTATGATGACGGTGCAGACAGAGATCGCGGAGCAGCGGATGATTTACAACGCCAATCTACAGACGCAAACAGAGAAAGTTAGTAAAATAAAGACCTAAATGTGTATTTCTGACTTTTTTCACCACAAGTCTGAAAAGCGCTATACAAATAAATGTGAATTGAATGTGCATCACTCACTTCCTCTCGTAGGTCTCGGTGAACTTGTAGAGAGGCAGGCAGTTCGCTGGAGCGTCCTGGAGGATACTGATGATCTCAGAGCTGAGAAAAACACACATCACGGAGGCTCCAGAATATGTAAAAATGTTTAAATGTAAACAAATATATGGTGCTGTGATGAGGCTAATACACAAATCTAAATGGTGTGACATTTAAACACTGTTCAGAAACAGGAAGTGCCTGCTTTGTTTACAGATGCTTTTCTGCTGTTATTTTATCGCCATCTGCTGTCAGAGAGGGAATGTGCATTTTCATTCAGTCTCTTTGAAGCAGTGTTGGAAATTTTATCTGGTTAATGGGAAAGTACTTTTAAGTTCTTTTGCACTTTAATCTGTTTGAAACATTTGTTTACTTTATATTCTTTTTGTTTTAGGAAAACATGTATTGAATTGGACCTACTACGCCCTTTTACAAATTCTTTGATGTTTCTGGGCTCTACTAGAACAGGTTTTCCTGTTTGAATGTTTGATTATTTTCCTCATATTCTCCATTGCTGTTCAGAAACACTGACACTGAAATAGAGAAGAACTGGAGCTTGTTTTAACCTCAAAAAGCAACATTACACACTAAAGACAGATGAACCTGTACAAAAGCATAGTGGGACCCCTTTAAGCCTGTTAGGACGACAGCACTTTAACTTCAATGCAGTGATAATACCACATACCATAGGAGTTATCGTGATATGAAAGTTTGAAACGTCACATGCGTACCTGAGGCAGGAGAGAGATTTGTTACTGGCTCCAGTGACGAGCGACACATGAATCCTCTTGCTGCCGATTTTATAGCGATGCAGAAGACTGACGGCACCGATGGCCTGCTGGAGGGAACTCATGTGAACCCGCGCCTTCAGCTGATAGTCAGTGTGAGGACTCAGATCAACGCTCTTCACCTACACACACACACACTATACTTGTGATGACATTCTATAGCAGTATTGGTATTTATACTGTACAATCTGTGTATTCTATTTCCATACACTAACCTGACCCCTAAACTTACACACACACCCCCTAAACCTACCAATCTCATACACACAACACTAACTAACCCGACCCCTAAACCTACCCATCACACACACAACACTAACCCGACCCCTAAACCTACCCATCTCTCTCTCTCTCACTCACACACACACTAACCCGACCCCTAAACACACACACACACACACACACACACACACACACACACACACACACACACACACTAACCCGACCCCTAAACCTACCCATCTCTCTCTCTCACTCACACACACACTAACCCGACCCCTAAACACACACACACACACACACACACACACACACACACACTAAACTAACCTGAACCCTAAACCTACCCATCACATACACACACTAACCCGACCCCTAAAACTACCCATCACACACACACACACACACACTAACCCGACCCCCAAACACACACACACACACACACACACACACACACACACACAAAACCCCTAAACTAACCTGAACCCTAAACCTACCCATCTCACACACGCACACTAACCCGAACCCTAAACCTACCCATCACATACACACACTAACCCGACCCCTAAAACTACCCATCACACACACACACACACACACACACACACACACACACACTAACCCGAACCCTAAACCTACACACAAACTAACCCTAAACCTACAAATCTCGCACACACTAACCGACCCCTAAACCTACCCATCACACACAAAACCCCTAAACTAACCCGACCCCTAAACCTACCCATCACACACACACACACACACACACACACACACACACACACACACACACACACACACACACACACTAACCCGACCCCTAAACCTACCCATCACACACACAAAACCCCTAAACCTACCCATCACACACACACACACTAACCCGACCCCTAAACCTACCCATCACACACACACACTAACCCGACCCCTAGACCTACCCATCACACACACACACTAACCCGACCCCTAAACCTACCCATCACACACACAAAACCCCTAAACCTACCCATCACACACACACACACTAACCCGACCCCTAAACCTACCCATCACACACAAAACCCCTAAACTAACCCGACCCCTAAACCTACCCATCACACACACACACTAACCCGACCCCTAGACCTACCCATCACACACACAAAACCCCTAAACCTACCCATCACACACACACACACACACACACTAACCCGACCCCTAAACCTACCCATCACACACACAAAACCCCTAAACCTACCCATCTCACACACACACACACTAACCCGACCCCTAAACCTACCCATCACACACACACAGAACCCCTAAACCAACCCATCACACACACACACACACTAACCCGACCCCTTAACACACAAACACACAAAACCCCTAAACCTACCCATCTCACACACACACAAACACAAAACCCCTAAACCTACCCATCTCACACACACTAACCCGACCCCTAAACCTACCCATCACAGAAAACTATGCATTTTTACATTTTTAATAAAACACTGGGATTAGTATGTTTTTAAAGCCATTTGATATACGAGGACTCAGGAAATGTCCTCATAACTCACAAAAACAAACACACACAATAATGAAGCACACTTTCAACACGCTCTGGTTTTAAATGTCTGTTAGATGCTACTCACTCTGCCGTGTTTAGCAAAAGCGTCTCGCAGGATTTGCTGGAGGTCCTTGCGTGACATTCTGTAGTCGAGGTTCGTGACCTGAACGTCGGCTCCATCAGAGAAGGGTTCTGATTGGCCGTCGGGGGACGGTGCGCTCAGCGGAGACGAGCGGTTCGACAGGCAGGGGGACACACTCCTGAAGAGACCGAAGAGCCACACACACACACACACACACACGTGACGAGAGCGCAAGTGTTTTATGAAGCCTTTTGATTATCATGCAATTCACTCACCGTGACGACCATGAACTCTGAGAGAGCATCATGGGACTGAAGCTCCGCTGTAAACTTAGTTTGCTGAATGCTGAAGGAGTGCTGACCTGAAATGGCTCCCCGGGAGAGTCTCGCCTTCACACACACAATCAAATATCATATCACTCCAAACTCATAAGAACAAAACACAATTGCAGATCTTTGAATGAAATCTGAGGGGATTTCTGTCCCTCCATTGTAAGTCACCCACAGACTCGGCACTCGCGCGAGAGAGAGTGAGTGAGAGTGCGCGCGAGAGAGAGAGTGAGTGAGAGTGCGCGCGAGAGAGAGAGTGAGTGAGAGTGCGCGCGAGAGAGAGAGTGAGTGAGAGTGCGCGCGAGAGAGTGAGTGAGTGAGAGTGCGCGCGAGAGAGTGAGTGAGTGAGTGCGCGAGAGAGTGAGTGAGTGAGTGCGCGAGAGAGTGAGTGAGTGTGCGCGAGAGAGAGAGTGAGAGTGCGCGAGAGAGAGTGTGCGCGCGAGAGAGTGAGTGAGTGAGTGTGCGCGCGAGAGAGTGAGTGAGTGAGTGTGCGCGCGAGAGAGTGAGTGAGTGTGCGCGCGAGAGAGTGAGTGAGTGTGCGCGCGAGAGAGTGAGTGAGTGTGCGCGCGAGAGAGTGAGTGAGTGTGCGCGCGAGAGAGTGAGTGAGTGTGCGCGCGAGAGAGTGAGTGAGTGTGCGCGCGAGAGAGTGAGTGAGTGAGCGCGCGAGAGAGTGAGTGAGTGTGCGCGCGAGAGAGTGAGTGAGTGTGCGCGCGAGAGAGTGAGTGAGTGTGCGCGCGAGAGAGTGAGTGAGTGTGCGCGCGAGAGAGTGAGTGAGTGTGCGCGCGAGAGAGTGAGTGAGTGTGCGCGCGAGAGAGTGAGTGAGTGTGCGCGCGAGAGAGTGAGTGAGTGTGCGCGCGAGAGAGTGAGTGAGTGTGCGCGCGAGAGAGTGAGTGAGTGTGCGCGCGAGAGAGTGAGTGAGTGTGCGCGCGAGAGAGTGAGTGAGTGTGCGCGCGAGAGAGTGAGTGAGTGTGCGCGCGAGAGAGTGAGTGAGTGTGCGCGCGAGAGAGTGAGTGAGTGTGCGCGCGAGAGAGTGAGTGAGTGAGCGCGCGAGAGAGAGTGAGTGAGTGTGCACGAGAGAGAGTGAGTGAGTGAGTGCGCGCGAGAGAGTGAGTGAGTGAGAGTGCGCGCGAGAGAGTGAGTGAGTGAGAGTGCGCGCGAGAGTGTGAGTGAGTGCGCGAGAGAGAGTGAGTGAGAGTGCGCGAGAGAGAGTGAGTGAGAGTGCGCGCGAGAGTGTGAGTGAGTGAGTGCGCGCGAGAGAGTGAGTGAGTGAGTGAGTGCGCGCGAGAGAGTGAGTGAGTGAGAGTGCGCGAGAGAGAGAGAGTGAGTGAGAGTGCGCGAGAGAGAGAGAGTGAGTGAGAGTGCGCGAGAGAGAGAGTGAGTGCGCGCGAGAGAGTGAGTGAGTGAGTGTGCGCGCGAGAGAGTGAGTGAGTGTGCGCGCGAGAGAGTGAGTGAGTGTGCGCGCGAGAGAGTGAGTGAGTGTGCGCGCGAGAGAGTGAGTGAGTGTGCGCGCGAGAGAGTGAGTGAGTGTGCGCGCGAGAGAGTGAGTGAGTGAGTGAGTGTGCGCGCGAGAGAGTGAGTGAGTGAGAGTGCGCGCGAGAGAGTGAGTGAGTGAGAGTGCGCGCGAGAGAGTGAGTGAGTGAGAGTGCGCGCGAGAGAGTGAGTGAGTGAGAGTGCGCGCGAGAGAGTGAGTGAGTGAGAGTGCGCGCGAGAGAGTGAGTGAGTGAGAGTGCGCGCGAGAGAGTGAGTGAGTGAGAGTGCGCGCGAGAGAGTAAGTGAGTGAGAGTGCGCGCGAGAGAGTGAGTGAGTGAGAGTGCGCGAGAGAGAGAGAGTGAGTGAGAGTGCGCGAGAGAGAGAGAGAGTGAGTGAGAGTGCGCGAGAGAGAGAGAGAGTGAGTGAGAGTGCGCGCGAGAGAGTGAGTGAGTGAGAGTGCGCGCGAGAGAGTGAGTGAGTGAGAGTGCGCGCGAGAGAGTGAGTGAGTGAGAGTGCGCGCGAGAGAGTGAGTGAGTGAGAGTGCGCGCGAGAGAGTGAGTGAGTGAGTGCGCGCGAGAGAGTGAGTGAGTGAGTGCGCGCGAGAGAGTGAGTGAGAGAGAGTGAGCGTGTGTGTATGTGTGGTACCTCCGGCTGCGCTGCTGCTCTGCAGGTTTTCCGGCTGCCGGCAGGAGAGTGTGACTCTGAGGCGAGGCGCTCACAGGTCGGGTAGCTCCGCACACAATCTGCAGCAAACACACACACACAGCACTAACTTCACAACATATGAACACAAAGCCGATTCCCAATGAGGCGGAAGACAGGAATGTGACGGGGAGGACAGACGAGGACAGAGGAAGATGGAGTCTCACGTAAAGCATCCCGGCGTCACAGAGCAGCGGCAAACGAGCAGCACAAGCAGGTCAAGCGCAGCACAGGCACAATGAGAATGAGAGGAAGCGTGCGATTGGATGATGATGGGAGGCGGGAACACAGCTGACCTGAGGGCGGGGCTTCATCACAGGGCTGCACGAGGAGGCGTGGCCTGCTTTCCTCAGGGGCGTGGCTGTGAGTGTGTGTGTATGTGAGAGCGCGTGTGAGCGCACGAGCGCATGTGTGAGAGAGAGAGTGTGTGTGGGAGTGTGTTTGCACGTGAGAGAGTGTGTGGGAGTGAGTGCGTGTCTGAGTGTGCGCGCGAGAGAGTATTTGTGTGAGAGTGTCTGTGAACGAGTGTGTGCACGAGAGTGCACGTGTGTGAGTGCGTGCATGAGTGTGAGTGCGCGTGTGTCTGCATGCAAGAGTGCGATTAGGTGCGCGAGAGAGAGAGTGAGTGAGCGAGCGTGTCTGTATGTGAACGAGTGAGTGTGCATGAGCGCATGTGTGTGAGAAAGTGTGTGAGAAAGTGTGTGCACGAGAGTATTTGTGTGAGCGAGTTTCTGTGTGTATGTGTGCGTGTGTGTGAACGAGTGAGAGAGGGAGTGTGAGAGTGTCTGTGTGTGAACGAGTAAGGGAGTGTGAGTGTGAGTATGTGTACACGAGTGAGAGGGAGTGTGAGAGCGTGAGAGAGTGTCTGTGTGTGAACGAGTGAGGGAGTGTGAGTGTGTGAGTATGTGTACACGAGTGAGAGGGAGTGTGTGAATGATGATGGGAGGAGCAAGCAGGTCAAGCGGAGGCACAGGCACAATGAGAATGAGAGTAAGCGTGCGATTGGAGGATGATGGAGAGGAGGCGGGGCAGAGGCGGGAACACAGCTGACCTGGGGGCGGGGCTTCGTCACAGGGCTGCACGAGGAGGCGTGGCCTGCTTTCCTGGGGCTATAGGGGCGCTCGGGGGCGTGGCTTCTCGACCGAGACGCCCGGCGACGGGGCGAGCGTTGTTTCTCCACGGGGAGGAAGAGTCGGCGCTCCTCTTCCTCCTCCGGGCCGTCGGGAGAGAAAGACACCACGATGCGCTGCCCCAGGACGTCTTCGTTCTCCATGCGCTTGCGCGCGCGTTCGGCCGCGCTGGCACTAGCGAACCGGAGCACGGCGCAGCCGCCGGACACTCCCAACACCTTCCCTCCACAGTTATTGGAGAGGCGCTGGAGCCGGTTCGCCACAGCTTTGGTGTCGCGGTGTGTGGGAAGGTGGTGCACAAACAGAAGGTTGAAACTGGGCTGAGGAGCAGAGACACAATCAGCACTCTGGGAGATCTGAGATGAGGATGGAGTTGCCGCTGGGAGCTTTAAATAACGGGATCTCATTATGAATCTCAGAGCATGGAGTCACACAGGTTTATGATCACATGATTACAACAGCAGCATCTGTCTTCAAACAGAAACACCAGCTGGTTTCTGGCAAATCAGAGCTCAAAATGCAGAACCAAAAGCAGTCAGGAACAGTGTTGGGGAAAGTTACTTTTAAAAGTAATGCATTACAATATTGCATTAAAAAAAAACCTAACTAATTGCATTACTTAATTACTTTTTATGAAAAGTAATGCGTTACAAAACTTTTTCTCACCTGGGCTGGGCTTGCTTGCTTGTTTTTTAATAACAAGCAAAACTATTTTATTTTTTGCAAATGTAAAGGCCCTTTCACACCAAAAGTGAAGTGAATGCGCCTCAGGCTGAAGGAAATGCATATTTACTCCTGTACAGTAGAGGGCGCCGCTCAAACCTGTCAGCTGCTGTTATTCTGGATTAAAGAACAATAGGATACAGGAGAAGTTCAACACTATTATTTCTAAATCTAATCTAAAGTCCTTTTTGCTTATTAGTGTGGTTGTATTAGATCATTGAAGGTCAGCAGCAAACACATTGGTTAATAAAGTGAGATTAAATACATAAAGTATATCAGTGTAATTTAATATAGTTAATTATAAAAGTTGCTTAAAATTCTGAGATTGCATTTTACTGTTTTTATTTATTTTGAGGAAGACTGAATGTTTTCGTGGCATTGAGATGAGTAAATGCATGTTCACATTTAGTCTTGAACTAAAATAACCAACACACACAAATACACACACACACACGTTGACAGGAGAGGTGTCAGTCAAATGTGAAACAGTAACTAGCGTTACTTATTTGAAAAAGTAACTCAGATATTTTGTTGTAAATTGAAAAAGGAATGCGTTTCTTTGCTAGTTACTTGTAAAAGTAATCTGATGACGTAACTCAAGTTACTTGTAATGAGTTCCCCCATCACTGGTCAGGAATATAGAGGGAGTGAGGCTGACCTGTGACTTGACGACCATCCCGGGCGGCAGGTCCGAGACGAACTCCTCGAAGGCGACGCGCAGGTGTGCGTGCTGCAGGAGAGCGGACGAGGCCTGGCTCTTGTGCACCAGGATCACCTGGAAACCGTGTCGATGCCTCAGGTCACTCAGCTCACTGGCGAAGTTCACATCCGCTGCGGGAAGGACAGACAGAAATTCAGTTTCGCTTTTGTATGTGAAGTGTGATTGTTATGTGGAATGCACAATTAATCGTTATAAGAGCAAAGTCTTGATGCAAACACCCACGCGATCTTATTCCTAAACGACGATGATTTGGCTGTGTCCATTAAACACGTACGATCACAGCGAACATTCAGATGCGAGTTCTGAGCCAGAGAGAGCAGTCGTTGTGTATATGTATATTATTTCTGATACAATAATTCAGATTATCACAGAAGTACTTGGATCAAAGTTTATAGTTCATTGTCTACCTTTCAAAAAGTAATGACGCTTGAAATAAACATTTGTATCAATTACATCATTTCAACAGTAGGAGGCGACAAGTGAAATGTATTTGTCATTGAATCATTCATTCAAGAGATTCGTTCAAGATTATCTGAGATTTATAGTTCAGTGTCTAGAGCAAATCACCTTCGAAAAAGAAACTTGACACTTGAAATAAATATTTGTATTAATGACATCGTTGCACCAGTAGGTGGCGACGAGTGACTGTTAAATGTATTTGCCATTGAATCGTTATTACAACAACAACAAAATGAATTCACCCAGTAATGAAACAAGTGAAGTCTTTATGAGTCATTGAATCATTCACTCAAACAGATTAGACTGTTTTGCTGAGTGTGTTATTGTGCTGGTAACTTGGCAGGTTTGGGACTTTATGAATTTGTCATTGAATCTCTAGCTGTCTTTCAATACAAAGTTGCGAATTTAACTTGCGCGCAAAAATGGAATATCAAAAATCATGTGTGAATAAAGCAGCGTTTCCATCCCATGTGTTCAAGAGAACAAAATCGTCAATTACTGGGAAATTATCCCAAATTATCAGTAATAAAACTGAATTTCTGCAATCTTTCTCTTTTCCCCTCCATCATAACGAGTGTCTCGCCGCGTAAAACTCAGTAAGCGCTGTCGTGTTCCCTAGCGTTCGGATGCTGGTGTTCGGGAACACACTCGTGTGTGTGAGACGCTTCTGGAGGGAATTACACACACTCATTCTGAACACACACTTCCACTCCGGCGTTTCAGAAACACCAAACCAACATTAGAGACGCTGCGACGCCATTGGTCCACTGCTTACTCCAGTTATCCAATCACAGCTGACGCTGAGGGAAATTTACACGAGTTTGTTGCACATCGAGGGATTTATTCAGTAAACGCGTGCGTTTCCATCGTAGTTTATGTGCACGTCGTCTTATTGGATGAAAAAAGATGTCTGCCTTAAATGAGCGCATAGGTTTTATATGCATATTTTCAGAATTTATTCGCATCTTGGCGCTTCCGTCCAACGTTTTTTAATGTGAGATCCTAAAATTCCCAATGAAACAGGATGACGGAAACATTGCTAGTGACACTCGATTCGTTCAAAACACGGATTCATTCAGTAACGAAACACAGCTGTGTGTTGCTCTGAGACGCACAGCAGTTCTGCCGTGGATTGGAACTATTCTCATTAGCCAAATAGAACAAAAAAAGGCAATATTATGTGCAAATTGTTACTCAACTTGTTGGTTGAAGTGTTGTATAAAATCCATTATCATATTTGCAATCGTGCCGATATTCGGGAAAAATTGCAATCTTGCTCATGTGATGTTTGACTATAATCCAATATAAATATAATATACAAAAACCCAAAAAAAAGGGGGCATTTTTTCCCTCAAAATCCAAGACACGGGCAAATACTGCATTTTAATAGAATACATCAAGCTATGCATGCGTTGTGTGTTTTTTTGTCATATCATACGTCGTTAAAACAATTACGATATCACAGACGACTCATTATATCGTTGGTTCTTCTGCTGTTTAGGAATAATAGCATATGTTGAAGGGGTGGATTCTGGAATCCAGATTCACTGCTGCTTCAATCTAATGAGTGATTATAATCAAGGTATTAATCAATATTTTTCCTTCTAAATATCAAATGAGTTGAATGACTTCTCTAAGCTTATGAGATTTTACTTCTTTATGGAAGTTACCAGTGTGATTACTGAAATATTTAAACGCTTTTTAAATTGCTCTTTTATAGCATTTAAACTTGTTACTTGCCATGAAAATAGCCAGACATGTGTTAAAACGCCACCTGACCACATATATGACCCCGTAACACAAACCCAGTCTGGAGCCGCACGGGTATATCTGTGGCAATAGCAACTATACATCGTATGGGTCAAAATTATACATTTTTCTTTTATGCCAAAAATCATTAGGATATTAAGATCATGTTCCATGAATTTATTTAGTAAATGTCCTACCGTAAATATATAAAACATGTATTTTTGTGAGTGAATGCAGCACAATCGTGAACATAAATGCACAACTTTAAAGGAGATTTTCTCAATGTTTACATTTTTTTGCTCCCTCAGATTCCAGATTTTCAATAGTTGTGTCTCGACCAAATATTGTCCTATCCTAACAAACCACACATCAGTGGAAAACTATCAAGCTTTTAGATGTATAAATCTCAATTTAAAAAAAAAATGTACCCATGTGACTGGTTTTGTGGTCCAGGGTCACACATATTCTCTAATGTCTGTATTTGGTCTGGCCCAAGCCAGGAATACAGCAACAGTGCTTGCTCATTTAGCCCGGCTTCCAGGAATGAAATATGGACTTGTTTTGTTTGAGAAAGGTCTTCAACGTGTGTTAAAACATATATCTGTTCTTCTAGCTCACAATGACGACTATGTCACAAGGGTCATTGGAACCAATAGTTTAAGTGACCATTTCTTAAAGCATTTACTTTACTGTGTTAGATTAAAGTGTCCTTGAGAGAGAGAGAGAATGTGTTATCTGGATGTTTTGAAAATACTCTCGTTTATCGTTAGACCCCGACCAAATCCAACCTTGAAGAAGCTGTGTGTGTGTGTGTGTGTGTGTGTGTGTGTGTGTTCTTGGTTACAGGTTAGGGAACAAGTGGCATTATTAGACTTGTTTTCTGCGACATGTTGGCGACTAGAAAAGCAGATCTGCGACCCGGAAGGTCACGACGTGCCTAACTTCAGGGTCTGCCGCATAATCTATGAAAATGTGTGTTTATCTATTTCTTAGCCAATCAGAATCATTACACCTGAAGTAATGACGTATCTTAGACCTGGGTGAAGGGTATAACTGCTGTGGTCAGTGTAAGAGAGCGGCCTACGAACTCCTTGTGAGTCTTGAAGCTAAACTTCTGCTTATGAAACTACAAACTATCTTCAGTAAAAATTCCGACTCTCGTCTTAAACACACTGCACGTCTAACTCCTGGTGTTAATTGATCATATGCTCATTGGGTCTTTAACTGTAAATTCCCTAACAATGCTCCATTATATCAAGCACTTTTATCTAAGAGACACATCTGATTTGTCATGATATAAGCCCCTTGAATATGTTTGAGTTGTGTGTTTGTGGACACGTACATGAAACCACGATGACCGTAGCGGGAGCAGCGTGTGTGTCCGCGAACCTCCTGAGACTCTGACGCAGTTTATCATCGGCTGCATTTTTGGCTGTGGCGTTAATGTGGGCCACCGTCACCTGAGCAGGACGACATCAAGTCAGCAGTAAACAAATGCATAAGGAACAATCATGAATACAAGGAATGCAAGAAGTGCTGTAACTTCAGTTTCTATAGTTTCACTCATATGAAAAAAAAACAATCCGAGGCACTCGAGCAATTAGTTTTTAGAAAACATAAAAAGCCTTTATTCTTTCATGGCTTAGATTTTAAAAACAGGTGACAAGCAACGGCACACCTAAGCGTAGCGGCCAATCAGCCTTCATCAGGGTGAGTGACAAACAATCAGATGTCACATGACATTAGTCACATGACAATCACCTGGTCATGCGACAGGACAAACAGAAGAGAGAAAGTCCAAATATTGCAAAGAAAATATAATTACATTAACTACAAATAAATGTTTTTGTATATATATAGCTTGGTTTAATCATGTTATTGTGAGATATTTTCTTTGTAATATTTCATGATGACCAGGTGATCGTCACATTGGACAGTTTTTTCTGACGAGTGAAACACAATCATGCTCTGGTTGATCGGTGATGCTCGTGCGCACCTGGCAGTTGTTGAGCTCCTGGATGACGGCTTTGTTCTCTTTGTTGATGTCACACACGCAGATGAACTCGGCCTCACGGTGTCCCTGAAAGAAGCGCTCTCGAAGTCTCTGCACCAACGTCGCAGCCGAGCGTCCGCTGGGAACCGCACAGTTCTCGATGTCCCAGAACACCCCGATGGGGGGCAGTGTTTCCAGCGCGCCGCTCTCTGAAGAACCTGCACACAAACACACACCCTGCGTCTCAATGTCCACACCATCCATCCTCAACAGTGTGTGAGATTAAAGTAAGTGTCCCACACTGCACAAATGCTTTTCTTACTTCGTATTCGTACAAAGCATAAAACGTTGAAAAGAGTGCCAGAAGTCCCCAGATGATCTACCATTTCCAGTGGATTTTGGAAGTGTGGGGATCCGTGCTCACTCTAAAGGCTTATATTACCCACAACCCATTGCGATTTGGAGGAGGAACTACAAACATTAGTAGTGTTAAAAAAAAACTACAAAGCATGGCGGATATGCGCGACAGTGAGAGGTTTAGAGAAAGGTTTGGGTGACCAATAAAAGTTTAACATGATAAAAAAAATATTTATTTATCGTTATCCTGGTTATTTTTCATCTGCAATAACAATGTGGACTTTTATAAAGATCAGTTTGGCCATTAACTTTTAAAAGCATCATCATGCATCAATATGAGGAGAGTCTCGTCATGAAAGACTGCAGATCAACGAGCTTCTGCATTTCTCTCCGATGCATTAGAAAATTAAATGGAGGATTTTATCTTTGACAGATGATTGACAGGCCAGTTTACGGTGACAGGAAGTTACAGAGAGCAACTGTTGAAGACGCATGACGTGATAGTTCGTCCCAAAGCTTGTCTACTCTTCTGAGACACTCAAAAGTATGTACTTTTTCTTCACAAAAAGAGTACACACTTTTAGGGCACAGTAAAAGTACTCGTCCACTTCCTGCAGGGTTACACCAGCCATTCAGGAGTCTGTCTCTCATAGTCTACACTAGTTAGTTTGTAACTAACTCTGTACGGTTGCACTATTTGTTCAGAATGTAGCGCGTGTAAATATAGCAAAGCTTCTGCGGGTTTATGTAGGTACATTTAATATGATCTCTAAATGTAAATGTCTAGGGATAAACAATGTATTTAGTGACACTTCAGATGTTTAAAATACAACTTTCAAGATATCCATTACATTCATTTATTTAGAAAAAGAAAAGTAGCTTGAATACTCCAACTTTTACTGTATCTTCTGATCACACCACACAAAAAGATGTTCTTTCGTAACATTTTTCTTGTTTTCCAGTGCAATTGTCTAAAAATGTTTAAATCAAGATACATTTACTAGATATTCACAATAACATTACTGACTGCTTCTGTTGCTCTCATCATTTGCAAGTCACTTTGAATTAAAGAATCTGTTAGAAAAAGATTTTGTGAAACTGATCAAAATTAAGTGAGTTTATGCTAAAAACGGACTATGGACTAATTTTTTTTACATAACTCAAAGGGAAGTTTTCATAACTCATTGAAAGATATTAGTTCTTGTTTTAAGCATAAGATCATCATAAACTCACATTTTATATCATCTCAAGTTAATGTATCAAAGATGTTTAGATTTTTTTATTGGAAAACAGGACAAAAATACTGAGGAAGGTAAATTTTTTTGCAATATATGCATTTAATGCCATAACTTTATGAATTTTATGAAGTAAATCTTCTCTGTGTGATGGATTTTTTTAAATGAATCATAACTGACATTTCTTTTTCTTGCAGGATTAATTTTTATATGGTGTTGAAAACTAAATGTCCCCAACACTTCAGTCAAAGTCAGTGTGTGTCTGAATCTAACAAAAGGGGAAGAGAAACTTGACAGTTGTCTAAATATATAAACTCATGAGTAACAAAGTGAAGTAAAACAAGAAATCAGGATTTGCCAGAAGGGTTTGCTGAATTATACATAAGAATCAATCATATTGTAGAAAACTGATTTAATGAATCATGTCTCATTTGCCATGCTCCTATTCTATAAAGACTGTTTTCCTCTTTTTGCTGGTGGGATTCTCTCTGAAATTGAGATCCTCCGGTCGTGATTAAAGCATAATTGAATATTTTGTTTATACATAGTTATGTTGTAACTATATTTAATGGTGCAATGCACAAGTATTTAGAAAGTTGTGTTCCTTTTCATCAAAACTAGGTTGTGTAACTCACACACAGCTTGTGCAGCCGGCCTCAGCCCACTATCAGGAGTGAGTAAAACACTGTGCATTTTGTGTGTGTACTGACCATATTTCTGTGGGGATTTGCCTAAGTGGACACCCAGAAGACCGTCGGAAGAAACTCCCGTCACGCCACAGCCGTTGCACACCGGGACGGGCGGAGGAATGTTCGGCCAAACCTTCTCCGAGTCGACACGCAAACTCTGAAAAGCAGAAGAGATTGATGTCAGATGTCAGCGCAGAATCCACACGAGAGCCGCTTTACCACATTCCTGCCTCGCCATCAGTGGCTACGTGTACATGCAACCAAATAATCCGTTAGTAATCGGACTGACGGCTCAATCGCACTGAAAAGCCGTCCTGTAAACACCGTGATCCGATTGAGCTCGATCCCAATGAAATCTTGATCGGATTGAAAGGTTTATTCCTTTTCTAATCCGATCGAGAGAACATAAACACTTGATCGGATTGAAAACCAAAACTGAAAGGACCGCGCATGTGCAATGATGTAGAAATAGCGTAATGACGAGTGACGCGCAGAACGAGCTGCTGTTCCTGTTGAATAAAGTGTCGTATAAATGAGTATCTGTCATCCTATAATCCTCGTTTCTCTGCGTGTGTGAAGTGGAGCCGGACAACACACCACCAGTCCCTGCTTCAGACTCTCATCCACAGGCGACTGGTCTTGGGCATTTTTACTGAGCGATAAATATAAGAAGTTCATATGATCAATGTCTCCAAATTGTGACCAGAAATGGATAAATATTAAGTCCGCCGTTTAAAACAAATAAAAGAACCAATGTAGGATAACGGTGCGTTCACACTACAAGCGACAGTGACATTCATTTCAATGGCGAGGGGGCGTTTTCCGGCGACACGCGTGATCGCGGCCGTTGGCGACCTAATGGGGCGTGTCTGGCGACGTGACAAAGTTGAGATCGGTTTAACTTTATGCAAATGAAGAGCGACTTTCGGGAGCGACAACCAATAGGAGGGACGTCAGTGGCGCGCGTGATCATCCGTCTCTCTCTGACAGAGGCCAGCTGAACGAGAAGCTGATTTTAGCGGTCAGAAACTGTGCTATAAGTTGTGATGTATCTCCGTGTGCATACAGTGGTGTTCACAGCACTGACTCAGAGCCGGACTGGTTTCTGGAACACATATAGACGGTATTTGCCCGTTTGTTGCAATTAAATAGCCGCGATGGCAAAAAGCACTTTCTCGTTTCTCGTTCATCTTTAATATTATGCATGTTATACTGATTCAATTTATATTTTGAATTTTCCTTCCAAAATGTTTGTTTGTAGTGGCAAGAAAACGGATTTGTTGTCTACAACATGGAGAAACATCCGTGAATGTCACTCACAAACATTACTAGGCAACCAGTAGCGGGAACGCCCACTAGCGACCTGCAGCGACAAAGTCGCTTGTAGTGTGAACGTACCTTCATAGTTATTATGTGCAAACAGCGGGAAACTGTATATTCGTGCAGTGTGCGCATGTCAAACAATATATTCCGATTTGAAGCTTGTAACATTAATGCGCACATCGACCCGATCACTTGTTTAGCGTTCTTGTAAACACTACATGGATGAATTCAGTCCGACTGAAACAGAAGTTGTGCATGTAAACGCAGCCAGTGAGCGAGCGACCGGATCCACCAACCTTTCTCCAGCAGTCCTGCAAACAGTGCGCGCCCGCCACACACCGCGCCGTGTGTTGGAGTGAGTTAGAGCAGAGGTGAGGGGGTGAGGACGGGTCACCGTGTGGGAAACGACACTGACAGAGTTTACACAGAGAGGAACCGGTGTGTGTGGGCCTCAGGCCGGCGCAGTGTGACGCTGGAGGAGTGTGTGAGTGAGAGTGTGAGCGGGAGAGATACAGAGGAAAGCCTCCACCGGTGACGCCGCTCGAGCTCTTCTGCAGACGAACGCTTGCTTCACAGCAGGAACACACGCTTACGCTGAGACACGAGTGTGTGTGCGGGCCGGTGCTGTGGGGGGGCGGCGGGGGCACGTCCTTCAGCTCCAGGACCGGCTTACGGACCTCCATGGAATCGCTCTGGACAAACACAGACAGATAGGGTGGAAGAAATGTAATGTTCGGCAGGTGAAACTGGAAAAATTAGAATATGGTGCAAAAGTTCATTTATTTCAGTAATTCAACTTAAAAAGTGAAACTAATATATTATAGAGCAATTACATGCAAAGTGAGATATTTCAAGCCTTTATTTGTTATAATTTTGATGATTATGGCTTATGAAAAATTCAAAATTAGAATATTGTGAAAAGGTTTTAGTGATTATTTGCCACCACAATAGATTGTTTTATTTAATGCCATGTCAGCATCTAAGGATATTTTCATGGCAAAAATTAAATTATCATAAATACAATAAAACAAGTCATATTAGCTTTTTTTAAATTAACATGATATAAAGTCCAAAAGCTTTTCAGGCATAATCTTACTAAATAAGTCCTTAAAGGTGGGGTGTGTGATTTGCAAAACGGCTGGCAGATTTAGAAAATACACAACTCAAATGGTCCTGCCTTCTTTCCTTTGACTCCACCCATTCACAGAACATGGACATGGATGGGGGGGGGGGGATGGTACGACCGTTTGATTGACGCACTTACTGTCCAATGATTCTAGGTGGTCTTGGAAATGATTGGCTGGAGTTTTTCGAGTCCTGCCCGATCCACAGATGATTAAATTGCTTAATTTTTATTTCAGTGCTTCTAACTCAGTGGCTGTAAGTGGGTTAGGAATAGGATTTTAAGTGATTTTGAAAAAATGGCCAAAAAAAAGAGAATTACATACCCCACCTTTAAGTGAAATAACTTCATAAAAGAGCATTCTACTTGTATTATACCCAGGATAAGACTTCCATTGACCTTCTGAACACAAATGATATAAAATATATTTTTAGTGTAATCTGAGAGCTTTCGGTCCCTCCATTGACAGCTACACAACTGACACTTTGATGCTTCAAAAAGATCATAGAGATTTTAAAACTAATTAATATGAATTGAGCGGTTTAGTCCTACATTTTCTGAAGAGACTCGATCGCTTTATATGATGAACAGATTGAATATAGTTTTTTTATTATACATTACATTTATGCATTTGGCAGACGCTTTTATCCAAAGCAACTAACATTGCATTTCAAGGTACACACATTATATTACATATAAACATTCATCAACTCACTCATCAGTTGTGGTAATCGGACCATCACTTGACATGCGAGAGCCAATGAGGTTCATTCTCGTGTTACGCATCACAGTTGAGCTTTAGCAAGAGCCAATGAGGTTCATTCTCGTGTTACGCATCACAGTTGAGCTTTAGCAAGAGCCAATGAGGTTCATTCTCGTGTTACGCATCACAGTTGAGCTTTAGCAAGAGCCAATGAGGTTCATTCTCGTGTTACGCATCACATTTGAGCTTTTGCGAGAGCCAATGAGGTTCATTCTTGAGTTACGCATCACATTTGAGCTTTAGCAAGAGCCAATGAGGTTCATTCTTGAGTTACGCATCACATTTGAGCTTTAGCAAGAGCCAATGAGGTTCATTCTCGTGTTACGCATCACAGTTGAGCTTTAGCAAGAGCCAATGAGGTTCATTCTCGTGTTACGCATCACATTTGAGCTTTAGCTAGAGCCAATGAGGTTCATTCTCGTGTTACGCATCACATTTGAGCTTTAGCAAGAGCCAATGAGGCTCATTCTCGTGTTACGCATCACAGTTGAGCTTTAGCAAGAGCCAATGAGGTTCATTCTCGTGTTACGCATCACATTTGAGCTTTAGCAAGAGCCAATGAGGTTCATTCTCGTGTTACGGATCACATTTGAGCTTTAGCAAGAGCCAATGAGGTTCATTCTCGTGTTACGCATCACATTTGAGCTTTAGCAAGAGCCAATGAGGTTCATTCTCGTGTTACGCATCACATTTGAGCTTTAGCAAGAGCCAATGAGGTTCATTCTCATGTTACGCATCACAGTTGAGCTTTAGCAAGAGCCAATGAGGTTCATTCTCGTGTTACGCATCACAGTTGAGCTTCAGCAAGAGCCAATGAGGTTCATTCTCGTGTTACGCATCACAGTTGAGCTTCAGCAAGAGCCAATGAGGTTCATTCTCGTGTTACGCATCACAGTTGAGCTTTAGCAAGAGCCAATGAGGTTCATTCTCGTGTTCCGCATCACATTTGAGCTTCAGCAAGAGCCAATGAGGTTCATTCTCGTATTACGCATCACATTTGAGCTTCAGCAAGAGCCAATGAGGTTCATTCTCGTGTTCCGCATCACATTTGAGCTTCAGCAAGAGCCAATGAGGTTCATTCTCGTGTTACGCATCACATTTGAGCTTCAGCAAGAGCCAATGAGGTTCATTCTCATGTTACGCATCACAGTTGAGCTTTAGCAAGAGCCAATGAGGTTCATTCTCGTGTTACGCATCACAGTTGAGCTTTAGCGAGAGCCAATGAGTTTCATTCTCGTGTTACGCATCACAGTTGAGCTTTAGCAAAAGCCAATGAGGTTCATTCTCGTGTTACGCATCACATTTGAGCTTTAGCAAGAGCCAATGAGGTTCATTCTCGTGTTACGCATCACATTTGAGCTTTAGCAAGAGCCTATGAGGTTCATTCTCGTGTTACGCATCACAGTTGAGCTTTAGCAAGAGCCAATGAGGTTTATTCTCGTGTTACGCATCACATTTGAGCTTTAGCAAGAGCCAATGAGGTTCATTCTCGTGTTACGCATCACATTTGAGCTTCAGCAAGAGCCAATGAGGTTCATTCTCGTGTTACGCATCACAGTTGAGCTTTAGCAAGAGCCAATAAGGTTCATTCTCGTGTTTCGCATCACAGTTGAGCTTTAGCAAGAGCCAATGAGGTTTATTCTCGTGTTTCGCATCACAGTTGAGCTTTAGCAAGAGCCAATGAGGTTCATTCTTGTGTTACGCATCACATTTGAGCTTCAGCAAGAGCCAATGAGGTTCATTCTCGTGTTACGCATCACGTTTGAGCTTCAGCAAGAGCCAATGAGGTTCATTCTCGTGTTTCGCATCACAGTTGAGCTTTAGCAAGAGCCAATGAGGTTCATTCTCGTGTTACGCATCACATTTGAGCTTTAGCAAGAGCCAATGAGGTTCATTCTCGTGTTACGCATCACATTTGAGCTTTAGCAAGAGCCAATGAGGTTCATTCTCGTGTTACGCATCACATTTGAGCTTCAGCAAGAGCCAATGAGGTTCATTCTCGTGTTTCGCATCACAGTTGAGCTTTAGCAAGAGCCAATGAGGTTCATTCTCGTGTTACGCATCACAGTTGAGCTTTAGCAAGAGCCAATGAGGTTCATTCTCGTGTTACGCATCACAGTTGAGCTTCTGCAAGAGCCAATGAGGTTCATTCTCGTGTTTCGCATCACATTTGAGCTTTAGCAAGAGCCAATGAGGTTCATTCTCGTGTTTCGCATCACATTTGAGCTTCAGCAAGAGCCAATGAGGTTCATTCTCGTGTTTCGCATCACATTTGAGCTTCAGCAAGAGCCAATGAGGTTCATTCTCGTGTTACGCATCACAGTTGAGCTTTAGCAAGAGCCAATGAGGCTCATTCTCGTGTTTCGCATCACATTTGAGCTTCAGCAAGAGCCAATGAGGTTCATTCTCGTGTATCGCATCACATTTGAGCTTCAGCAAGAGCCAATGAGGTTCATTCTCGTGTTACGCATCACAGTTGAGCTTTAGCAAGAGCCAATGAGGCTCATTCTCGTGTTACGCATCACAGTTGAGCTTTAGCAAGAGCCAATGAGGTTCATTCTCGTGTTACGCATCACATTTGAGCTTCAGCAAGAGCCAATGAGGTTCATTCTCGTGTTACGCATCACATTTGAGCTTCAGCAAGAGCCAATGAGGTTCATTCTCGTGTTTCGCATCACATTTGAGCTTCAGCAAGAGCCAATGAGGTTCATTCTCGTGTTACGCATCACAGTTGAGCTTTAGCAAGAGCCAATGAGGCTCATTCTCGTGTTACGCATCACAGTTGAGCTTTAGCAAGAGCCAATGAGGTTCATTCTCGTGTTACGCATCACAGTTGAGCTTTAGCAAGAGCCAATGAGGTTCATTCTCGTGTTACGCATCACAGTTGAGCTTCAGCAAGAGGTTTGTTCTCGCACGTCATGCAGGTTCGGTTGAGCTTTTGTTTATCTTTGCTCATCAGTGAATAAAAGCTGAAATTCAATCTATTCATCATATAAAGCGATCGAGTCTCTTCAGAAAATTTGGACTAAACCACTAAATTCACATGAATTAGTTTTACGAACACTTTATGTCAAAGTGGTAGTTGCGTAGCTGTCAATGGAGGAACAGAAGATTTCCTCAAAAAGATCTTCCTTTGTGTTCTGAAGATGGACGAAAGTCTTACGGGTTTGGAAAGACATGAGGGTGAGTAACTAATTAATGACTGAATCTTCATTTTGGGGGAAATATCCCTTTAAGGCTTTACACAATGCTCTTGCAATCCAGGTTACAGGTCACTTTAGTGCTACATGAGCGTTTCAAAACATCAACAGCTCGTATAAACCCTCATAAACATCTCACCTGTGAGTGTGGGCAGTCGGTGAGTTCGCAGAACCTTCACAACAGCTGAACATCCCACCTGTCGGACATCATCACCACCTGCAGAAGAAACAACACACCTGACCTCAGACCAGTGCTGAACTAACGTTAACTTACATCAGCTCAACAAGCGATAACTGACTGGAAAACATCACTAAAGGCCTTTTAAATGATGAAAACAAACGCAAACGGCCGTTAATCGGTCAAATTAAAGCTAATGACGGACACATGAGAATCAGAGTCTCACAAACGCGGCTAGTTTTCACGAGTTTCTGTGTTTAGTGTTTGTTTTGTTTACACATGAACCGTGTTTCGCTCATAGACTGCTCCGTCCCTGTCAATCGCCGTTTAGTTTTCGAGGAAACATTAGAAAAACACATATCTGACTAATAAAACTGATTGTTTAATGTATTTAATGAGAGATTTCGAATCAATAACAACTCACCGTCTCGCGCTGACCGCAGTGCCGCCCGCAGTCTCCCTGGTTACCAGACTTCCGACTGATCAGTGCCGTAAAGCCAACGCAGATGTCGTAAAATGAGCATCGCTTCCACAAGAAAGCGGAAACGGTTTGCAGTGTTTACCTCTAAATATTAAATCGTTTAAATTACATAATAGAAAACTGCGTGCGAGTAATTTACCAAGACAAATATTAAAATATACGTTCAGCACCATACAAACATAAAACAACCCTTAATCATCCGATGTTATATAATTGAATCAGTCTAAAAATGTTACACAAGACCAATAAACGAATCTTAATGTGTGTTGGCATTAGTACAGGTGAAATGTTTATTAATGACACACATTATGAAGAAAACATTCATGCACATGAAGAAGCAAACGTTATAATTATAAATTCATCCCTCAACACAACTCTTATTGCTGTAAAAGCCTTTCTGATCGCATTAAAGCCCTCCAAACTGAGTACACACAGGCTACAAATGGCTAAATACACACATATATAGAGAAAGTAAAAATTAGACGACAATTTTAAACAATAATAAATGTAAAGAGCTAATTTATAAAAACTTAAAAGCTAAATCTAATGTGATAATATTATGAGAAAGCTCAGTTTGCTATACAGTTCACCTGGTGCTCAACATCGATTTAGTATGAGCATATCTATACTTTGTAACTTATTTCATGATATTTGTGACAATAAAGTGTTATAGTTAAAGAATAACTGTGTTCTGTGGATCACATAAGTGGCTAGTAAAACTCTGCCACCATTGAGACTGATACAAACCATACGGTCACATCAAAATTAGAGGACTCAGAAGCATCGCCTCATGTTGACGGCTTCTGCACTATGACAATAAAACAGTATTCATGTTTATATCTATAAAAAACAAAACAATTTGAGGGGTATTCATTAAATACAGAGAATGCAAGCATACACAAGAATAATATCCTCCTGTACAATATACAGTTCTAATGAGTCACTTGACTATATATCTGGCAACAACATACAGACAGACAGTGTGATGAACAACCTGATCACATGATCAGGGTCACGTGACGGGATCCGAGGAACCGGGATCTGGGGCGTTTGTAGGCGTTCATAACGGTCTACGGCAATGAACAACTGGTGCACGTGTTTATAACAATGCTAGAGTTCAGCATATGCTGGTTTCTAATGGAGAAATCGAGGAAAAGTCAGTGAGAATCAGTTCTCTACGGTATCACGGGTACAATAGAGAAACATGAACGGCCCATTCGGCCTTCACACACACACACCAGTCAAAAGTTTTGGATCTGTACGGTTTAAAATAAGTATTTTCTGCTCACCAAGGCTACTTATCTGATAAAAACAAAACAAAAACTGTAAAAATGTTACATTATGACAATTTAAAATGATTATTTTCTATGTGAATATATAGCAAAGTGTAATTTATTCCTGTGATCAAAGCTGAATTTTCTTCAGTGTCACATGATCCTTCGGAAATCAGTATGATATGATAATAATTATCAATGTTGGAAGATTTTTAGGATTCTTTAATGAATAGAAAGTTCAAAATACATTATAAATGTAACGTTTTACCAATTTAATTTACCCTTGATGAATAAAGAGTATTGATTTCTTTTATTTCCACCTACAAAAATTAAAATTCTTACTGACCCCAAACTTTTGGACGGTAGTGTTTAATGTTACAAAAGCTTTATATTTCAGATTAATGCTGTTCTATTGAACTTTCTATTCATCAAATCATGAAATAAAAATGTAAATAATTGTTTTCAACACTGATAATAGCCAAATCTATCATATCACAATATTATACTGATTTCTGAAGGATCATGTGACACTGAAGACTGGAGTAATGATGCTGGAAATTCAGCTTTGATCACAGGAATAAATATATATATGAAACTGGAAAAATTAGAATATGGTGCAAAAGTTCATTTATTTCAGTAATTCAACTTAAAAGGTGAAACTAATATATTATATAGACTCATTACATGCAAAGTGAGATATTTCAAACCTTTATTTGTTATAATTGTGATGATTATGGTTTACATCTTATGAAAACCCCAAATTCAAAATTATAATATTGTGAAAAGCTTTTCATAAGCTGTTAGACATAATCATCCAAATTATCACAAATAAAGGTTTGAAATATCTCACTTTGCATGTAATGAGTCTATATAATATATTAGTTTCACCTTTTAAGTTGAATTACTGAAATAAATTTACTTTTGCACGATTTTCCAGTTTGGCCTGTATATTCACACAGAAACCAGCAGTTTTACATCAGAATATTTCACAGTTTTGCTGTATTTTGAATCAAATAAATGCTTCCTTGGTGAGCAGAAGAGACTCCTCTTTGAATCGCAGCGATCCCGATGGTCATCCTGGTCGTGCTTCAGTGCCGAGGCGCCTCACGCTTGCTCCCCGTTGTGAATCCTCTGGTGCCGCTTCAGTTCTCCGGAGCGGAAGAAGTTCTTCCCGCACTGTGTGCAGTGGAACGGCCTCTCGCCCGTGTGGATGCTCTGGTGGCCCTTCAGGCGCTCCAGCCTGGAGAAGCTCTTGTCGCACTGGTTACAGTGGTACGGCTTCTCCCCGGTGTGGATCCTGCGGTGCTCCTTCAGATGTCCCGACTCGGAGAAGCTCTTCCCGCACTGGAAGCACTGGTACGGCCTCTCGCCCGTGTGTGTTCTGTGGTGGCGCTTCAGATCCCCGGACCTGAAGAAGCTCTTCTCGCACAGGGTGCACCGGTGCGGCCTCTCTCCGGTGTGAATGCGCTGGTGTCCGCGCAAGTGTCCCGAATCCGAGAAGGTTTTCCCGCACTGGAGGCATTTATACGGGCGCTCGCCGCTGTGGATCCTCAGGTGGCGTTTGAGATCTCCGGATCTGTAGAAGCGCTTGGCGCACTGGGAACACTGGTACGGCCTCTCGCCCGTATGCATCCTCTCGTGTTGCTTGAGATGCCCGGAGTCGGAGAAGTTCTTCCCGCACTGGAGACAGTGGAACGGACGCTCTCCTGTGTGGATCCTCTCGTGGCGCTTCAGATCTCCGGATGTGGGGAAGTTCTTCCCGCACTGGAAGCACGGGAACGGGCGCTCTCCGCTGTGTATTCTCTGGTGTCTCTTGATGTCGTTGATTCGGAAGTATTTCCCGCAGTCCTGGCAGTGATAGGGCCGGTCCGCCGAGGGGCGGTTGGTGGATTTGGGGGAATCGGGAAGAGACAGGCTTTTAGGATCGGAGTCGCCGCAACAAGCCGTGAGACACTCTCCGGTCTGTTGCTGCAGATGCTGAGCTGGTCAGGAGAGAACAACACCACGCCTTAAATTATTACATTGTTTAAATTAATACATTTTTAGCTAACGGTGATTTTGTATATGTGACCCTGGACCACAAAACCAGACGCATTATCTGAAATTGAGATTTATACATGATCTGAAAGTTGAGTAAATAATCTCTCCATTGATGTGTGGTTTGTTAGGATAGGACAATATTTGGCCGAGACACAACTATTGAAAATCTGGAATCTGAGGGAGCAAAAAAATCTAAACTTAAAAAAAATCTCCTTTAAGTTGTGCATTTATGTTCACGATTGTGCTGCATTCACTCACAAAAATACATGTTTTATATATTTACGGCAGGACATTCTTCATGGAACATGATCTTAATATCCTCATGATTTTTGGCATAAAAGAAAAATGGATAATTTTGACCCATACGATGTATAGTTGCTATCGGCACAGATATACCCGTGCGGCTCCAGACTGGGTTTGTGCTCCAGGGTCACATATGTACATTTCTAAAATGCATAACTTAGACAGACACCTCTGATAACAGATCACTCTAAACTGTAATGTGGACCATTACACACAATGCATTGCAATTTCTCACATGCATAATGATACGCAAGAGCATTTTCAATCTCAAAATACTGGATTCATCGGTAACACTTTATAATAAGGTTCATTAGTTAACATGAACTAATAATGAACTGCACTTATACAGCAATTATTAATCTTTGTTAATTTCAACATTTACTAATACTTTATTGAAATCTTGTTGACATTAGTTAATGCAGTGTGAACTAACATGAACAGAGATTAACAAATACAGTAACAAATGAATTGCTCATGGTTAGTTCATGTTAGTTAGTGTTACCGATTCATTCCCACGAAACACCATCATCAGGTGTGTGTGTGTTTCGCAGTGTTTTTAGTCAATTAAAGGGATAGTTCACCCATTTACACACACTCATGACGTCCAAACCCGTAAGACTTTCATTCATTTTTGAAACACAAATGAAGATCTTTAATGAAATCTGAGAGACTTCTGTCCCTTCTGTCCCAACATTTCATGATGTTGTCAAGAAAAGACAACATCATTATATGATTAAGATTTATTTTGGGCTTTTATTCACATATAAACATTGATCAGCCAACATAAAAGCTCAACCATGCCATGTGACCCGTGAGAACAAACCTCATTGGTTGAGCTTCCACTTGCCAAACTTGAACGCTGTAAACATTGTTAGCTTATGTTTATATGTGAATAAAAGCCCAAATTAAATCTGTGCATCATAGAAAGCGATCGGGTCTCTTCAGAAGACTTGATTAGACTGATGATACGTTCAAATTGATTTATTTTATCATCTCTTTATGAATGTTTTGGGTGAATAGGCTTTCAGTGACGGGACAGAAATCTCTCAGACTTCATTAAACATATATTTGTGTTTTGAAGATGAATGGAAATCTAATGGGTTTGGAACGACATGAGAGGGATATGTTAACATTTTTGGGTGAACTAACACTTTAATAGTGAGTAGCTGAATAAATGCATCAGGGAAAATATGGGCTATGAGCAACATGATATAAGGAGATTATTAAGGAATATTATAGACAGGGGTGCACATAACTGGTACGCAGGTACGCATGCGCGACAAAAATCAGGAATGCGTAATGTAGGGGTGGGCGATATGGCAAAAATATCATATCACGATTTTTTTCAGGAAAATCACGATTCACGATTTTATCACGATTCCTTTTCATCTTGGTTTTACTATTTTGCAAGTGACTGAGCATCACAGCCAAACTAATGTCCCTATTTTAAAAACAAAGCCTTAGGTAACAACATATAAAATAAAAAAGAATGGCAGACATTTAGGCCAAAGTGGAGAAGATAAAAAATATTTGTCATTGTCTTTGTTATTAAAAATTAAGAACAAAGATACACATACACAACTTAATATACAAATAAAAAAAACAGTGCTTTATTTTTTCAGCTACAGGTGTATTTAACAGCATTGTAGAAAGTAATTAAATGAACAAATATGAAAATAAAACACAACATCGACTTCACTTTATACATTTTACATTGATTCTTATTAAAGCGACTATTAAAGTTCTCAGTCAAGAGTGAGTGAGATGCTCTTTGTATTTTGTTGTTTTATTAACAGGGATAGTTCTCCCAAAAATGTAATTCTCTCAAGCCGCTTTAAACCCGAATAAGTCTCCCTCTTCTGTTGAAAATGAAAGTTATTTGGAGGAATGTGGGTAACCTAAGAGTTGATGTACCCCATAGACTTCCATAATAGTTTTTTCCCACTATGGTCAATGGGGACCAACAACCGCCCGGTTAGCCACACTCCTCCAAATATCTTCTTTTGTGTTCAGCACAAGAAAGAAATTAATACAGGTTTGGAACAACATTAGAGAGTGAGTAAATAATGACAGAATTATTTTTGGGTAACTGTCCCTTTAAGGACAAGCGGCAGCATGTTTACTATTAGGGCTACTGTCACTTTAAGATCTGCGCGCAACGAGTATACACGCATTTGACAAGCAGATTTTTTCTTAATTTTTTCTATTGTTCTTTCACTTTAGACATAACCAACTTTGTTTATGTAAACCTTGTGTGTATTTGACAGTATTAGCGCAATAAGATAACTTAGTCCAGTAAGGCGCTGTTAGACTGGCGTTTAGTGCATGTGCGCGCGTCGGGTGTTTGCGCTCAGAAAAGCGCTCGTTAGAACAGCACATCAGCAGCGAACGACATGTTTAACCGGCAAGGCTTTAAAGCACATGCAAATAATTCATTTTTATGAACAACAGTGTCCCGTTCCTCTGCATTTCATGTGGATATACGTCGCGCTGTACAGTGTGTTGAGACGGAGGCACCAGAAATGCAAACTGATAAAATGGACGATCCTACGATATTTCTTCAAAAGCAGATCGTGGAGACATTATAATCGTCCACGATCAAAAATCGTAATATCGCACACCCCTAGCGTAATGCCACTTGTGTTACTGCGCACCTTTGCGTACTTTAAGGGTAACTGTCGCCAAAATGCAACCTAGGCAGTGTTAATTTCATTTTTTTCACAGACGACCACTATGACGAATAAAAACTAGATCTAGTCTTTACAGAGCGTACAGTGCATCCGTGCAATTAGATCTGCACACTCGGTCTTAAAGTGACAGTGCGTAATAAACCTAATGCCTTCTGTACACTTAATATTGATCAAACAACAAAATAAAAAGAGAAAATTCACTGCTCTTTAATATAAGGATTAATTATATTTAATTTATAAAAATAAATATATCTGAACAATCAAATAAAAAATAAAAACATTTCCAAAGGTGTTTTCTATCATTTTAGGTCGTTTTTTTCACGCTGATGTAAATTTAAGTGTTCGTTTTTTTTAATAAGTTTGGTTTTAGTTAGTTATTTTTATGCTATAAAAACGGGAATGTGACGTCATGATTGACAGCTGTGGCCACGCTACATATGGGACGAGTACCAAACACCATCTCCTGGTCCTCACCTGAGTAACTCACTGAAAAAGTTATGTGCACCCCTGATTATAGATGAGGTTAAAGGGTTAAGTTCACCCAAACAACATTGACTTTGTTCCACAGAAGAAAGTCAGTCAGTAAATGCTGACAGAATGATCATTTTGCAAGACTGTAGTTATAGTCATGCCTTGATAAATGTTTTTATACATGCATGTTTTATTGTTTTTAGTTAACCGTGAAGCACTGTGGGCAACAACATTGCTATTAAATGTGCTATATAAATAAATATAAAGGTGCAAAAAGTTGTAGTTTTTATATTCTAGTCAATTATGACCTACTTTTTATTTCTCCTCATTTTAATTAACATACAACTGAACTGGTGCATGTGTTTGTGAATAAAATTGTAATCGTTTACTAACTCAGGTTTAATGTTATAAGTGCAACATTTGCAACAAAAACAACTTTTGAGATTGAAAATGACTCATGATCACAACTATTACTCATAATTCCCCAGACAGCATCATAGTGTTGCTCCACATCTGCTACACTCGGACCAGATGTGGGCCGACACCATGATGCTGTCTGGGTCATTATATTCTGGAAAAAGATAAAATAGTAAACGCACATCTTTAGCTGCGCTGATATTAAAGGAGAACTCCGGTCAATTTTAACATTGAGCTCATTTTTTTGTAAATTTGGAGTGCTGTCAATACAGAGAACAACGACATAAATCGGTGTTGCCTACACTGTGTTATCCTATTTTTAAAATTTGCACCCTGTTGACTTCAATGGGGTCTAATTTTAAACCTGCTTTTATTTCTCTTATCATCCTTGATGTGTCATTACAAGTGCCCAGCCATGTTGAGTGATTCCTTCAGAGTGAACATGAGTGAATCTGACTGCAGTAGATGTGAAAGATATGAATAAAAATTATGTTATTTCAGCCGTTTTCGGTCGAAGTCCAAAGTAGTCGATTGTCGAGTTCACGCGCATAGGTTTAGTTACCTATGATCACGCGCGTGAACTCGACAGTGACTTTGGACTTCGACCGAATACAGGATGTAAATACAGGTATTTGCGCTGGATAACATAACATCATTTTTATTCATATCTTTCACATCTACTGCAGTCAGATTCACTCGTGTTGTTCACTCAACATGGCTGGGCACTTGTATGACACATCAAGGATGTTAAGAGGCTAAAAGCAGGTTTAAAAAGTGTTGCACCATTGAAGTCAACAGGGTGCAAATTTTAAAAAGAGGATAACACAGGAGGGCTGTAACGATTAATCGAAATCCAAAATAAAAGTTTGTGTTTACATAATATATGTGTGTGTATTGTGTAAGGCTGTAAACGATTAATCGCGATTAATCGAATCCAAAATAAAAGTGTGTATTTACATAATATATGTGTGTGTATTGTGTATAATTATTTTGTATATATAAATACACACACATGCATGTATACATTTAAGAAAAATTTGTTATTTATATATAAAAGAGTTCTATTTATATATAATATAAATCATATAAAAATATATATGCAGTATATAAATGCAAATATTTCTCAAATATATACATGCATGTGTGTATTTATATATACAAAATAATTATACACAATACACACATATATTATGTAAACACAAACTTTTATTTTGGATTTCGATTAATCGCGATTAATCATTACAGCCCCTAGGCAACACCGATTTTTGTCGTTGTTCTCTGTATTGACAGCACTCCAAATTTACAAAAAAATAAGCTCAATGTTAAAATTGAACGTGGTAATGATGAAATCGTGAGCGGTGAGAGGAAAACAACACATTTACGGTACTATGCAAATGTGAAATGCGTGTGACGTCACTCACCGAAATGAAAGAAATCTTCCACACTCTCGTCTTCCTCTTTGACTTTGACTCCCACGGGCCGCCCGTAGTGCTCAAACGGGCCTGAGGGCAGAAACTTAGCGCTAGAGGAGAGAGACTGGGGCAGTTTAGTGTTTGTCGACAGAGCCTGGGGCAGTTTGTTCCCGAAGTCCTAAAACAGAGTGAATAACATCACACACACCGCGAGCCGCGTCCACCGACACTGACAGAGGACAACATGCCACACAATAAACATATCTGAGAGCAACTGAATATGAATATACCTCGATATCGAGACACGCTCTTCACATCAGATTAAATTCATTCTGTGTAAACGCAGCGGCGCGTGAGAGCGCTCGACACAAACAACACATCGAAAATAGCCTTTTAACCGGCGTTATTCCCCGTTAATCGAGCAGCCTGTGCTATTAGAACAACTGAACACTCACCAGATCCATCCTACTCGTCCATTTGTGTAAATTATCAACGAAATTCATCGGTGAGGAGGAACACTAGCAGAAATCTGATATTCACCGGAACTCGCTCCTCATTATCATGGATGTCGAACAGCAGCGCCTCCTACAGCAGCGGAGAACAATCACACACACACACACACACACACACAGAGAGAGAGAGAGAAGCTAGGTTTGTCATTGTGAGTTGAAAACATACGGAGGAAATATCCATCCAGCCCCTTACACTGGGATCGGCTCCAGCAATCACTGCTAATACATTACATTTACATCAGGAAAGCAATTTAATGACCATTTATAGGCTGGAAAATTAGCTATAGAGTTGAATATGTCCACTATATTAGGCTACATATTATATTTTTACTTATATCATTAAAATAGTATATAGTTGTTGTTATAGGGCTGTCAAAAAATTAATCGTGATTAATCGCATCCAAAATAAAAGTTTGTGTTTGCATAATATACGTGTGTATTATTTATATATAAAACACACACAATCGTGTATTTTTTTTAAGAAAAATTGGTTATATTTATATATAAAATATTTATAATATAAATTATATAAATGTATATACAGTATATAAATGCAAATATTTCTTAAATATATACATGAATGTGTGTATTTATAAAATAATTATACATAGTACACACACATATATTATGCAAACACAAACTTTTATTTTGGATGCGATTAATCACGATTAATCTTTTGACAGCCCTATTATCATAAAGAACGCACTATATTTCATTTAAGTTGTTATTTTTAACCTTTAATAAAAATAGCCTAGGGCTCTATGTTTTATTTTTTAACATGTATCTACTCCTGTAACTAATCAAAATGAATCGATATTGAATCAAGATGTCAAGCAATAATAAATACAGTAACCTGCCAGTAATTGTAACAACGCAGCTAAACATTGTAACATATTATCTGTAAACTTAATAAAAATAAGTTACCAAATGTTTTGACAATCACAACTTATTGTGATGCAAGGTTGTTGTTTGCATCACAAACACACACACACACACACACACACACACACACACACACACACACACACACACACACACACACACACACACACACACACACACACTTTAGATGGATGGATGTTAACCACTGATGTTAGGACAATGTATTTATGTTCTGTCACCACATGAAGCGGAAGTTGCGCTTGTCTTGTGAAAGAAGAAACGCTTCTGGAACAAGTACAAATGTGGGCGGGGCTTGATTGTGTCTGTGGGCGGTTGTGGTTTGCTATTGGTGGATCTCATGTGAGTGACAGGTTGCCCCGCCCATATCATCAGAGAAGAGAAGAGATGTCTTCAAAGTTATTCTGATTCAAGATTAGAAGACACATTTAAAAAATATAATAATTTATAATAAACACTGTAATATTCAAAAAACAAGGAATTGTCCGTTTTAATTTCATAAAGTCACAGAAATTCTGAACTGCTAATATACATTCATTAAAATGATTTGTAAACATACAATTTTTCAGTATATTTCTCTTAAATGCAGGCCTAAAGAAGCCTATTATTTAGCGTTACTAACATCTGTCCCGGTGTAGCTACAGAGCAGCATTAAAAAAGGAATATATTTGTTAGTTATAGGCTATCTAGGCCTATAGGTTTTTGACATTTAATTTGTTGGTGTACACATACATATATGCATCTCATGAGGAAACACTTATTATGCCAAAAAAAGTTCTTAAAATGTTTTAAATGATAGGACAGTTCTATAAAAGTTTTCCGCCTATAGTAATTAAATATGTTTACGAGCTTTTTAATTCATAAAACAAAATGAATTCATTAAAACTAAACCATATTATGATCTCATGATGGGAAGTGAAGCGCCTTTTCTGAGTGTGGTCAGAATTTTTACAAAATAATAATTCTGGGTTGTTTCAACCCATGGTTGGGTCAAATATAGACAAACCCAACTGTTGGATTTAACCCTTTCATGCATTAATTATGATAACCTCAGTCAGGATTTTTCCCCTATGTGTTTTTATTGCTCTTAGGGCATGAAAAACAAGATTTGATTTGAATTCTTTTTTTTTAAACAAATTTTTCAAAGAGATTTTCAGATGTCCACTTGAGTGACAGCATGCATTTATGGTTTAAACTGAAGAGATACTGTATTATAAACATAATACAATAATCAAACAGATAAAGTATGTGTATTTAACAAACTAATCAATACAATTATATCAAATCATGTGAAAACTATAAAATATGTACAAAAAATATAAATTCAAAATATTGCAAAGGCAATTGAACTACTTTTTTGATGTACAAGTAATATAATGTGTTACAAGTAACATGCATTACCTAATCAGATTACTTTTTGATCTAACAAGTAATGCATTACAAGCAACATGCATTATGTAATCAGATTACTTTTTTGATTTTACAAGTAATGTAATGTGTTACAAGTAACATGCAATACATAATCAGATTACTTTTTGATGTTAAAAGTAAATAAATGCATTACAAGCAACATTCATTATGTACTTTTTGATCTAACAAGTAATGCATTATGTAATTAGATTACTTTTTTTTGATGAAATGAGTAAAGTAATGCATTACAAGTCATTACATTACATGCATTACATACATTATGTAATCACATAACTTTTTTCAATGTCAATGAAAATTACATTCTAATAAATACATTCATTTACAGTAAAAAAAGTCACTGCAGATTAAGTATTTTCAAAAACAATATTCACAGTATAAGTATGAATTGTAGCTGAAATATAGCCATTGATGCATGAGGTCCACTATAGTGTACAGGTGATTAATCAGATTTTTCTCCCAATCTAAAATCAAAACTTGGAAAATGTTACTGTGATATGACTCATTAGATATTGCTGTATACTGCAATATTTTTTTTAACTACAAGAGTCTCCTAGGATAGAAGGAATGGTGGATATTCCGGAGCAACTTGGCATGTCTGACTGACCATCGGCCATCTTGGTTTGGAGGGGGGGGGATCGAAACACAACGGCTTACAACTTGGTTGCAATGTATGATGATGCAGTCCAGGCCAAAATGGGGGTCAACCGTGAAAAAATTGCAACAGAATCAAACTCAACTGATTTTGTATCCTCAATATGTCCTGAGTAAGGAAAAAAAAGCCCCGAAGAATCCCATTAGGGGAAAGTGGCGATTGAAAAAGACCCAAATATATCCTATTCATACGCCTATTCATTATTTTACTCACATGAATAGGGTAAAAAATTTAACCTTTAGATATCACCATGAAAATTACTGAGTTGATTACTTATATCAAGACAAACAAAAAATGTATTACAAGTTTTTTAAAATTGTTTGTTAACATGGACAAACGGGGCATAATCTAATTACAGATGTGCTAATTAGCATAAATACCAACAGATCTAAACATTGTTGTTTTTTCCTTACTCAGGACATATGGAGGATACAAAATCAGTTGAGTTTGATTGATGTGCAACTTTGCCATCAAAACCCGTGCAAATTCAGGAAAATGCTTTTTGACTCGCTGTCCACTGTAGTGACCACTATGCGCGAAAGGGTTAAAATGTAATTTAAAAATGTAAACCAACGGTTAAAAAATGTAAACCAACGGTTATGCGCATATTTGACCCAAACAGGGATTAAAACAACCCAGAATTATTATTTTTTTGGAGCAAATAAGGAAACATAATATAATATACATAACTATAATATACATAACATAATATACATAATATTTTTTATAATTTAAAAATGTATTCTCGCTCCCCCTCTCTCTCGCGGTCTCTCTCTCTCTCTCTCTCTCTCTCTCTCTCTCTCTCTCGAGCGTTGATGATCTGTGTCCGCAGCGGCGCTCCGTACATGAACATCAACCGAATGAACGGAACGGATGTCGCGGATCGGTTAATTAAACACACCGTGGGCTCCGTCATCAGCTCGAGCGCGTCCGCCTCGTTTATTATATTACGGGTAAGTCTGATTAAACTGGCAAGGAATTATGATCGTGCTGATCTGATCTCCAGTGTGAACGCGACAGCATCAGCCTGTCTGTCTGGCCACTTGACGTCATTATTTCTATCGCAGTGTTTCGATATGACTCAGTATTTCATGCGAGTTTGATCTTAGCGGATGATCGGTGGATGTTCAACGGAGGATCATCATCCACGAGCTCGAGCTGGACGACATTTTATTTCCCTGTCAAATGCTCAAGCTTGGCTTATGTTCCTATAATGAACCGCAGTTTGATGTTTCCAGAGGCAGGAATGAGAATCATCTGCTCATGTCTAATCATCTGACACCAATCAATCATTATCATTATTAGTATCAGCAGAGAATACCTGTGGTTTATACCATAGGAAAATATGTGGTTTCCAGGCCTGGAAAAGTCATGGATACCAATACATATGGGAATTTCCATAATGATTTTTTTCCCCCTAGTGTAAAATAAATCTCAACTAACTTATATTGGATATCAATTATTCTTTGTGTGGACAAAATTATATGGAAATTCATTGGTTGAAAGTGCAGAAACTGGTATTATAGTGTGATTATTATTTATTTAGGGATGCACAATATATCGGCCACTTTACTGATATATGTTCATTTTTAATGTTATTTATATCGGTTTGATAAGAAAAGTTGGCCGATATAATAAAGCCGATAAATAATGGATTATTTCCTTCAGTTTCGCCATGATGGTTTTCAATTGTTTGAAATATGATTGAAATCACTTCAAAAAGTAAAATACGGTTCAGTGCTGCACAAGTCTGTCATATCGGCTACATAAAATTATGATGAGAACATTATAATTGTGTGTTTAGGACAGCAGGGTTTACTGTTTGTAATTCACTTAAATTTTTCTTCAGATCATGTTATGAAGCATCATTGATCCGAGAAGGACAAAATCAGATTCTGGAAGCCATCTTACTAAGAGAATGTCTCTTAAAATCCCCGTAGTCAATAATTGTATCTCTTAAAGCTCATCTTTGATCATGAAAATTACATATGTATACGTTTTTTTCATTGAAAACAAATTTTCCTCATGCCTTAAAATATCTTGAATGTAACTCGACACTCATTTAGTATCCGCGGTTCTATGAATATGCAAATGAGCCCCGCCTCCACTCACTCACTTACTCAGAGATCCACTGGTGGACGATCACACGTTGATCTGATTGGTTACAAGGTAGTGTGTGACGTCAGAAACACCAGCGATTTCAAACCGTGTTTTTGAGACTGTCTTTGGTTCACTGCAGTTTTAAGCAGAAAATACTCAGCAATGCTGTCGACTTATGAACTTACACATGGTGTGTGTTAAAGCAGATTAAAAACACCACATAGACACATAAACAACATTAAAAGTTAATTTGTGTTCAGCAGAAGAAAGGAACTCTTGTTTGGAACATAAGTGAGTAAATAATGACAGAATTTTAATTTTGGGGTGAACTGTCCCTTTAAAAACAAAAAATGTCTTGTCATGTAAATAAATTGTGCTTGAATGAGTATATATTTTATTTGAGTATTTAAAAGTCGTCACAGCCAGATCTAACATAAAGTGTTGTGTACATGTAAAAACATTATGTAAATAGTTCATAATCAGGGTTTGAAATGTACTTTTTCACTCAACGGCCAATTTGGCTACAAACTTTTTAAGCTACCGGCCATTCAGAGCCTCTACTAGACAAAAGGAAATAAACCAGTTTAACTACGTCACAGCTTATATAATTTTTTATTTTTTGTGATTTCATACATTAATTTATTATTCAAACAAAATCCTGTCATCCAGCATCTCCTCTTCCTCTTTCATCCTTTTCACCCAAAATGTATTTTAGGAGGACAGATCAGTAGAAAAAAACATAAAAAATATGTAAGATGTTGGAAAATAACAATGTCTTTTCTGTTCACCAAATGCTTTTTAATCTTCAATGCAAATGAACAAGCGTGTCGTTATTTGTTGTGTAGTGACGTGTGTGTGTGTGTGTTCAAGTAAGCAGATATGAGCAGATTCTTCACAATACTGTATTTAATATATGTGACCCTGGACCACAAAACCAGTCACATGGGTCAATTTTTTGAAATTGAGATTTATACATCATCTAAAAGCTGAATAAATAATCTCTCCACTGATGTGTGGTTTGTTAGGATTGGACAATATTTGGTCGAGACACAACTATTGAAAATCTGGAATCTGAGGAGCAAAAAAATGTAAACATTGAGAAAATCTCCTTTAAAGTTGTGCATTTATGTTCACGATTGTGCTGCATTCACTCACAAAAATACATGTTTTATATATTTACGGGAGGACATTTACTAAATATCTTCATGGAACATGATCTTAATATCCTGATGATTTTTGGCATAAAAGAAAAATGTATAATTTTGACCCATACGATGTATAGTTGCTATTGCCACAGATATACCCGTGCGACTCCAGACTGGGTTTGTGGTCCAGGGTCACATATCATGATGACTCACGAGTTCAGTATTTGGGTTACATGACTAAATATAATAACTAACACGCCAAATTGTCAAGTGATAGTTGATTTTTTAATGTTAATGTTCTCGATGTCCCGTTTGCCTGTTTTCTGCTGGTGTCAGGGTGAGCCTGAGGCATGTCCACCCCAGAGCCCCCGTTAGGAGGGACTCCCTGCGCGGGGCCCTCGCCGGGTCCGGGCCCGTCCCCCGGGGCCGTTCTGGGTTCAGGACTGTCCCCTGGATCCTCACACAGCATGATGGGCCCCAGTCCCGGACCGGCCACTTCCACGGGACTCTCCTTTCCTCCGCAGACGTCTGCGGGATACAGCCAGGAGAGTTTGCATCAGATGCACAAGGTGGAGAGCTCAGTAACTCATCTAAATGTTTACTGTGGTAAACCCGGTCAGAGGGGTAATGTGTGTGTTTGTCCCGAAGCCTGTGGAGGAGGGCCTCGCAGAGGACGCTCGCTTCAGTCAGATGAAGGTGGTCCCGATGAGGATGACCCGTCCAGGGAGCCCGATGGACCAGCACTCTCAAGGTCCCTGCATCGCATTCATATTCATATATTGGGTCTCATTCGTGACACATTCGTAAATATACGAGTAAATATGTGAGTGATTTGCGCGTAAAGAGACCTTCCCGAAAACTCTTCTCCTGATTCACAAATATTTCGTAAACGTCAGATGTGATAGTGAAATGTGTGTGTGTGTTAATGAATCAGTCGTAAATGGGACTCGCGTGCACGCTCATTCTCAATTACCATAAACCCCGCCCATTAAATCCGACTGACCATATATGGGCATCATATCATGGCACCAAACGAAGGATTTCAACATGTCTTCTCAAAAGCGAATGAAAAAGAAAAAATTCTCATTATCAGATAATATTTTATTATCAGAAGTTCATTCAAAACGCCACATTTTATTTTCAAGCGTACATAGTGGCGTATCAGGTCCTAAAAAAGGAAGCTTGGCAGATATTACAGACGCAGTTACTGGAGTTTCATCTGTTAATCGAACAGTCCCAGAAGTGAAGAGAAAATGGTTCGACATGAAGCTCGACTGCAAGAAACTAATTAGTTCACTTCGAAAAAATATATCCCAGCCCTATTGACAGCAATTAATTATGTGATTAAAGTGTTCCGCTTGCAGATGCTATTACTGGCTCTCATAATAAAAGTAAAAAGAAAAACCGAATGTAATTACTATATATAATATTTTTCCAAAATGCTGTGTAAATATGTACCCGATTAAGGAGAATTAAAGTGCAGCCTTACTAATGAGCAAAACGTTCGGATGTTAAACGCACTTACGGGTGGTTGGGGGCAGGTGTAGATTTCTTTCGTACCAACTAACATTTGGAAAATACCAACATTTTAATGAATCCGAAAATTTACGCCAGAACCACTTTACACACGATTTACACAAGAATTCGTTCTGCTCGTGTTTCATGAATGAGACCCATTGAACGTACAATAAAATATAAAAACGTATTTTATTTCTCATTTTAATTTAGTTTAACTTGATGTACTAAAATAACTAAAAACTATATAGACAAAAAAAAAAATAGAATAAAAATAACAAAATAGCACAAAATTACGAAAACTTTAACTGGCCTTGATAATCATCACTAATTACGGTTGCTCCACTCCACACGCTTGACTAGTAGTGTCTGACTGACACCATTACGTTTTTAGGTTTATTATAGTAAACTGAAATTGAAACCATAAAAAACGTGAAATATAATAAACGTAAAATAAACTTTTCTTTTATGATAATAAATATTATAATAATATATAATTCTTCTTCTTCTTTCTAAACTTCTTTCTCATTTTAATTTAGTTTAACTTGATGTACTAAAGTAACTAAAACTTAATAAAAATGTAAATTGTGTTTAAATAATACATGTGTGTGTACTGTTTATAACTATTTTTGTATATACACACACATGCATGTTAAGAAATATTTGCATGTATATATAATTTATATATAAAAATGCATATTTTATATTTATAAAAAATTAAAAATCTAGTCACAACAGTGTTTTGATGGATGTGTTCTGTCTCACCCTCAGGATACCCGTCTCCGCTGGGCGCTTCAGAACACGTGTCCAGTCCCATGTCCACCAGCGGGCCTCCATCAGGTCCTCTCCTGTCCACCGGCTCGAGCTCGGCCTCGCTGGAGGGTGTGGACGGCCAGAACCGCCCGGGAACCCAAAGCGCCGCCTCGGTGTCCGGCACCAGCGTCTCCAGCTCGTCTGCCCCCCCGACGCCCTTCAACCAGAGCCAGCTCCACCAGCTGCGGGCGCAGATCATGGCCTATAAGATGCTGGCGCGCGGGCAGCCTCTCCCAGAACACCTGCAGATGGCAGTGCAGGGCAAGCGGCCCATGCCGGGCATGCCACCGGGCCCGTCCCTGACCAGTCTGACCCCGGGGGGAGGGGGCGCCGGCTTCAGCAGAGCACATGGTGAGATTTGGCACGGTTACAGTACCAGACATGTAGCTTTTTCATTTGTACATTTTTCAGATTAAAAGGTAACACAATTTTTATTTAGTGGTATTTGCTCATACTTGTGGGTGCGGTCACATTAATCGTTGTTTGGCGATATTTTGTATAAAAATAATAACTGGATGATGGAGGATGAGGAAGATGTGATAGTCTTATATATTAATTAGGGCTTGGAATCGATAAAAAAAAGAACGAATTAATTGCGCGAAATAAAATGGACCGAAAATTGCCCGTCGAATATTATAGGTTGTATTTTTAAACGGTTTGAATATTTTGGAAGTGAAATATGAAAGGTGAAATGGATTATTGAATTTTTATTAATGAAAATGTGTTTGAAATGTTTTGAATTTTCACAGCTTAAATATACAACCATGTTGAATTTCAGCCCATAAAAATGCAAGCCCTAAAAATACAATGCATTATAATGCAAGCATGGTTAATGCAATGCATATTTTTTCAAGTAGTGCAATTCAACAGGCTTTTTTATTTCAAAAACATTTGGCATTATTTTACTTCCATAAGGCTGCTTCTGATCCCTCCGTGAGACGTATCTGACAACACGAGTTATATGGGTTCTTCTGTCACTGATGATGGGATTCATCATTTGGCCAGATTTACTAACAGCTTGCTAAACCCTGATTTAATGCAAATGTTTTAACATAAATGTGTGTAGGCAGAGTGTTTACACAACCATATATTGGTAAAAATCAACCCAATCCTTTTTTTCCTAATCCCCATAAATCATAAGCACTATTTCAGAATAAGAAGTTTGCAGTTTCTGTACAGTGTGATGTCACATTGATTAGGCCCCGCCCATGACTCCTCCCCTTTAGCATAGCATCCCTGTAACAAGGTTCATTGTCATGGGAAGAAGGAGGCAGGAACCAGCGAACATTCACAGATTGTAATAATAACAAAAATGAAAGTATACGCCGGCCGGACGACTGCTGGCCGCACAGAACAGAAATAAAACATCACATGAGATCAGGCCTGTTCCTCTCTCGATCTTCACAGCCGTCGCTCCTCCGTGAGAGATACGAGACCGGTGCGCCTCACAGGAGTTCATCATTAATCCCGCCACCGGCCTCGCGCCGCTCTCTCAATGCCCTCGACCTCGTCCTGCTCGCCACAATCCCTCTTCTGGATAGGAGGCGGGGCAGCAGCTCATTTGCATTTAAAGATACAGGCACAACATTTTTTCCTTTTTCCTACGACTCAAAAATGGATTAATAAAGGATCTATGGGTATTTCGAGCTGAAGCCTCACAGACACATCTTGTATAGATCGCATTTAAATGTAAAGCTGTGTTCTGCCTGTGTGCTACCTCGTTTCTGTATTTTTCCCAGTTCTCTTCTGAATGGTGGAGTGGTTCTTGAGAACGTTCAGTCGTCTGTGGTGACTTTAGTAAAGGGTTAGTTTGTGCCGGTTGCTCCGCAGGGATGGTGGGACCCAACATGCCTCCTCCTGGACCTTCAGGAGTCCCGGCTGGTGTTCAGGGCCAGAACCACAACGGACCCCCCAAACCCTGGGCTGAAGGTGAGAGCTGGGCAAAATCTTTTTTTGATTTTCTGGACTATAAGTCGCTCCGGAGTATAAGTCGCATCTGTCAAAAAATGCATCATGAAGAGGAAAAGAACATATATAAGTCGCACTGGACTATAAGTCGCATCTGTCAAAAAATGCATCATGAGAGGAAAAGAACATATATAAGTCGCACTGGACTATAAGTCGCATTTATTTCGAAATTTATTTCACAAAATCCAAGACCAAGAACAGACATTTAATCTGGAAAGGCGAGTTATTCAGCTCCACAACAGCACACAGAACAACAGCTGAATAGTGTCCGGTGTGTTAGCGTAACACATTAACAGTTATTCAGCTGCACAACAGCATAAAGAACATATACCTGGGAGGCTGAATAGTCTACATTAACATTAGCCAGCGAGTCCAACAAGTTACCAGTCAGCATGTTCACCAAACTCCCGATCTCACTCCTCAACACTGAATACATTGAGTTCTTCCTCGGTGTCGCTTCTGAACAACTCCGCTAACTAGAGCGCCCTCTCGCGGCTGTAGACGGTAATGTTTTCTCTTGGTTCATCTCAGTCAGTATGAATTAATTTTGATATATAAGTCGCACCGGACTATAAGTCGCAGGACCAGCCAAACTATGAAAAAAGTGCGACTTATAGTCCGGAAAATACGGTAATCTTTTTTTTTTATGTAGTCAATTCAAAATTGATTCTTAAAGGCCACAAATCGATTTCTTTCTATATTTATTTATCTATCACCCAAAAGCCAGTATTAGTTTTCCTCCACTGTTCATAGGCTTGCAGCCTCCAGGTTACAGCTAATGCTAAAGTTAGCTTTATCTTAAACATAAATTAACCTGATCCTGTTTGATCGAGGCGTGCAACTTGTTCCAATTTTCAGCATCAATTTTTCATCTTGCATCAAAATCCTGTCTATTTATTGTATGCATTTGAACTATAGAGTCGGGTTCTGTTTGAATGTACCCAAGTGTCCCTAAAATAAAAAGAGTTTAATAAACAGGTTAATTTTATTAATTAACCACTTGTAAACTTATGGTCACTGTTCTTTTTTTATAAATATAGGATTTGTATTAAATCTATATTAATTGAGTCGAATCGGGAATCAAAATCAAATTTAGAATCGAAATCGAATTGAGATCTTGCAAATCAAAATGGATCAATTGTAAATTTGAATCGATACCTAGCTCTCTGCAAAAAAATATTTTCTTACTCAGTAATTTTTTCTTGTTTCCAGTCCAAATATCTAAAAATTATTAAATCAAGAAGCATTTACTAGATGAGTAAAATGCCATTAGATATTATGTCTAGTTTAATATCATGGGGGGGGGGGGGGGGGGGATGAAGTGAGTTTTTGCTTAAAATAAGTTAAATTATCTGCCAATGAGGTAAGAAAAATGATATAGTTTATGTTTGAATTAACATTGTTTTTCTCACCCCATTGGCAGATAATTTTGCTTGTTATAAGCAAAAATCACTTATTTCGCTTATTTTTCCCCCCAGAAAACAAGACATAATATCTTATGGCATTTTACTACTTTAGTAAATCCATCTTGATTTAATAATTTGTTGGTATTTTGACTGGAAACAACACAACAATACTGAGTGCATGATGTGTGTGCTGTGGGACAGGTCCGATGGTGAACGCAGCGACTCCTTCGAACGCTCCTCAGAAGCTGATGGCTCCTCAGCCCACGGGACGCCCTTCACCCGCCCCCCCGTCGGTGCCGCCGGCCGCCTCGCCAGTCATGCCGCCGCAAACCCAATCGCCAGGTCACCTGACCCACCCGTCCCAGCCCAACACCATGGTGCCGCTGCACCAGAAGCAGAACCGCATCACGCCCGTCCAGAAGCCCTGCGGCCTGGACCCGGTTGAGATACTGCAGGAGAGAGAGTACAGGTGAGACTCAGAGCAACACGAGCACCACTCAAACTGCAGAGCGCTTTGCTAGCAGTGCCGAGCTCATGGGTTTGATTCCCACGGAAAAAAATGTGTACCTTCCTTGAATGCAATATAAGTCGCTTTAGATTAAAGTGCCAAATGCAAATGTTCTGTGAAAATAGCTATATAATATATAAATTAACTAACTTAATAACTTTTTTACAACAAAAATGAACCATCACTGAACTTACCTAAGCTGGACTGTGACCCTATTTTCTTCTAGAAACAAACTTCTGTTATCTCTGTAAAGCTGCTTTGAAACACTCTGTATTATAAAAAGTGCTTTAGAAATAAAGGTGACTTGACTCTATTGTACCGAGGACCAGCTCTTCAGACGCTTTGTGTTGTTGTGATGTGTTGTTGTGATGTGTTGTTGTTGTGATTTGTGTTGTTGTTGTTGTGATTGTGTTGTTGTGATTGTGTTGTTGTTGTTGTGATGATTGTGTTGTTGTGATTGTGTTGTTGTGTGTTGTTGTTGTTGTGATGTGTTGTTGTGATTGTGTTGTTGTGATTGTGTTGTTGTAATGTGTTGGGTTGTTGTGATGTGTTGGGTTGTTGTGATTTGTGTTGTTGTGATTGTGTTGTTGTGATTGTGTTGTTGTGATGTGTTGTTGTTGTTGTGATGATTGTGTTGTTGTGATTGTGTTGTTGTGTGTTGTTGTTGTGTTGTGTTGTTGTGATTGTGTTGTTGTGATTGTGTTGTTGTGATGTATTGTTGTTGTTGTGATGATTGTGTTGTTGTGTTGTTGTGATTGTGTTGTGTTGTTGTGATTGTGTTGTGTTGTTGTGATTGTGTTGTTGTGATGTGTTGTTGTGATGTGTCTGCAGGCTTGAAGCTCGTATCACTCACCGTATTCAGGAGCTGGAGAATCTCCCGGGGTCTTTAGCTGGAGATCTGCGAACCAAAGCTACGATTGAGCTCAAAGCTCTCAGACTGCTCAACTTCCAGAGACAGGTGACCTCACAAACATCACCAACATTCACCAACATTCACCAACATTCACCAACATTCACCAACATCACCAACATCACCAACATCACCAACCTCACCAACATTCAGTCAGAACCTCACCAACATTCACCAACATCACCAACCTCACCAACATTCACCAACCTCACCAACATTCACCAACCTCACCAACATCACCAACCTCACAAACATCACCAACATCACCAACTTCACCAACATTCAGTCAGAACCTCACCAACATCACCAACCTCACAAACATTCACCAACCTCACCAACATCACCAACATCACCAACCTCACCAACATCACCAACCTCACCAACATCACCAACATCACCAACATTCACCAACATCACCAACATCACCAACATCACCAACATCACCAACATTCACCAACATCACCAACATTCACCAACATCACCAACATCACCAACATTTACCAACATCACCAACATCACCAACATTCACCAACATCACCAACCTCACCAACATCACCAACCTCACCAACATCACCAACATCACCAACCTCACCAACATCACCAACCTCACCAACATTCAGCAACCTCACCAACATCACCAACCTCACCAACATCACCAACATTCAGCAACTTCACCAACATTCACCAACCTCACCAACATCACCAACATTCACCAACATCACCAACATTCACCAACCTCACCAACATTCACCAACCTCACCAACATTCACCAACATCACCAACCTCACCAACATCACCAACATCAACCAACATCACCAACATTCACCAACATCACCAACATTCACCAACATTTACCAACATCTCCAACATTCACCAACATCACCAACATTCACCAACATCACCAACATTTACCAACATCACCAACATCACCAACATCACCAACCTCACAAACTTCACCAACATCACCAACATCACCAACATCACCAACATCACCAACATTCACCAACAGCACCAACATTCACCAACATCACCAACATTCACCAACATCACCAACCTCACAAACATCACCAACATCACCAACACCACCAACCTCACCAACATCACCAACATTCACCAACATCACCAACCTCACCAACATCACCAACATTCACCAACATCACCAACCTCACAAACATCACCAACATTCACCAACATTCACCAACATTCACCAACATCACCAACATCACCAACATCACCAACAATCACCAACATTCACCAACCTCACCAACATTCACCAACCTCACCAACATTCACCAACATCACCAACCTCACCAACATCACTAACATTCACCAACATCACCAACCTCACAAACATCACCAACCTCACAAACATCACCAACCTCACAAACATCACCAACCTCACAAACATCACCAACCTCACAAACATCACCAACCTCACAAACATCACCAACCTCACAAACATAACCAACCTCACAAACATCACCAACCTCACAAACATCACCAACATCACCAACATTCACCAACCTCACCAACATTCACCAACCTCACCAACATTCACCAACCTCACCAACATCACCAACCTCACAAACATCACCAACATCACCAACATTCACCAACATCACCAACATTCACCAACATTTACCAACATCACCAACATCACCAACATTCACCAACCTCACCAACATTCACCAACATCACCAACATTCACCAACATTTACCAACATCACCAACATCACCAACATTCACCAACATCACCAACATCACCAACATTCACCAACATCACCAACATCACCAACATCACCAACATTACCAACATCAACAACATCACCAACCTCACAAACATCGCCAACATCACCAACATTCACCAACATTCACCAACCTCACCAACATTCACCAACATCACCAACATTCACCAACCTCACAAACATCACCAACATCACCAACATTCACCAACCTCACCAACATTCACCAACAACACCAACCTCACCAACATCACCAACATCATTAACATTCACCAACATTTACCAACATCACCAACATCACCAACATTCACCAACATCACCAACATTACCAACATCAACAACATCACCAACCTCACAAACATCGCCAACATCACCAACATTCACCAACATCACCAACATTCACCAACCTCACCAACATTCACCAACATCACCAACATTCACCAACCTCACAAACATCACCAACATCACCAACATTCACCAACCTCACCAACATTCACCAACAACACCAACCTCACCAACATCACCAACATCACCAACATCATTAACATTCACCAACATTTACCAACATCACCAACATTCACCAACATCACCAACATTCACCAACATCACCAACATCAACAACATCACCAACATCACCAACCTCACCAACATCACCAACATCACCAACTTCACCAACATCTCCAACATCACCAACATCACCAACATTCACCAACATCACAAACATCACCAACATCACCAACATTCACCAACATCACCAACATTCACCAACCTCACCAACATTCACCAACATCACCAACATTCACCAACATCACCAACCTCACAAACATCACCAACCTCACAAACATCACCAACATCACCAACATTCACCAACATCACCAACATTCACCAACATTCACCAACATCACCAACATCACCAACATCACCAACCTCACCAACATTCACCAACATTCACCAACATCACCAACCTCACCAACATTCACCAACATCACAAACATCACCAACATTCACCAACATCACCAACATCACCAACATTCACCAACATCACCAAAATCACCAACCTCACCAACATTCACCAACATCACCAACATTCACCAACCTCACCAACATTCACCAACATCACCAACATCACAAACATCACCAACATCACAAACATCACCAACATCACAAACATCACCAACATCACAAACATCACCAACATCACCAACCTCACCAACATTCACCAACATCACCAACATCACAAACATCACCAACATCACAAACATCACCAACATCACAAACATCACCAACATTCACCAACCTCACCAACATTCACCAACATCACCAACATCACAAACATCACCAACATCACCAACATCACAAACATCACCAACCTCACCAACATTCACCAACATCACCAAAATCACCAACCTCACAAACATCACCAACCTCACAAACATCACCAACCTCACAAACATCACCAACCTCACAAACATCACCAACCTCACAAACATCACCAACATTCACCAACATCACCAACATTCACCAACCTCACCAACATTCACCAATATTCACCAACATTCACCAACATCACCAACATTCACCAACATTCACCATTATTCACCAACCTCACCAACATTCACCAACATCACCAACATTCACCAACATCACCAACATTCACCAACATTCACCAACATCACCAACATCACCAACATTCACCAACATTCACCAACATCACCAACATTCACCAACATCACCAACATCACCAACATTCACCAACATCACCAACATTCACCAACATCACCAACATTCACCAACATCACCAACATTCACCAACATCACCAACATTCACCAACATTCACCAACCTCACCAACATCACCAACCTCACCAACATCACCAACATCACCAACATTCACCAACATTCACCATTATTCACCAACCTCACCAACATTCACCAACATCACCAACATCACCAACATTCACCAACATCACCAACATTCACCAACATTTACCAACATTCACCAACATTCACCAACATTCACCAACCTCACCAACATTCACCAACATTCACCAACCTCACCAACATTCACCAACATTCACCAACCTGACAAACATAACCAACCTCACAAACATCACCAACATTCACCAACATCACCAACATTCACCAACATCACCAACATTCACCAACCTCACCAACATTCACCAACATCACCAACATTCAGCAACATCACCAACATTCACCAACATTCACCAACCTCACCAACATTCACCAACATCACCAACATTCACCAACATCACCAACATTCACCAACATTCACCAACAGCACCAACCTCACCAACATTCACCAACCTCACCAACATTCACCAACCTCACCAACATCACCAACATTCACCAACCTCACCAACATTCACCAACATCACCAACATTCACCAACATCACCAACATTCACCAACATTCACCAACATTCACCAACAGCACCAACCTCACCAACATTCACCAACCTCACCAACATTCACCAACCTCACCAACATCACCAACATTCACCAACATCACCAACATTCACCAACATCACTAACATTCACCAACATCACCAACATTCACCAACATCACCAACATCACCAACCTCACCAACATTCACCAACCTCACCAACATTCACCAACATTC
>NC_136886.1:34757043-34780178 GCF_949152265.1 Phoxinus phoxinus
CACACACACACACACACTCACTCACATACACACATTCACACTTACATACACACACACACACACTCTCTCTCACTCACACTCTCTCACTCACACTCACTCACACACTCGCGCACACACACACAAACACACACACTCACTCACTCACTCACTCACTATCTCACTCACTCACTCACATACACACATTCACACTTACTCACACACACACACACACTCTCTCACTCAAACACTCTCACACACACACTCTGAGACACACACACACACACTCTCTCACTCACACTCACTCTCACACACACACACACACACACAGACACACGACATCGGCCACCGTAACTTCTGTAGAGGTGCAATTCACAACCTCACCACTAGATGCTGCTAAAAATTACACACTGCACCTTTAAACGCAGCAAGTACATGTTGAGACTAACATTAAGTAAGATTAATACACGATCTAGAAGTATTGTTGATTGTGAGTTAAAGTTAACTAATGTGAGCAAATGAAGCCCTGTCACCCGTTGTCCCTCAGGCTGAGGATGAGGAGGGATACAGGAAGCTCATCGACCAGAAGAAGGACAAGCGCCTGGCGTATCTCCTCCAGCAGACGGACGAGTACGTGGCCAATCTGACGGAGCTCGTGCGCGCTCATAAAGCTGTGCAGGCCCTGAAGGAGAAGAAGAAGAAGAAAAAGAAGAAGAAGAAGAAGCTGGAGAACGCCGAGGGGCCGACCGGGGCTCTGGGGCCAGATGGAGAGGTACGCTGACCAGAAGACATTAAGTTGTTCGATCGTGTATGACTTTATTTCTTAAGTAACACTTTATTTTACAGTGTACTTGTTACATATGTTACATGTACTTACCATAGTAATAACTGTAAATTATGCATAATTACATGCAACCCTCAACCAAACTTTAAATAGGTTCCAAGGTGCAAGCATCCAAAACATTTTAAATGACGAGCTGCTGCGTTCTGGACCAGCTGTAGTTTGTTTATTAAGCGTGCAGGGCAACCACCCAGTAGAGCATTACAATAATCTAGCCTTGAGGTCATGAACGCATCAACTAACTGCTCCGCATTTGTCAATGAGAGCATATTGCGTAATTTACATATATATTTTTAAGATGGAAGAAAGCGGTTTTACAGATACTAGACACATGACTTTCAAATGAAGGATTGGTATCAAAGAGCACACACACACACACACACACACCCAGGTTCCTAACCGACGACGAAGACTTAACAGAGCAGCCATCGAGTGTTAGACAGTACTCTAGGTTATTACGTGTGGAAGTTTTTTGAGATTATTAAGTTGTTCGATCGTGTATGACTTTATTTCTTAAGTAACACTTTATTTTACAGTGTCCTTGTTACGTATGTTACATGTACTTACCATAGTAATAACTGTAAATTATGCATAATTGCATGCAACTAACCCTCAACCAAACTTTAAATAGGTTCCAAGGTGCAAGCATCGAAAACATTTTAAATGACAATGTTAGGAAGATTGTTCCAGAGTTTTGGTGCTAAGTAGGAAAAGGATCTACCGCCAGCAGTCGATATTGATATTCTAGGTATTATTAACAGGCCGGAGTTTGAGATCGCAGTCGACGTGAAGGACTATAATGCGTTAAGAGCTCGCTCAAGTACTGCGGAGCTAAACCATTTAGTGCTTTGTAAGTGATCAGCAATATTTTAAAATGTATACGATGTTTAATAGGCAGCCAATGCAGTGTTGACAGAACGGGGCTAATATGGTCATACTTCCTGGTTCTGGTAAGAACTCGAGCTGCTGCGTTTTGAACTCGCTGTAGTTTGTTTGTTAAGCGTGCAGGGCAACCACCCAGTAGAGCATTACAATAATCTAGCCTTGAGGTCATGAACGCATCAACTAATTTTTCCGCATTTGTCAATGAGAGCATATTGCGTAATTTAGATATATTTTTAAGATGGAAGAATGTGGTTTTACAGATGCTAGAACTTGCCTGTTAACAATGAGTTGAATGTTTGAACAGTTTGAATGTTCTTGTTCACTTTTACTCACTTAGAAGATCTGAAGTGAATCGTTGCTGTATAACTTGTATTCTAAATGCTGTAAAAATTGTATATTATAAGGCTATATATTTTATGCTGATGTGTGGTATTTCTAAAGTGTAAAAAAGGAAAAAAAAAACATTAACAATGTATACCGGATCGAACCGAAAAGCGTGACCACAGCACCGAACTGAGGATTTTGTGAACCGTTCCACCGCTACTACCATTTCTCTGAACCTCACGAGTGATTATGGGTGATGATGATGTTGATGCTGATGATGATGTTGATGATGATGATGAAGATGATGATGATGACGATGATGATGAAGATGATGATGATGATGATGATGAAGATGATGATGATGAAGATGATGTTGAAGATGATGATGTTGATGATGTTGATGATGATGATGATGTTTACAGCCGCTGGATGAGACGAGTCAGATGAGTGATCTTCCAGTGAAGGTGATCCACGTGGACAGTGGGAAGATTCTGACGGGAGTGGACGCTCCTAAAGCTGGACAGCTGGACACGTGGCTGGAGATGAACCCTGGGTAATATCTCATCACAGTATACACACACTGCCTTCAAAAGTTCGGGATCGGTGTTTCTCCTGCTCACCAAGGCTGCATTTATTTTATTAAAAATAGAAAAAAACAGTAATGTTGTTAAAATATTATGACAATTTAAATTAACTTTTCTATTTTAATATATTTTAAACTACCGTAATTTATTCCTGTGATCAAAGGTGAATACCGTAAAAACAGTAATATTGTGAAATATTATTATAATCTAAATGATCAGTTTTCTATGTGAATATTTAGTAAAGTGTAATTTATTTCTGTGATCAAAGCTGAATTTTGAACATTGATAATAATCATAAATGTTTCTTGAGCATCAGATCATCATATTATACTGATTTATGAAGGATCATGTGACACTGAAGACTGGATCACAGGAATAAATTACACTTTACTGTATATTCACATAGAAAACAGATGATTTATAATATTTCACAATATTACTGTTTTTACTGTATTTTTTATCAAATAAATGCCGCCTTGGTGAGCAGAACAGACTTTTAAAAAACATAAAAAATCTCACTGATCTAAAACTTTTGACTGGTTGTGTACATCTTCTGCCTGACTTGATGAATCGTGTCCACTAACTAACTGTCTCTCTCTCTCTCTCTCTCTCTCTCTCTCTCTCTCTCTCTCTCTCTCTCTCTCTCTCTCTCTCTCTCTCTCTCTCTCTCCAGGTACGAGGTCGCGCCACGCTCGGACAGCGAGGATTCTGGGTCGGAGGAGGACGAGGTGCCTTCAGCTGCTTTCTGACGGTACAAGTTTGATTTAAACTGACAGCACAAGATTTGTTAAACATGTTCTCCTGTCAGGAAGAGGAAGAGGAACCTCCTCAGCTTCTGCCCTCTCAGACTCCAGGAGAGGAGAAGAAGAAGATCCCCGACCCGGACAGCGAGGACGTGTCCGAGGTCGACGTGCGGCACATCATAGAGTACGACATACACTCACTTCTCACGCAGTTAAAGCGTTATAATTCATCCAAAATGTTTAATTATCCCATGATTTACTCACCCTGAAGCCATCCTAGGTGTATCTGACTTTCTTCTTTCAGACGAACACAATCTGAGTTATATAAAGAAATGTCTTGGCTCTTCCAAGCTTGATAATGGCAGTGAATGACTGTCTGTCTTTGGAAGTCCATCAAAGTGCATCCATTCATGATTAAAGTGCTCCACGCGTCTCCGGGGGTTAATAAAGGCCTTCTGAAGTGAAGTGATGCGTTTGTGTAAGAAAAATATTCATATTTAAAGGGGCTATGTGTAGTTTTTCTACTAAAATGAATCCTTTTTTTATTGCCTGTGTGTGAAGGGGTTGTAATCTCACATTAAAATGATCCACTTGGAGGGTTTTGCTATTACCTCTGAAAGCAAGTATTCTTATTGCTATGTGAAGTCTCCGGGTCGGATTTACCGCGAAATCCAGTGACGTGACCGAGACCTGCGCTCGCCTCGTCTACTGACTCTGCACTCAACAGCGACGACACTGCAACTTATGACATGGAGTCTGCTAACACTAAGAAACAACATGCTCCCAGCACAACACAGACTCCAACACAAACTCCACATAATGATAAAAAAAAGTTTTTTCTGCTGAAGCTCGTGACTCGGCCAAACGTGAATCGCATCAACTTCGGACGAAAACACGGATCAACATCGGCAGGGCTTTTGAATCATGGAGAAACCTCCGCTTTGTTTTGGGTATAAAAACAGACCCGGAGTTGGCTTTCATCCTATTGGACAGATAAACTAACATTAGTGTGTAAAATATATTTCGATTTTTTATTTTGCACGAGCACTCGCTTGTAAACGTATTGGTTGCAATCTGAAACATCACCGCTAGAGGCCGCTGAAGACTACATATAGCCCCTTTAAAACTTTATTGACTAAAGTAACTAGCTTCCTACATCTACGCCATTCATCGTCAAGTGTTGCTCTTGTGGCGTAAGTCAACTTTCGTACGGCATCGCTTCACTTCAGAAGACCGTTATTAACCCCCGGAGAGCCGCGTTGAGCACTTTAATCATGAATAGATGCGCTTTGATGGACTTCCAAAGACAGACACCCATTCACTGCCATTATCAAGCTTGGAAGAGCCAGGATATTTTTTATATAACTCTGATTGTATTCATTGAGGTCATTCGGTGGCTCTGAATGGTCAAAACACCTCTCAAAATGCTTGCAATGGGTGCGAAAAACGCAGAAAATCAAACCCGATCCGAATTTTGTTATGACGGACTAAAGTTTGGAGGCAGTGTGTAAATGTGATTGACACAAAGTGAGGTCGTATTTATTTTTCAACGGGCGAAAATTTCGGACTTACTGTTTGAGATGCACGATGTATCAACGACCATATCGGTATCGGCCGATACATGTTTGTTTTTATATTAACATTATCGGTCTGTTAAGAAAATTAGGTTCATATATTAAAGCGTATAAATTAGCTGATGAATTTCAGTTGTCCGCTTTATATCAGGCTCAGAAACATTTATATCAAGATTTAGATTAATCTGTTGATATATCGGTTTCCAAAATATAAAGAAATATCGGTTATCGGGATCAGCTGATAAATGTTCATATGTAATGTTATCGGTCCAATGAGACAATTAGGTCGATATATTAAAGCTGATAAATTAGTTTTTGCAAAATAGAAAGTTAAAGAGAAAAAAAGAGAGTAATCAGGCTCAGAAAAATGTATATTAAGATTAATCTGCTAATATATCGGTTATCAGCTTCCAAATAGAAAGAGTTATCGGTATCTGCCGATAATTGTTCATTTGTAATGTTATCGTTATCGGTCCGATGAGAAAATTAAGCCGATATTATTTATGTATGATATTAAGATTTTGATTTATTTGCCAATTACTTGGTTATTATCGGTTCCCAAATATAAAAAAATATCGGTTATCAGTATCGGTCAAAATATGTGCAGCACTAGTTACAGTGATCTTCAGTTTTTCCAGGCCATTTATAGGTTCTCAATACTGCAGTTTCAACGTGTGTGTGTGTGTGTGTGTGTGTGTGTGTGTTACAGACATGCTAAACAGGACGTGGATGATGAGTACGGTAGCGCTGCGTTCGCGCGCGGGTTGCAGTCGTATTACGCCGTGGCTCACGCTGTCACTGAGCGCGTGGACAAACAGTCGTCTCTGCTGATCAACGGTCAACTCAAGCAATACCAGGTCATTCAGCACTTTACCAGACATTCAACATCTACACTTTACCAGACATTCAACATCTACACTTTACCAGACATTCAACATCTCCACTTTACCAGACATTCAACATCTACACTTTACCAGACATTCAACATCTCCACTTTACCAGACATTCAACATTACACTTTACCAGACATTCAACATTACACTTTACCAGACATTCAACATCTACACTTTACCAGACATTCAACATCTACACTTTACCAGACATTCAACATCTACACTTTACCAGACATTCAACATCTCCACTTTACCAGACATTCAACATCTACACTTTACCAGACATTCAACATCTACACTTTACCAGACATTTAAAGGGGGGGTTGATTATGATTTGACTTTTCTAACTGTAGTTAGTGTGTAATGTTGTGTTTTCTCATTGTAGTTAGTGTGTAATGTTGCTGTTTTCTAACTGTAGTTAGTGTGTAATGTTGCTGTTTTCTAACTGTAGTTAGTGTGTAATGTTGTGTTTTCTCATTGTAGTTAGTGTGTAATGTTGCTGTTTTCTAACTGTAGTTAGTGTGTAATGTTGCTGTTTTCTAGCTGTAGTTAGTGTGTAATGTTGTGTTGTCTAACTGTAGTTAGTGTGTAATGTTGCTGTTTTCTAGCTGTAGTTAGTGTGTAATGTTGTGTTGTCTAACTGTAGTTAGTGTGTAATGTTGCTGTTTTCTAGCTGTAGTTAGTGTGTAATGTTGTGTTTTCTAACTGTAGTTAGTGTGTAATGTTGCTGTTTTCTAACTGTAGTTAGTGTGTAATGTTGTGTTTTCTCATTGTAGTTAGTGTGTAATGTTGTGTTTTCTAACTGTAGTTAGTGTGTAATGTTGCTGTTTTCTAACTGTAGTTAGTGTGTAATGTTGCTGTTTTCTAGCTGTAGTTAGTGTGTAATGTTGTGTTTTCTAACTGTAGTTAGTGTGTAATGTTGTGTTTTCTCATTGTAGTTAGTGTGTAATGTTGTGTTTTCTAACTGTAGTTAGTGTTTAATGTTGCTGTTTTCTAGCTGTAGTTAGTGTGTAATGTTGTGTTTTCTAACTGTAGTTAGTGTGTAATGTTGTGTTTTCTAACTGTAGTTAGTGTGTAATGTTGCTGTTTTCTAGCTGTAGTTAGTGTGTAATGTTTAGTTAGTGTGTAATGTTGCTGTTTGATCATAAACAACATCTGCAAAGTTACAACGCTCAAAGTTCAGAGCAAAGGGAGATATTTGCTTTTAAAGAAAAGGACTACAACAAACGGCTGGTAGGAACTACACGACATTCCTCCGAGTTAGTGACATCACCAACCCTATAATTTGCATAAGCCCCGCCCCCTGAACACAGTCCATGTTGAGGAGAGGAAGAGTTGCTGTAGTCGAGCACATTTGTGAGTCAGCTCAAACTTTAGCATCCGTCTTTTCACATGCAATAGAAAGTCACTCTGTGTGCATCTCACAACAGTTCCTATACGAGCGGTTTATAGATTATCATGACAGAATATGCTAATTGAAGATAGTTAACTCCACATCAGCAACATAAACTCATCAACTAACCATTCAGAGACGTCCTGTTGCTTCTACATGTGTCACTTCTTCTTGAGTCTCTCCATATTTGTCTGACTCCGGTTTAACATTAAAGGCAGAACAGTTTCTGTCATTTTAGTGTGTGTGTGTGTGTGTGTGTGTGTGTGTGTGAGGTAATCGCAGCTGCTAACACACACACACACACACGCGAGCTCTTGAAACCCCGCCCTCTGCAGCAGCTCATTTGCATTTAAAGGGACAGGCACAAAACGGTGGGTTTTCTCAAACCCTCAAAAAGTGACAACTTTAACATGCTATATAAAAATATCTGTGGGGTATTTTGTGCTAAAACTTCACACACACACACACTTTCAGTATTAGTAGTCACCTGATGTGGGTGTTTCAGTGGCCGATATTCAGTGGCAGAGAGCCGCCGATCGATACAAACACACACAATACAACACACATTCACACACACTCACATTCTCGACACAGACACTAATACACACACACACACACACACACACGCACACGCACACTCACTCACTCTTCCACTCACTCACTCACTCACACTCACACACACACACACACACACACACTTACTCACACACACACACACACACACACACACACTTACTCACACACTTATACACACACTCACTCACTCACTCACTTTAACACACACACTCACTCACTCAACACACACACACACACACACACACACACACTCCCACTTTAACACACACTCACTCACTCAACACTCTCACACACACACATACACACACACACACACACACTCACACGAAAAAAAACTGTTTAGTATCTCTGCTTTGACTGTGTGTGTGTGTGTGTGTGTGTGTGTGTGTGTGTGTGTGTGTGTGTGTGTGTGTGTGTGTGTGTGTGCAGATCAAGGGTTTGGAGTGGCTGGTGTCTCTGTATAACAATAATCTGAACGGGATCCTGGCGGACGAGATGGGATTGGGCAAAACCATCCAAACCATCGCGCTCATCACATACCTGATGGAGAACAAGCGCCTGAACGGGCCCTACCTCATCATCGTGCCGCTCTCGTCAGTCGCTCTTCACTTCTCACACACATATCTCACAACACACAGTGTCTGTTTTCATCAACGCTGTGTTTCTCTGGCAGAACTCTGTCTAACTGGGTCTATGAGTTTGATAAATGGGCGCCGTCTGTCGTCAAAGTCTCGTACAAGGTAAGTTGTGATGAAGTCTGACGGATGACAGATGTCGTACGATACTGTAAATATGAATCAGAGTCGGGGAGGAGCTAAACTACGAACTACTGGCTGCATTTCACTTCTGCTCTAGCTTATCAAGTCACACTGATTTAAATAGCGCTGGATTATAATAGAGATTGTTTCAAAGTGGCTTCACACGGTCACAGTAATAAAAAGCAAAATAATGATCAATGATGCAAACTTCATCAAATATGAGACGAATTTAATTGCAGCTTTAAAGCAAAGACAACAGGGTTGCCACCCGTCCCTTAAAGGGGTCATGACATGAGAAACCAAATTTGCCTTGATCTTTTGGTATATAAGAGGTCTTTGTACCATTAAAACGTCCTGCAAGTTTCATAGCTTAAGACGTCCTCCCCATTATAAACGAATCATTTATTTAATCAAGCTCTAAATACAGCTCGTTCTGGATCCATGTAAGAAGTGACGTCACGGTACGAAGTGACGTACCAGCGTTTGCATATGACCGCCTCCAGCACAAGACAACTACGCTTTAAGCGCAAGACAACTACGCTCATTTCGTACCGTTGACGCGCCCGCGCGCCGCGCGCCTCACAAGTGTTCAGTCGCCGGACAGCGAGTGGGTCTGTGTACAGGGAAGTTACGATGCCGCAGATGTGCTGTTCCTGGCTGTGGACAAACAACATCTGTGAATACGCTGCGAAAGATCCAGACGTCAGGGAAAAATGGATGCACTTTATTTTTTGCGGACGTCTCAGTCACGGCAGTGTTAATTTAAGCGTTTGTTCTATACATTTGAAGGATGACTGTTTTGAGAACAAATCCCAAAATGATGCTGGCTTTGCCAGAAAACTGTTGCTCAAAGATAAGTCCGTGCCGACTATTCTGGGCTCAACAACGACGACGCAAACTGTAAGTAATGTGTTTAAAACTTTAAACTACTTTTTAAATACGCCAAATCCGCAAATCCTCTGGCTGGGGGCGTTAATAATTGATGCATAGGCACTGACGTTAGCCAATCATAACAGTGGGCGTTAACACTGAACTCTTAAAGGGGAAACACCCCCAAAACAGACTGTGTGAATCAGAGGATGAGAAACAGGGAAAAGGTCATAAATCACTACATTTTAAAAGTTTTTTGTAAAAAAAACTATAGTAATACTATAATTGCACCTAAGGGAACATAATAATAAAATTTAAAAAACCATGTCATGACCCCTTTAAAATACGGAATCATCCCGTATTTACAAGTAAGATGATGCGTCCAGTATCAAATCAATAAGGGACGCGATTTGTCCCGTATTTTACATTAGGCCCACATATAGTTGAATAGAAACATAAGGATTTTGCAGTATGGATAATAAAGAAATCAAGTTTGTAGTAGAGAAGCTCATTGCGTGATTGCATTTTAGCGTCTTTGTTTCTATAGCGACTGAGTCTCGTAAACATGTGCTGTAAACCTGCACGTTTTTAACCCCTCGTGCGCTGTTCGGGTCTCTGACCCCAAATGACGTTTGCTGAAATAAATAAAAAATTATCTTTGTCCAAATGGCGTGAGACTTTGCACGGTTGACAACACTTTCTAGATCTACAAAAAAAAAAAAATGTTTTTTATGTTTTGAAACAACATAATAGTTTTTTTTAGGATTTATAGTTTTAGGAGGATTTATTATATATTTTTTAAATTAAGGCTATATAAATAAATAAATAAATATATTTTTTTTATACAAAAACAGTAAAAAAAAAAAAAAGTAAAATTCACTTTATAAAAGACCCACATTTCTAACGTTCATGGATATGGATAATTTGGCATGGTTTAGTGTAAGATTTTTTCCCATCTTTTGGAAAATGCCGTTTTAAAAGTAAAGAAATGATGGGGGGGGGTGGGAATGGGTGTCCCTTATTTTGTAAGTCCCTTACATAAGTAAATAGTCAGTTACATGATTACTTTAAAGTCATTATGAAAGTGAAGTTGCGCTGGTCTTTTCTCCTCTATAGAGAGCCACAGTCCCGTCGCTCCGCTTCCGGCTCATGGGACCTTATTTCAGAAAACATCTGTGTGGTAGTCAATGGCGATAGACAACTTATCTTTTTATTCCGTCCGAACTGTGCCCTGAATTACACACATGATGTTTGTCAATTTAAAAGATAATTATGAAAGTCAAGAAAGTCGCAGTTTGTCATAAAACAGAAGAGTAACGTTTACTTTTATGTGGAAATCACTCGATGAACTTCATCTCTCGTCTCGCACTGACGTCACCGTTGCTCGTGTGTGTGTGCAGTCTGGTACAACACACTCCGGCATCACGGATTATACGTATACCTCACGATTATAACGTAAGACTATAGAAAACATGACAGACGTTAAAGTTAGCCTCAGTAAAGTTAGCCTCAGTAAAGTTAGCTTCAGTAAAGTTAGCTTCAGTAAAGTTAGCCTCAGTAAAGTTAGCCTCAGTAAAGTTAGCCTCAGTAAAGTTAGCCTCAGTAAAGTTAGCCTCAGTAAAGTTAGCTTCAGTAAAGTTAGCCTCAGTAAAGTTAGCTTCAGTAAAGTTAGCCTCAGTAAAGTTAACCTCAGTAAAGTTAGCCTCAGTAAAGTTAGCCTCAGTAAAGTTAGCTTCAGTAGAGTTAGCTTCAGTAAAGTTAGCTTCAGTAAAGTTAGCTTCAGTAAAGTTAGCTTCAGTAAAGTTAGCCTCAGTAAAGTTAGCCTCAGTAAAGTTAGCTTCAGTAAAGCTAGCTTCAGTAAAGCTAGCTTCAGTAAAGTTAGCTTCAGTAAAGTTAGCTTCAGTAAAGTTAGCTTCAGTAAAGTTAGCCTCAGTAAAGTTAGCTTCAGTAGAGTTAGCTTCAGTAAAGTTAGCTTCAGTAAAGTTAGCTTCAGTAATGTTAGCTTCAGTAAAGTTTGCTTCAGTAAAGTTTGCTTCAGTAAAGTTAGCTTCAGTAAAGTTAGCTTCAGTAAAGTTAGCTTCAGTAAAGTTAGCGTCAGTAAAGTTAGCGTCAGTAAAGTTAACGTCAGTAAAGTTAGCTTCAGTAAAGTTAGCTTCAGTAAAGTTAGCGTCAGTAAAGTTAGCTTCAGTAAAGTTAACGTCAGTAAAGTTAGCGTCAGTAAAGTTAGTTTCAGTAAAGTTAGCTTCAGTAAAGTTAACGTCAGTAAAGTTAGCTTCAGTAAAGTTAGCTGCTTCAGTAAAGTTAGCTTCAGTAGAGTTATATTCAGTAGAGTTAGCTTCAGTAGAGTTAGCTTCAGTAGAGTTAGCTTCAGTAGAGTTAGCTTCAGTAAAGTTAGATCCAGTAAAGTTAGCTCCAGTAAAGTTAGCTTCAGTAAAGTTAGCTCCAGTAAAGTTAGCTCCAGTAAAGTTAGCTTCATTCATTGAGAGAAAAGGTATGACGTCACATGTGCGCCTTTTGGGTTTGTAGTGTTTGTAATGACGTATTTTCACAGTCTTATAAATCAAAAGTTTTACATCAAACTGTGACGTTCATATGTGTAATTCAGGGCACAATTCAAACGAGATCAAAATATTTGTTGTCTCTCGCCATTGACTACCATACAATATTTTTCCGAATTAATGTCCCATGGTCCACCGGAAGGGGCGGGACTTAGGCTCTCTATTGTGTCGTATATCGAGTGAAATGCTTCAGGAACAAGAACACATGTGGGCGGGGCTTAATTCAGTCTGTGGGGAATTGATTGGAAGGTTGTCGTTTGCTATTGGCTGATCTCATGTGAGTGACAGGTTGCCCCGCCCACATCATCAGAGAAGAGAAGAGACGCTGCAAGAGGAAGTTATTCTGATTCAAGATTACGAGGAACATGAATTTGAAAAAATAACGATGTGCACAGATAAATCAATTGTAATAAATACTGCAATATTCCATAAAAAATAAGAATTGTACGTTTTGATTACTGGTACATGTTGACTACGCAGCTTCAGTGTAGTTTACCACTTTATGAAACGGGCATCTCCTCTGATGTGGTTTCCTCCCGAACGCTGATGAGTTTCTCGCGGCTCATTGGTGGGCTTGTGATCATGTGACGTGTGTTCAGGGGTCTCCTGCTGCCAGAAGAGCCTTCGTCCCACAGCTGCGCAGCGGCAAGTTCAACGTCCTGCTCACGACCTACGAATACATCATCAAAGACAAGCAGGTGCTGGCCAAGGTAAAGCCCGCGGGGTGTGTGTGTGTGTGTGTGTGTGTGAGTGAGTGTGTCTGTGTGTGTGTGTGTGTGTGTGTGTGCGTGTGTGTTTGAGCCTCAGCCCTCTCTTGTAGGCGGGATAAATGTGAGCCATAGAGACAGAGCGTCTCCATTGACTTGTATTGTGAGGGTTGCCCTCGATCAGAAACCTGCTGATGAGCTCATGTCACCTGATACAGATTCGCTGGAAGTACATGATCGTGGACGAAGGTCACCGCATGAAGAACCACCACTGTAAGCTGACGCAGGTGTTGAACACACACTACCTGGCGCCGCGGCGTGTGTTGCTGACCGGCACGCCGCTGCAGAACAAGCTCCCCGAGCTCTGGGCGCTGCTCAACTTTCTGCTGCCCACCATCTTCAAGAGCTGCAGCACGTTTGAGCAGTGGTTCAACGCTCCCTTCGCCATGACCGGAGAGAAGGTGTGTGTAAACTACCCTCATCCTCCCCTCGGGTCATTCTGACACGGATTTTTTTTTAAAATGTGTGTTCATTGCAGGGGTCCGAGACCCCATGACTTTTGTCACTCTCAAACCACGAATACACAAAACATTGTTTTAATGGATTCGAGGAGGTTTGTGGTTTAAATTTTTAAAAGTGACAAATCCTTCACCATCGGGTCAATTTGACCCCCTTCGGAATGAATAGAATGCTTCAGTACACATAGAAAAACCTAAAAATGCTCAAATTCCAAGCTAAAAATGCTAAAACTTTACCAAAGAAATTATTTTATAATGTCTACATGTGTATCTGAATGCACACTGAAGAGGAACTGACTTTAGGACCCAGCGGAACAGCTCATTTGCTCCATATATAGAGCTATAAGGCCATCTAGAGTCATGAAATATCATGTTATATTATTCAGTTCAGTTCAACTTTATTGACAGACTCAAGGTCCATTAGAAAACCATAAAAAAAAACACAACAACAACAACAACACAACAACAACCAAACAATTACCAATTATAAAAGACAGTTATACCAGTGCTTCCACAGCTGTGACTGGTATCGCACAACACTTTCACTAGGATTTACCAGTAACTTAAAGGGTTAGTTCACCCAAAAATGAAAATAATGTCATTAATGACTCACCCTCATGTCGTTCTAAGCCCGTAAGACCTCCGCTCATCTTCGGAACACAGTTTAAGATATTTTAGATTTAGTCCGAGAGCTTTCTGTCCCTCCATTGAAAATGTATATACAGTATAACGTTACTGTCCATAAAGGTAATATAAACATCATCACAGTAGTCCATGTGACATCAGTGGGTTAGTTCGAAGTTTTTGAAGCATCGAAAATACTTTTTGGTCCAAAAATAACACAAAATAAGACTTTATTCCGCATTGTATTCTCTCCCGGGTCTGTTGTCAATCCTTCACAGTGACGCTGATGGCGTAAGACGCTGATGACGTGTTATCTGGTGCGCCCGAGCTTCATTTATAGACTGAGGGAGACGCACGCTGTAAAAGTGTCTCATCCGCGACATGCACATTTACGCACCATTAAAAAATGATATCCACGCAAACAATGTAGAATAGCTTGAATATAGTGTGCGTCTCCCTCAGACTGTAAACGAAGCTTGGGCGCACCAGATAACACGTCATCAGCGTCTTACGTCAGCAGCGTCACTGCGGACAACAGACCCGGGAGGGAATACAATGCTGAATAAAGTCTTATTTTGTGTTATTTTTGGACCAAAAAGTATTTTCGATGCTTCAAAAACTTCTAACTAACCCACTGATGTCACATGGACTACTGTGATGATGTTTATATTACCTTTATGGACATGGCCAGTATACTGTATATACAGTTTCAATGGAGGGACAGAAAGCTCTCGGACTAAATCTAAAATATCTTAAACTGTGTTCCGAAGATGAACGGAGGTCTTACGGGCTTAGAACGACATGAGGGTGAGTCATTAATGACATTATTTTCATTTTTGGGTGAACTAACCCTTTAATACCATTCTGAGAACCATCCAGTCGACCAATAAATTTGTACATCAGATTTCTCAATAAAGCCTGAAAAGTGTTGACTCTTGCATTACAAAACAATTCACTTGCACTACACCACCTAGGTTTTTGAAGCACTATTCGCATACAGTCATTATAAGCCGCCTGAAGCTTATGTATGGTTGTCTTTTTAAACTTGGCCCACAATGGGGCAGTGTAGAGTGGAGTACAGTAGGCTTGAAAGAGCCTTATCTCAACATTGTCTGAACACATATAGAGTTTTCTTGCTAACATGTTAGCTTGAGCATAAAGCATACGACACTGCCTATACATGTCATCATCATCAGACAATTGATCTGTGAGGAAGTGCCCCAGGTGTTTTGTTTTATTACAAACACCTAGCACTTTGCCTGCCAGATAAAAAACTGGAAAGTTGAGGTCTTTATCCCCTTTTGTTCTGCATATCATGACAACACTCTTCTTAGCATTATACTGCACGTCATATTTGAGCCCATAATCAGAACATATATTCAACAACTGTTGACATCCAGCACTGCTAGGGGAAACAATAGCCAGATCATCGGCATACATAAAATGATTTATTAAAGCGTTACCAATCATACAACCAGTTTTGCCGCCTCTTAGTTGTTCTGATAAGTCATTCATATACAGGTTGAAAAGGGCCGGGGAGAGTAACCCCCCTTGTCTTACTCCATTACCAACACTAAACGGAGGGGAGACTCTATTACCCCATCTGACCTGCATACTCTGGTTGGCACACCAGTATGCCAAGATTCTTATCATGCTGTCAGGCACGCCCCTTAGTTTCATTTTCAGAAACAACTTCCGATTGTTATTTAGGCGCCGACTTCTTATTATTTAGAGGTCAGCAAAGACACCCAATGTAAAATATTTTGAGCTGAAATCGAAGGTTTATGCTTGAAATTGTGAGTTATTTTGAATTTAAGTTGAAAGAATGTGGGGAATATGCTTAAAAGACTATTTATTGATTATTTATTGATTACATCTAGTAATTCAAAGGTAGATAAAAAAAGAAAATCTCCCAAAAATTAAAAAAATATTATCAAAATGAAATAAAAAAAGCTATATGGACAAAATAAAAAAAATTAAGTATAATTTTAGGGCTTCGGGTCATTTTGACCCACGAGGGAAGGATTTGTTCCAGGACGCGAGGGTCGCTAATTGTGTTTTGGAGTTTCCTAAAATAGGTTTAAATGTATACCCAAAAAGGTCAAAAAACAGTTTAATTTCCTCATAATCTCCACTGTCAGCTCTTTTCTCTCAGCGTCTGAAACGCTTCCATCGAAGATTCAGTCTGTCTAACCCCGCCTCTCTGAGAGCTGCTCCGCTCTGATTGGTCAGATGACCCAGTCTGCTGTGATTGGTGAACCGCTTACAGCTAGTGTCGGAAACCAAATGCAATTAGCTGAGTTTTAACCTATCAATTCCAGCATGATTCAAAGCAAAGTTGTGAGATTAATTTAAAGGCTCTGTTTACAGCTGGTGTTAAGATGTGCTCGTGGATCGGATCACAAGTAGACGAGGGACACATTCCCGTTTACAGCTGGAGTTTTAATCCGTCTCTTTTGTCCACTTTCACTTCTGTCCTGATCTCTTCTATGGGAAGGAATGTGTGTTTTCAGATCTTTCGATCTAGTGGACGAATAAGCTCACGCAATTTACTTATGAACGCGCCGGAGATGAGAAACACACAGAGAGCATCAGCTTTAGTTTCTGACAGACACAAGACCCGCCGAACGCTGTGAGTGTGTGTGAGAAATCAGGAATGCTGAGAGAACATTGAGCTTGGGATGTTTTTCCCCTTTAAACCAAACTTGGGTCTCCAGCTGACAGTTTAGATCCCGTCTGGTTAGCGCGCTTCCCATAATGTTACGCATTAGATCAGTAGACGGAGAGCAGACGGTCTTTAGTGACTGTTCGAAAGCATTCGATCACATGAGTGTTTACACTACGAAACCGCAGGAAGTGGTGAAAGTGGACAAGCTGGAAGCGTTTTAGACCCAGTTTAACCAGAACGCTTAGTAACACCAGGTGTAAACAGATCCTAAATGTAGCACAATGTTGTCATGAAGGAAAATATTATGATTCCCATCTTTCAAAAATGAATATCTTATTAAACTTGAAGACCTGACTGGCAGTGGTGTTGGATGGTGTGTGTCAGGTGGACCTGAACGAGGAGGAGACGATCCTGATCATCCGGCGCCTGCATAAAGTGCTCCGGCCGTTCCTGCTGCGAAGACTGAAGAAAGAAGTGGAGGCGCAGCTGCCGGAGAAGGTGTGTGTGTGTGTGTGCGTGTGTGCGTGTGTGTGTGTGTGTGTGTGTGTGTGTGCGTGTGTGTGTGTGTGTGTGTGTGTGTTAAGATATTTCCATCTGCATCATTTTATGAAACGTTTGGGTTATCGCATAAAAAAAATGCTGGATGGAAAATATAGTTTGTGTTTACATAATGCATGTGTGTGTGCTGTGTATAATTATTTTGTATATATAAATGCACACACATGCATGCATATATTTAAGAAACATTTGCATGTATATACTTTATATATATTTAAATAGAATTTAGATTATATAATATAACATTTACATTTATATATATATAAATGTCAATATGTTATATGTAAATAACACATTTTTCTTAAATATATTTACATGCATGTGTGTATTTATATATACAAAACAATTATACACAGCACACACACATACATTATGTAAACACAAACTATTGATTGTGATTAATCGTTTCATGGAAACGCCAAGATGCACATAAATTATGCATAAAAAAGTTTGGAAACACATTTACTGAATAAATCCCTCGATGCGCAACAAAAACCCCATGTGACTTTCCCTCAGCGTCAGCTGTGATTGGATAACTGGAGTAAGCAGTGGACCAATGGCGTCGCAGCATCTCTAATGTTGGTTTGGTGTTTCTGAAACGCCGGAGTCGAAGTGTGTGATCAGAATGAGTGTGTGTAATTCCCTCCAGAAGCGTCTCACACACACGAGTGTGTTCCCGAACACCAGCATCCGAACGCTAGAGAACACGACAGCGCTTACTGAGTTTCTCTGACGCTCGACACACACTCGTTTATGATGAAAACAGCCGACTGCAGAAACTCAGTTTTATTACTGATATTGTGCACCAGTTTCCCAGGAAGTGATGATTTTGTTCTCTTGAACACATGAGATGGAAATCTTTATTTGCAAATGTTTTATGCAATATTTCAGTTTTGTGCACAAGTTAAATGCACTACTTTGATGGGAACACAGCTTGAGTCTCTAGTATCTGTGGTGGTGTGTGTCCGTGTGCAGGTGGAGTACGTGATAAAGTGTGACATGTCGGCTCTTCAGAGGGTTCTGTACCGGCACATGCAGGCTAAAGGAGTTCTGCTCACCGACGGCTCCGAGAAGGACAAGAAGGTGAGCAAGAGCGCGATGAATCTGTGTGTTTATATCAGAAACGCCTCACATCTTCAGTGCTGGACATCACATGTTGAACATTGTGTGTGTTTCAGGGTAAAGGCGGCACTAAGACTCTGATGAACACCATTATGCAGCTGAGGAAGATCTGTAATCATCCCTACATGTTCCAGCAAATTGAGGTGCGTTAAAGGGGATGTGTCATGAAAATCTGGCTTTCCCCGTGTGTAGGAGGTGAAAAGTGAAACCCAGTAACTTTGTTCTGGTGAGCCTTTCTCTGCTAACATGTAAAAAAAAAAAAAAAAATCAGATTTCTCTCCCCTTCTGACGTATGAAGAGGATCTTATGATAATATTCCCGGCCCTTAATCTGCACGTTTACACCAGTGTTGGGGAAAGTTACTTTTAAAAGTAATGCATTACAATATTGTGTTACTCCCTTAAAAAGTAACTAATTGCATTACTTAGTTATTATTATTATTTTTTTTATTTTATTAAAGTGTCTTGCACTTACATGCCCAGCCCAAATAGGCTTAAAAGACACTAATGACATAAAACAAACTTAATACACAAAGATGACCATGAAACAAAGAACTTAGGAAGATGACCATCATACACAATACATTACCATCATTTTCACAATATAAACAAACAAAACAAGACAAGACACCGTCAATTTAGGTCAGGATATAAATTCCTTTGCCTAAGTTTCCACGCCTTTTCCACATATCTAGCCAAACTATAGATTTCATTTTCAAAAAGCCAATTCAACATATCCCCATCCGTCATCCAAAACAAATCAGGCTTTTTATATTGAATTCTCTCAAACATACCCGTTCTTAAATCATGATATAACGGGCAAAAAAAAACTAAAAATGCCATTCATCCTCAACAACCATTAAATCACACAAAACACATAATCTGTCCTCTTCTGGGACACCCTTGTAGCAAGGGCAACACCCCAGCTCTGAGCTGGGAACACAAAGACCTCTGTAATCTAGTTAACCAACATTTGACATAAGGCTCTGTGGAGTAATAATTTTTAAAGTGAACATAACTTCTCAATTTGGGCTTATTTAACACCTGCCATTGCCATTGCTCTTTATAAGAATTAAACAACTCTCTCTTAGAATGCAAAAAGAAAAGTAATGCGTTACGTTACTTTTGCGTTACTTTTTTTCCCACCTGGGCTGGGCTTGTTTTTTTATAACACAAACGTTCTATTTTTGGGCAAATGTAAAGACCCGTTCACCGCAAAAGTGAAATAATAATAAATGTGAAGGACATGTGTACAGAAGAGGAAAGCACACAAGCAAATCTTTCTATCTATCTATAGTCATTTCTGCTTATTAAACTGAATCATCGAAGGTCAGAAGCAAGTACATTGGTCAATAAAGTGAGATTAAATGCATAAGAATTATGTTTTATTTAACATATTTAGTTATTGGAGGGTTGGATTCTGCATTTCACTGATTTTATTCATTTTGAGGAATATTGAAATTTTTTTTGTGCAAGTGAGATGAGTAAATGCTCACATTTAGTCTAGAACTACAATAAACATCATGTACACACACACACACACACACAGGAGAGCTGTCAGTCAATAAATGGGAAAACAAAGTAATTTGTGTTACTTAATTGAAAAAGTAACTCCGATATTTTGTTGTAAATTTTAATAGTAATGCGTTACTTTACTAGTTACTTGAAAAAGTAATCTGATTACGTAACTCAAGTTACTTGTAATGTATTTCCCCAACACTGGTTTACACACACCAGCCGACATCTGGTTCCTCGAGCCACGACAGAGACCGGTTGTAACGCGATGGCAGAAGATCCAGCAAAGCATGAAACTGTTCTGTGGTCGAGCACAGACTGAACACTAGTGACCAGAACATGTCAGCGCTGTCTTATTAACACCTCAGGAACTGTGGACACTTGTGTAAGAGTTCAACATGATGATGAGATGATCAGTGTAACTCCACCACAACTACAGAAATGTCTCCGCTAACATCCAGAAACTCTTCCTGAGTCTCTCCGTAAAGCTGCGCTCGCTACTGGTTATTCTGGGATTCTGGACGAGTGAGATCGGCCCGTTCTGTTATTGCCGCAGTTTCTGAAGCTCCGCCCTCTTCTGAATGGAGGCGGAGCTACAGCTCATTTGCATTTAAAGCGACACACACAAAACCGGCGTGTTTTTGCTCACACCCAAAAAGTGTCCATTTTAACATGCTTTAATAAATGATCTTGTATTTTGAGCTGAAGTTTTACACACACATTCTGGGGACACCAGAGATTATATCACATCGTGTAAAGGGGGCTCAGTAGTTCAGCTTTAGTGTGTCTGTCTCCGTGTGCTGATCTTCTGCTGAACGTGCGGAGGCTTGTCTTGCCGTGCTGAATGTGCTGCTTTTGCAGGAGTCGTTTTCGGAGCATCTGGGTTTCTCTGGCGGGATAGTTCAAGGGTGAGCAAACACAGCGTGACACGTTAGACGTCACCAGGACTCAGCCTTTATATGACCTTTATTTAACCTCTGACCCGCAGGGCCGACCTGTACCGGGCCTCAGGAAAGTTTGAGGTGCTGGATCGTATTTTGCCCAAGTTACGGGCGTCCAATCACAAAGTGCTGCTCTTCTGCCAAATGACGTCACTGATGACCATAATGGAGGATTATTTTGCGTACCGCAGCTTTAAATATCTTCGTCTGGATGGTGAGTCTGTGTTTCTCTTTTTCTTTGGTTTGTGGTGTTTGCAAAGTCGAGCATGATTATTATTATTATTATTAAAGCTCATGCTGATCTGGACAAACCAAACCGTACCCTACCACATTTTTGACCCGCTGAAGGGCCAATTGGACACCAGGAGATCACATGATTTCTGTGATGCGGAAAATGTGGATGGAATTGTGGAATTGTGGAAATTATTTTTTTATTCAAACTTTTTTTCTATTCTTAATTTTTTTTTTTTTACGTTTTTTTCCTCCTTGATGTGTACAAAAAAAGAAAAACTGTTTAAAAAATAAAAGTTTGTAACTTTTTTTTAACGTTTTTAGAACTGACAGATACAGAAATTACATTTTTCATGTAACAGTTATTGTTAATGCTTGTGTTCTTAAAGGATTAGTTCACTTTAAAAAAAAACTTTTGCTGATATTTACTCACCCTGATGTCATCCAAGATGTCCATGTCTTTCTTTCTTCAGTGGAAAAGAAATGAAGGTTTTTGATGAACACATTTCTCCATATAATGGACGTCAATGGGCCCCAAACGGGTCAAGGTCCAGATGACAGTGTCAGCGCCGCTTCAACGGGCTTTAAACGACACCAGACGATGAATACGGGTCTTATCTAGCGAAACCATCGTCATTTCAAACATAAATAAAAAAAACGCGTTCGTGACGTCACGTGATACGCAGTTACGCTGAAAAGGTCACGCTTGTAGCATGAAAACTCCATCTCATCTTCTCCTCTAAGTTCAAAATCGTCCGACATCGTTGTTTTACCTTTTAACTTCTTTTTTTTGTAAACGGCGGTGGACTTTGTTTGCACGTTCAACTTGTAAACACTGACTCGTCAAGCGTGACCTTTACAGCGTAACTGCGTATCACGTGACGTCACGAACGCGCATCACAGAACAGAGCAAGGCGAGCGCTTGTGCTTATAAAACTAAATCTTTTGTAGTTATGTTTGAAATGACGATGGTTTCGCTAGATAAGAGCCGTATTCATCGTCTGGTGTCGTTTAAAGCCCGTTGAAGCGGCGCTGACACTGTCATCTGGACCTTGACCCGTTTGGGGCCCATTGACGTCCATTATATGGAGAAATGTGTTCATCAAAAACCTTCATTTCTTTTCCACTGAAGAAAGAAAGAAATTTTTTTCCTCCTACATGTGTACAAAAAAGGAAAAACTGTTTTTAACTTTTTGTAAAGTTTTAAGAACTGACGGAAACAGAATTGAGATTTGCCTCCTCAGAGTTGAGTGTGTGTGTGTGTGTGTGTTTTAGGCACCACCAAAGCAGAGGATCGTGGGATGCTGCTGAAGACCTTCAATGATCCGGCCTCTCAGTACTTCATATTCCTGTTGAGCACGAGAGCAGGAGGACTGGGACTCAATCTGCAGAGCGCCGATACCGTCATCATATTCGACAGCGACTGGAACCCTCATCAGGTAGAGCACATTCACACAGCGTCATCTTCATCATCATCTTCATCATCTTCATCTTCATCATCGTACAGAACTCGTGTTTGTTCCAGGGTTCGTACAAGGTGCTTAAAGTGAACCCTTAAAATCAGCCATATTTATGAAAAGGTACTTGAAAAGCACTTGAATTATTGAAAGACAATATGTGACCCTGGACCACAAACCCAGTCTGGAGCCGCACGGGTATATCTGTGGCAATAGCAACTATACATCGTATGGGTCAAAATTATACATTTTTCTTTTATGCCAAACATCATGAGGATATTAAGATCATGTTCCATGAAGATATTTAGTAAATGTCCTACCGTAAATATATAAAACATGTATTTTTGTGAGTGAATGCAGCACAATCGTGAACATAAATGCACAACTTTAAAGGAGATTTTCTCAATGTTTACATTTTTTTGCTCCTCAGATTCCAGATTTTCAATAGTTGTGTCTCGACCAAATATTGTCCTATCCTAACAAACCACACATCAATGGAGAGATTATTTATTCAGCTTTTAGATCATGTATATCTCAATTTCAGAAAATTGACACATAAGACTGGTTTTGTGGTCCAGGGTTAGTGTTTAACAACAATTAGTGTTTAATTTTATTAATAAAACAATCTTTTCACGCAAAATGAACTGCTGCAGCCCGTCTGATATAGATATAGAGGCATTTCTCATGGCTATGAGTGTGATATTGCTCATAAATATCAGAGTATATGATCCAGATTTCCTTCTTCAGCTCAATCATATATTCATGGAAATAAATCAGTTTGAATAAAGAAAGCAATATCTCTGTCATAGTGTCCTCTCAT
>NC_136886.1:34780378-34807878 GCF_949152265.1 Phoxinus phoxinus
GTAATCGCAGCTGCTAACACACACACATGCGAGCTCTTGAAACCCCGCCCTCTGCAGCAGCTCATTTGCATTTAAAGGGGCAGGCATAAAACGGTGGGTTTTCTCAAACCCTCAAAAAGTGACAACTTTAACATGCTATATAAAAATATCTGTGGGGTATTTTGTGCTAAAACTTCACACACACACACACACACTTTCAGTATTAGTAGTCACCTGATGTGGGTGTTTCAGTGGCAGAGAGCCGCCGATCGATACAAACACACACAATACAACACACATTCACACACACTCACATTCTCGACACAGACACTAATACACACACACACACACGCACACTCACTCACTCACTCTTCCACTCACTCACTCACTCACTCACACTCACACACACACACACACACACACACACACACACACACACTTACTCACACACACACACACACACACACACACACACACTTACTCACACACTTATACACACACTCACTCACTCACTCACTCACTTTAACACACACACTCACTCACTCAACACACACACACACCACACACTCCCACTTTAACACACACTCACTCACTCAACACTCTCACACACACACATACACACACACACACACTCACACGAAAAAAAAACTGTTTAGTATCTCTGCTTTGACTGTGTGTGTGTGTGTGTGTGTGTGTGTGGTGTGTGTGTGTGCAGATCAAGGGTTTGGAGTGGCTGGTGTCTCTGTATAACAATAATCTGAACGGGATCCTGGCGGACGAGATGGGATTGGGCAAAACCATCCAAACCATCGCGCTCATCACATACCTGATGGAGAACAAGCGCCTGAACGGGCCCTACCTCATCATCGTGCCGCTCTCGTCAGTCGCTCTTCACTTCTCACACACATATCTCACAACACACAGTGTCTGTTTTCATCAACGCTGTGTTTCTCTGGCAGAACTCTGTCTAACTGGGTCTATGAGTTTGATAAATGGGCGCCGTCTGTCGTCAAAGTCTCGTACAAGGTAAGTTGTGATGAAGTCTGACGTGTGACAGATGTCGTACGATACTGTAAATATGAATCAGAGTCGGGGAGGAGCTTAACTACGAACTACTGGCTGCATTTCACTTCTGCTCTAGCTTATCAAGTCAAGTCACACTGATTTAAATAGCGCTGGATTATAATAGGAGATTGTTTCAAAGTGGCTTCACACGGTCACAGTAATAAAAAGCAAAATAATGATCAATGATGCAAACTTCATCAAATATGAAACGAATTTAATTGCAGCTTTAAAGCAAAGACAACAGGGTTGCCACCCGTCCCTTAAAATACGCAATCATCCCGTATTTACAAGTAAGATGATGCGTCCCGTATCAAATCAATAAGGGACGCGATTTGTCCCGTATTTTACATTAGGCTCACATATAGTTGAATAGAAACATAAGGATTTTGCAGTATGGATAATAATACTAATAGCAAATATAAAAAAATTAATTTCGTAGTAGAGAAGCTCATTGCGTGATTGCATTTTAGCGTCTTTGTAAACCTGCACGTGTTTAACCCCTCGTGCGCTGGTCGGGTCTCTGACCCCAAATAACGTTTGCTGAAATAAAAAAAAAAATTATCTGTGTCCAAATGGCGTGAGACTTTGCACGGGTGACAACACTTTCTAGATCTACAATTTTTTTTAAATAAATTTGAATAATATCTGTTTTTTATGTTAGTGTGTTGGGGGGGGTTGGGGAGTCACACTTGTGATGTTTCAACAAAATGTAATTTTGAAACAACATAATAGATTTTTTTTGGATTTATAGTTTTAGGAGGATTTATTATATATTTTTTAAATTTAGGCTATATAAATAAATAAAAAAAATTAATACAAAAACAGTAAAAAAAAAAAAAGTAAAATTCACTTTATAAAAGACCCACATTTCTAACGTTCATGGATATGGATAATTTGACATGGTTTAGTGTAAGATTTTTGCCCATCTTTTGGAAAATATCGTTTAAAAAGTAAAGAAATGATTACTTTAGTAGATGGCTGCAGAGCTACACCATTTGCTATTTGACTAAAATACATATTTTCACTAGTTTTTAGTTTGATTCATATCTACATATTATGAAATCACAATTATAACAATAAAAATGACTTTGTCAAAGTTGAGCATTTTTCCTAAAAACAATTTGACCTCGTCAAATCCTCAAAATCAGAAACAACGCAAAACACACATAAACAGTGGCAAAGTGGCAGACTACAGATGATATTTAAAAAAAGATGTTTGAAATTGGAAGAAGTCGAAAAGCTCTATGGGGGGGGGGGGGGGGGGGGGGGGGGGGGTGTCCCTTATTTTGTAAGTCCCTTACATAAGTAAATAGTCAGTTACATGATTACTTTAAAGTCATTATGAAAGTGAAGTTGCGCTGGTCTTTTCTCCTCTATAGAGAGCCACAGTCCCGCCGCTCCGCTTCCGGCTCATGGGACCTTATTTCAGAAAAAATCTGTGTGGTAGTCAATGGCGAGAGACAACTTATCTTTTTATTCCGTCCGAACTGTGCCCTGAATTACACACATGATGTTTGTCTATTTAAAAGATCATTATGAAAGTCAAGAAAGTCGCAGTTTGTCATAAAACAGAAGAGTAACGTTTAGTTTTATGTGGAAATCACTCGATGAATTTCATCTCTCGTCTCGCACTATACGTCACAGCTTCAGTAAAGTTAGCCTCAGTAAAGTTAGCCTCAGTAAAGTTAGCTTCAGTAAAGTTAGCTTCAGTAAAGTTAGCTTCAGTAAAGTTAGCTTCAGTAAAGTTAGCTTCAGTACAGTTAGCTTCAGTAAAGTTAGCTTCAGTAAAGTTAGCTTCAGTAAAGTTAGCTTCAGTAAAGTTAGCTTCAGTAAAGTTAGCCTCAGTAAAGTTAGCTTCAGTACAGTTAGCTTCAGTAAAGTTAGCTTCAGTAAAGTTAGCTTCAGTACAGTTAGCTTCAGTAAAGTTAGCTTCAGTAAAGTTAGCTTCAGTAAAGTTAGCTTCAGTAAAGTTAGCCTCAGTAAAGTTAGCTTCAGTAAAGTTAGCTTCAGTAAAGTTAGCTTCAGTACAGTTAGCTTCAGTAAAGTTAGCTTCAGTACAGTTAGCTTCAGTAAAGTTAGCTTCAGTACAGTTAGCTTCAGTAAAGTTAGCTTCAGTAAAGTTAGCTTCAGTACAGTTAGCTTCAGTAAAGTTAGCTTCAGTAAAGTTAGCTTCAGTAAAGTTAGCTTCAGTAGAGTTAGCTTCAGTAAAGTTAGCTTCAGTACAGTTAGCTTCAGTAAAGTTAGCTTCAGTAAAGTTAGCCTCAGTAAAGTTAGCTTCAGTAAAGTTAGCTTCAGTAAAGTTAGCCTCAGTAAAGTTAGCTTCAGTAAAGTTAGCTTCAGTAAAGTTAGCTTCAGTAAAGTTAGCCTCAGTAAAGTTAGCTTCAGTAAAGTTAGCTTCAGTAAAGTTAGCCTCAGTAAAGTTAGCTTCAGTAAAGTTCAGTAAAGTTAGCTTCAGTAAAGTTAGCTTCAGTAAAGTTAGCTTCAGTAAAGTTAGCCTCAGTAAAGTTAGCTTCAGTAAAGTTAGCTTCAGTAAAGTTAGCTTCAGTAAAGTTAGCTTCAGTAAAGTTAGCTTCAGTAAAGTTAGCTTCAGTAAAGTTAGCTTCAGTAAAGTTAGCTTCAGTAAAGTTAGCTTCAGTAAAGTTTGCTTCAGTAAAGTTAGCTTCAGTAAAGTTAGCCTCAGTAAAGTTAGCTTCAGTAAAGTTAGCTTCAGTAAAGTTAGCTTCAGTAAAGTTAGCTCCAGTAAAGTTAGCTTCAGTAAAGTTTGCTTCAGTAAAGTTAGCTTCAGTAACGTTAGCTTCAGTAAAGTTAGCTTCAGTAACGTTAGCTTCAGTAAAGTTAGCTTCAGTAAAGTTTGCTTCAGTAAAGTTAGCTTCAGTAAAGTTAGCGTCAGTAAAGTTAGCTTCAGTAAAGTTAGCCTCAGTAAAGTTAGCGTCAGTAAAGTTAGCTTCAGTAAAGTTAGCTTCAGTAAAGTTAGCGTCAGTAAAGTTAGCCTCAGTAAAGTTAGCCTCAGTAAAGTTAGCCTCAGTAAAGTTAGCCCCAGTAAAGTTAGCCTCAGTAAAGTTAGCCTCAGTAAAGTTAGCTCCAGTAAAGTTAGCTTCAGTAAAGTTAGCTCCAGTAAAGTTAGCTCCAGTAAAGTTAGCCTCAGTAAAGTTAGCCTCAGTAAAGTTAGCTTCAGTAAAGTTTGCCTCAGTAAAGTTAGCCTCAGTAAAGTTAGCTTCAGTAAAGTTAGCTTCAGTAAAGTTAGCTTCAGTAAAGTTAGCTTCAGTAAAGTTAGCTTCAGTAATGTTAGCTTCAGTAAAGTTAGCGTCAGTAAAGTTAGCTTCAGTAAAGTTAGCTTCAGTAAAGTTAGCGTCAGTAAAGTTAGCGTCAGTAAAGTTAGCTTCAGTAAAGTTAGCTTCAGTAAAGTTAACGTTAGTAAAGTTAGCTTCAGTAAAGTTAGCTTCAGTAAAGTTTGCCTCAGTAAAGTTAGCTTCAGTAAAGTTAACGTCAGTAAAGTTAGCTTCAGTACAGTTAGCGTCAGTAAAGTTAGCGTCAGTAAAGTTAGCTTCAGTAAAGTTAGCTTCAGTAAAGTTAGCTTCAGTAAAGTTAGCTTCAGTAGAGTTAGCTTCAGTAGAGTTAGCTCCAGTAAAGTTAGCTCCAGTAAAGTTAGCTCCAGTAAAGTTAGCTCCAGTAAAGTTAGCTTCAGTAGAGTTAGCTTCAGTAGAGTTAGCTCCAGTAAAGTTAGCTCCAGTAAAGTTAGCTCCAGTAAAGTTAGCTTCAGTAGAGTTAGCTTCAGTAGAGTTAGCTTCAGTAGAGTTAGCTTCAGTAAAGTTAGCTTCAGTAAAGTTAGCTTCTGTAAAGTTAGCTTCATTCATTGAGAGAAAAGGTATGACGTCACATGTGCGCCTTTTGGGTTTGTAGTCTTTGTAATGACGTATTTTCACAGTCTTATACCTCAACAGTTTTACATCAAACTGCGACGTTCATATGTGTAATTCAGGGAACAATTCAAACGAGATCAAAATATTTGTTGTCTCTCGCCATTGACTACCATACAATATTTTTCCGAATGAATGTCCCATGGTCCACCGGAAGGGGCGGGACTTAGGCTCTCTACTGTGCCGTATATCGAGTGAAATGCTTCAGGAACAAGAACACATGTGGGCGGGGCTTGATTCAGTCTGTGGGGAATTGATTGGAAGGTTGTGGTTTGCTATTGGCTGATCTCATGTGAGTGACAGGTTGCCCCGCCCACATCATCAGAGAAGAGATGAGACGCTGCAAGAGGAACTTATTCTGATTCAAGATTACGAGGAACATGAATTTGAAAAAATAATGATGTGCACAGATAAATCAATTGTAATAAATACTGCAATATTCCATAAAAAATAAGAATTGTACGTTTTGATTACTGGTACATGTTGACTACGCAGCTTCAGTGTAGTTTACCACTTTATGAAACGGGCATGTCCTCTGATGTGGTTTCCTCCCGAACGCTGATGAGTTTCTCGCGGCTCATTGGTGGGCTTGTGATCATGTGACGTGTGTTCAGGGGTCTCCTGCTGCCAGAAGAGCCTTCGTCCCACAGCTGCGCAGCGGCAAGTTCAACGTCCTGCTCACGACCTACGAATACATCATCAAAGACAAGCAGGTGCTGGCCAAGGTAAAGCCCGCGGGGTGTGTGTGTGAGTGTGTGAGTGTGTGAGTGTGTGTGAGTGAGTGAGTGAGTGAGTGAGTGAGTGAGTGAGTGAGTGAGTGAGTGAGTGAGTGAGTCAGTGAGTCAGTGAGTGAGTGAGTGAGTCAGTCAGTGAGTCAGTGAGTGAGTGAGTGAGTGAGTGAGTGAGTGAGTCAGTGAGTGAGTGAGTGAGTGAGTGAGTGAGTCAGTGAGTCAGTGAGTGAGTGAGTGAGTGAGTGAGTGAGTGAGTGAGTGAGTGAGTGAGTGAGTCAGTGAGTGAGTGAGTGAGTGAGTGAGTGAGTGAGTGAGTGAGTGAGTGAGTGAGTCAGTCAGTGAGTCAGTGAGTGAGTGAGTGAGTGAGTGAGTGAGTGAGTCAGTGAGTGAGTGAGTGAGTGAGTCAGTGAGTGAGTGAGTGAGTCAGTGAGTGAGTGAGTGAGTCAGTGAGTGAGTGAGTGAGTGAGTCAGTGAGTGAGTCAGTGAGTGAGTGAGTGAGTCAGTGAGTGAGTGAGTGAGTGAGTGAGTGAGTCAGTGAGTGAGTGAGTGAGTGAGTCAGTGAGTGAGTGAGTGAGTCAGTGAGTGAGTGAGTGAGTGAGTGAGTGAGTGAGTCAGTGAGTGAGTGAGTGAGTGAGTGAGTGAGTGAGTGAGTGAGTGAGTGAGTCAGTGAGTGAGTCAGTGAGTGAGTGAGTGAGTGAGTGAGTGAGTGAGTGAGTCAGTGAGTCAGTGAGTCAGTGAGTGAGTGAGTGAGTGAGTGAGTGAGTGAGTCAGTGAGTGAGTGAGTGAGTGAGTGAGTGAGTGAGTGAGTGAGTGAGTGAGTGAGTGAGTCAGTGAGTGAGTGAGTGAGTGAGTGTGTGTGTGTGTGTGTGTGTTTGAGCCTCAGCCCTCTCTTGTAGGCGGGATAAATGTGAGCCATAGAGACAGAGCGTCTCCATTGACTTGTATTGTGAGGGTTGCCCTCGATCAGAAACCTGCTGATGAGCTCATGTCACCTGATACAGATTCGCTGGAAGTACATGATCGTGGACGAAGGTCACCGCATGAAGAACCACCACTGTAAGCTGACGCAGGTGTTGAACACACACTACCTGGCGCCGCGGCGTGTGTTGCTGACCGGCACGCCGCTACAGAACAAGCTTCCCGAGCTCTGGGCGCTGCTCAACTTTCTGCTGCCCACCATCTTCAAGAGCTGCAGCACGTTTGAGCAGTGGTTCAACGCTCCCTTCGCCATGACCGGAGAGAAGGTGTGTGTAAACTACCCTCATCCTCCCCTCGGGTCATTCTGACACGGATGTTTTTTAAAAATTTGTGTTCATTGCAGGGGTCCGAGACCCCATGACTTTTGTCACTCTCAAACCATGAATACACAAAACATTTTTTTAATGGATTCGAGGAGGTTTGTGGGTTAAATTTTAAGAAGTGACAAATCCTTCACCATCGGGTCAATTTGACCCCCTTAGGAATGAATAGAATGCTTCAGTACACATAGAAAAACCTAAAAATGCTCAAATTCCAAGCTAAAAATGCTAAAACTTTACCAAAGAAATTATTTTATAATGTCTACATGTGTATCTGAATGCATACTGAAGAGAAACTGACTTTAGGACCCAGCGGAACAGCTCATTTGCTCCATATATAGAGCTATAAGGCCATCTAGAGTCATGAAATATCATGTTATATTATTCAGTTCAGTTCAACTTTATTGACTGACTCAAGGTCCATTAGAAAACCATAAAAAAACACAACAACAACAACAACACAACAACAACCAAACAATTACCAATTATAAAAGACAGTTGTACCAGTGCTTCCACAGCTGTGACTGGTATCGCACAACACTTTCACTAGGATTTACCAGTAACTTAATAATACCATTCTGAGAACCATCCAGTCGACCAATAAATTTGTACATCAGATTTCTCAATAAAGCCTGAAAAGTGTTGACTCTTGCATTACAAAACAATTCACTTGCACTACACCACCTAGGTTTTTGAAGCAATATTCGCATACAGTCATTATAAGCCACCTGAAGCTTATGTATGGTTGTCTTTTTAAACTTGGCCCACAGTGGGGCAGTGTAGAGTGGAGTACAGTCGGCTTGAAAGAGCCTTATCCTAACATTGTCTGAACACATATAGAATTTTCTTGCTAACATGTTAGCTTGAGCATAAAGCATACGACACTGCCTATACATGTCATCATCATCAGACAATTGATCTGTGAGGAAGTGTTTTATTACAAACACCTAGCACTTTGCCTGCCAGATGAAAAACTGGAAAGTTGAGGTCTTTATCCCCTTTTGTTCTGCATATCATGACAACACTTTTCTTAGCATTATACTGCACGTCATATTTGAGCCCATAATCAGAACATATATTCAGCAACTGTTGACATCCAGCACTGCTAGGGAAACAATAGCCAGATCATCGGCATACATAAAATGATTTATTAAAGCGTTACCAATCATACAACCAGTTTTGCCGCCTCTTAGTTGTTCTGATAAGTCATTCATATACAGGTTGAAAAGGGCCGGGGAGAGTAACCCCCCTTGTCTTACTCCATTACCAACACTAAACGGAGGGGAGACTCTATTACCCCATCTGACCTGCATACTCTGGTTGGCATACCAGTATGCCAAGATTCTTATCATGCTGTCAGGCACGCCCCTTTGTTTCATTTTCAGAAACAACTTCCGATTGTTATTTAGGCGCCGACTTCTTATTATTTAGAGGTCAGCAAAGACACCCAATGTAAAATATTTTGAGCTGAAATCGAAGGTTTATGCTTGAAATTGTGAGTTATTTTGAATTTAAGTTGAAAGAATGTGGGGAATATGCTTAAATGACTATTTATTGATTATTTATTGATTACATCTAGTAATTCAAAGGTAAATAAAAAAAGAAAATCTCCCAAAAATTAAAAAAATATTATCAAAATGAAATAAAAAAAGCTTTATGGACAAAATAAAATAAAATTAAGTATAATTTTAGGGCTTCGGGTCATTTTGACCCACGAGGGAAGGATTTGTTCCAGGACGCGAGGGTCGCTAATTGTGTTTTGGAGTTTCCTAAAATAGGTTTAAATGTATACCCCAAAAGGTCAAAAAACTGTTTAATTTCCTCATAATCTGCACTGCAGCGTCAGCTCTTCTCTCTCAGCGTCTGAAACGCTTCCATCGAAGATTCAGTCTGTCTAACCCCGCCTCTCTGAGAGCTGCTCCGCTCTGATTGGTCAGATGACCCAGTCTGCTGTGATTGGTCAACCGCTTACAGCTATTGTTGGAAACCAAATGCAATTAGCTGAATTTTAACCTATCAATTCCAGCATGATTCAAAGCAAAGTTGTGAGATTAATTTAAAGGCTCTGTTTACAGCTGGTGTTAAGATGCGCTTGTGGATCGGATCACAAGTAGACGAGGGACACATTCCCGTTTACAGCTGGAGTTTTAATCCGTCTCTTTTGTCCACTTTCACTTCTGTCCTGATCTCTTCTATGGGAAGGAATGTGTGTTTTCAGATCTTTCGATCTAGTGGACGAATAAGCTCACGCGATTTACATATGAACGCGCCGGAGATGAGCTTTAGTTTCTGACAGACACAAGACCCGCCGAACGCTGTGAGTGTGTGTGAGAAATCAGGAATGCTGAGAGAACATTGAGCTTGGGATGTTTTTCATCTTCAAACCAAACTTGGGTCTCCAGCTGACAGTTTAGATCCCGTCTGGTTAGCGCGCTTCCCATAATGTTATGCATTAGATCAGTAGACGGAGAGCAGACGGTCTTTAGTGACTGTTCGAAAGCATAGAGTGTTTACACTACGAAACCGCAGGAAGTGGTGAAAGTGGACAAGCTGGAAGCGTTTTAGACCCAGTTTAACCAGAACGCTTAGTAACACCAGGTGTAAACAGATCCTAAATGTAGCACAATGTTTTCATGAAGGAAAATATTATGATTCCCATCTGTCAAAAATGAATATTTGATTAAACTTGAAGACCTGACTGACAGTGGTGTTGGATGGTGTGTGTCAGGTGGACCTGAACGAGGAGGAGACGATCCTGATCATCCGGCGCCTGCATAAAGTGCTCCGGCCGTTCCTGCTGCGAAGACTGAAGAAAGAAGTGGAGGCGCAGCTGCCGGAGAAGGTGTGTGTGTGTGTGTGTGTGTGTGTGTGTGTGTGTGTGTGTGTGTGTGTGTGTGTGTGTGTGTGTGTGTGTGTGTGTGTGTGTGCGCGTGTGTGTGTGTGTGTGTGTGTGTGTGTGTGTGTCAAGATGTTTCCATCTGCATCATTTTGTGTGTGTGTGTGTGTGTGTGTGTGTGTGTGTGTGTGTGTGTGTGTTAAGATGTTTCCATCTGCATCATTTTATGAAACGTTTGGGTTATCGCATAAGAAAAATGCTGGATGGAAAATATAGTTTGTGTTTACATAATATATGTGTGTGTGCTGTGTATAATTATATTGTAATTGCACACACATGCATGCATATATTTAAGAAACATTTGCATGTATATACTTTATATATATATATAAATTATATATAAATGTTAATATGTTATATGTAAATAAAAAAAAATCCTTGAATATATACATGCATGTGTGTATTTATATATATATATATATACAAAACAATTATACACAGTACACGCACATATATTATGTAAATACAAACTTTTGATTGCGATTAATCGTTTCATGGAAACGCCAAGATGCACATACATTTTTTGCATAAAAAAGTTTGGAAACACATTTACTGAATAAATCCCTCAATAAACTCGCATGACTTTCCCTCAGCGTCAGCTGTGATTGGATAACTGGAGTAAGCAGTGGACCAATGGCGTCGCAGCGTCTCTAATGTTGGTTTGGTGTTTCTGAAACGCCGGAGTCGAAGTGTGTGATCAGAATGAGTGTGTGTAACTCCCTCCAGAAGCGTCTCACACACACGAGTGTGTTCCCGAACACCAGCGTCCGAACGCTAGAGAACACGACAGCGCTTACTGAGTTTCTCTGACGCTCGACACACACTCGTTTAAAACAGCCGACTGCAGAAACTCAGTTTTATTACTGATATTGTGCACCAGTTTCCCAGGAAGTGATGATTTTGTTTTCTTGAACACATGGGATGGAAACTCTGCTTTATTCACAAATGTTTAATGCAATATTTCAGTTTTGTGCATAAGTTAAATGCACTACTTGGATGGGAACACAGCTTGAGTCTCTAGTATCTGTGGTGTTGTGTGTCCGTGTGCAGGTGGAGTACGTGATAAAGTGTGACATGTCGGCTCTTCAGAGGGTTCTGTACCGGCACATGCAGGCTAAAGGAGTTCTGCTCACCGACGGCTCCGAGAAGGACAAGAAGGTGAGCAAGAGCGCGATGAATCTGTGTGTTTATCACAGAAACGCCTCAGTGCTGGACATCATGCGTGTTGTTGAACATTGTGTGTGTTTCAGGGTAAAGGCGGCACTAAGACTCTGATGAACACCATTATGCAGCTGAGGAAGATCTGTAATCATCCCTACATGTTCCAGCAAATTGAGGTGCGTTAAAGGGGACGTATCATGAAAATCTGGCTTTCCCCGTGTGTAAGTGTGTAATCGGGTCCGGTGCTTCTACCAACACAGAAAACGTGAAAAGTGAAACCCAGTAACTTTGTTCTGGTGAGCCTTTCTCTGCAAGCATGTAAAAAAATAGATAAAATCAGATTTCTCTCCCCTTCTGACATATGAAGAGGATCTTATTATAATATTACCGGCCCTTAATCTGCACGTTTACACCAGTGTTGGGGAAAGTTACTTTTAAAAGTAATGCATTACTATATTGCGTAACTCCCTTAAAAAGTAACTAATTGCATTACTTAGTGACTTTTTTAGAAAAGTAATGCGTTACGTTACTTTTGCGTTACTTGGGCTGAGCTTGTTTTTTTATAACACAAACGTTCTATTTTTGGGCAAATGTAAAGACCCTTTCACAGCAAAAGTGAAATAATAATCCTCAGACTGAAGGACATGTGTACAGTAGAGGAAAGCAAACCTTTCTATCTATCTATAGTCATTTCTGCTTATTAAACTGAATCATCGAAGGTCAGAAGAAAGTACATTGGTCAATAAAGTGAGATTAAATGCATAAAAATGTATGTTTTATTTAAAGGAACACTTCACCCATTTGCATTAGACTTTGTATCTTTAGAAACCCAGTCACATTTTCGAATGGTCATGGTTTATTCCCTTATTTTCCCCTGAGATGGGAGAAATAAGGATTTAAGTGTTCCACTTCCTGCTTTTTATGACGCAAAAATCGTCAATTTGCGTCATAAAAAGCAGGAAGTCAAATTTCTTTGAATAAGGGTAAGACTACAAACTCATCATTTATCCAGTAGAAGGCGCTGTTCCGCATGTTTTCAACCCGCCCATAGAGGAGGGATCTCACTCACAGAATGTACAAATAGTGTCAGCCATTCTTTATTAGGAAGCTAAGCTAACAGTTTCTTATTCTGTGGAGTAGTAGCGGTGACCATCCTCTTTTTCCCGGACATGTCCGGCCGTCGAGATGGTCCAAAATGTCCAGGATTCGGCTTTTGCTTTCTGCAGTCGCATTCATAGTTTACATGCACACCTTTTGTTTCAATCTAACTGAATTCACTCCGATCGGTGAATCTGAATGTAGTGTTTACATGAACGCTAAACAAGTGATCGTTTGATGTGCGTTTTAACATTGCTAGGAAAATTCCCGCTCCTCCGTGAGAGAATGAGACGAGACCGGTGCGTCTCACAGGCGCCGGCGCCACTCATCAGTAATCACGCCGCCGGGCTCGCATCGTTCTCCGCGGCCGTCAGTCTCGTTCCTGCTCGTCACAGTAAACATGATGAATGGCGACTGTAGAACGCAAAGGCCGAATCCTGGACATTTTGGGCGACATCAAAATACTGGGCAGACTCACGGAGACTCAATAGTAGCATAGCCGTGTTGTTTACTGCGATCTCTTACCGGTAGGCGTGGCTTGGGCGTGGCCTCCTAGGGCAGCGAAGCAAGTGCATTCTGGGAGTTGTTGTCTTTCATCCCCATAAGCCAAAAATACATTTTCTGGCTTTTCTCAGTCTAGAAGGCTCCAAATTCAAAAATAATTTCACATTTCTTCTACATAAATGACCCATTTTAAATACACATTCATCTTTCCAGAGGTGAAGTGTTCCTTTAACATATTTAGTTATTGGAGGTTTGCATAGTATTCTGATTCTGCATTTCACTGATTTTATTCATTTTCAGGAATATTTAATATTTTTTTGTGCAAGTGAAATGAGTAAATGCTCACATTTAGTCTAGAACTACAATAAGCATCATGTTCACACACACACACACACACACGCCTCTGCACTTTGATTTGTCTGAACATGAGGACAGGAGAGCTGTCAGTCAATAAATGGGAAAACACAGTAACTTGTGTTACTTAATTGAACAAGTAACTCAGTAACTAAATTTTAAAAGTAATGCGTTACTTTACTAGTTACTTGAAAAAGTAATCTGATTACTTAACTCAAGTTACTTCTAATGCATTTCCCCAACACTGGTTTACACACACCAGCCGACATTTTGTTCCTCGAGCGACGACAGAGACCGGTTGTAACGTGATGGCAGAAGATCCAGCAAAGCATGAAACTGTTGTGTGGTCGAGCACAGACTGGACACTAGTGACCAGAACATGTCAGCGCTGTCTCATAAACCCCTCAGGAACTGTGGACTCTTGTGTAAGAGTTCAACATGATGATGAGATGATCAGTGTAACTCCACAACAACTACAGAAATGTCTCCGCTAACATCCAGAAGCTCTCCCTGAGTCTCTCCGTAAGCCTGAGCTCACTGCTGGTTACTCTGGGATTCTGGACGAGTGAGATCGGCCCGTTCTGTTATTGCCGCAGTTTCTGAAGCCCCGCCCTCTTCTGAACGGAGGCGGAGCTACAGCTCATTTGCATTTAAAGCGACACACACAAAACCGGCGTGTTTTTGCTCACACCCAAAAAGTGTCCATTTTAACATGCTTTAATAAATGATCTTGTATTTTGAGCTGAAGTTTCACAGACATTCTGGGGACACCAGAGATTATATCACATCGTGTAAAGGGGGCTCAGTAGTTCAGCTTTAGTGTGTCTGTGTCCGTGTGCTGATCTTCTGCTGAACGTGCGGAGGCTTGTCTTGCCGTGCTGAATGTGCTGCTTTTGCAGGAGTCGTTTTCGGAGCATCTGGGTTTCTCTGGCGGGATAGTTCAAGGGTGAGCAAACACAGCGTGACACGTTAGACGTCGCCAGGACTCAGCCTTTATATGACCTTTATTTAACCTCTGACCCGCAGGGCCGACCTGTACCGGGCCTCAGGAAAGTTTGAGGTGCTGGATCGTATTTTGCCCAAGTTACGGGCGTCCAATCACAAAGTGCTGCTCTTCTGCCAAATGACGTCACTGATGACCATAATGGAGGATTATTTTGCGTACCGCAGCTTTAAATATCTTCGTCTGGATGGTGAGTCTGTGTTTCTCTTTGGTTTGTGGTGTTTGCAAAGTAGAGCATGATTATTATTATTAAAGCTCATGCTGATCTGGACAAACCAAACCGTACCGTACCACATTTTTGACCCGCTGAAGGGCCAATTGGACACCAGGAGATCACATGATTTCTGTGATGTGGAAAACGTGGATGGAATTGTGGAATACAGTTGTTATTTTTATTAAAGTTATTATTAAACTTTTTTTCTATTCTTTTTTTCCCTTTTTTTTTCTTTTTTTCCTCCTTGATGTGTACAAAAAAGGAAAAACTGTTTAAAAAATAAAAGTTTTTAGAACTAACAGATACAGAAATTAGATTTTTAAATTTTTCATGTAACAGTTATTGTTAATGTTTGTGTTCTTAATCTTTTTTTTTCTCTTTTTTTCTCTCGATGTGTTCAAAAAAGGATTATTTTTTTTTAAAAATACAAGTTTTTAACTTTTTGTAACGTTTTAAGAACTGACGGAGACAGAATTGAGATTTGCCTCCTCAGAGTTGAGTGTGTGTGTGTGTGTGTGTTTTAGGCACGACCAAAGCAGAGGATCGTGGGATGCTGCTGAAGACCTTCAATGATCCGGCCTCTCAGTACTTCATATTCCTGTTGAGCACGAGAGCAGGAGGACTGGGACTCAATCTGCAGAGCGCCGATACCGTCATCATATTCGACAGCGACTGGAACCCTCATCAGGTAGAGCACATTCACACAGCGTCTTCATCATCATCTTCATCTTCATCATCTTCATCTTCATCTTCATCATCGTACAGAACTCGTGTTTGTTCCAGGGTTCGTACAAGGTGCTTAAAGTGAACCCTTAAAATCAGCCATATTTATAAAAAAGGTACTTGAAAAGCACTTGAATTATTGAAAGACAATATGTGGCCCTGGATCACAAACCCAGTCTGGAGCCGCACGGGTATATCTGTGGCAATAGCCAACTATACATCGCATGGGTCAAAATTATCCATTTTTCTTTTATGCCAAAAATCATGAGGATATTAAGATCATGTTCCATGAAGATATTTAGTAAATGTCCTACCGTAAATATATAAAACATGTATTTTTGTGAGTGAATGCAGCACAATCGTGAACATAAATGCACAACTTTAAAGGAGATTTTCTCAATGTTTAAATTTAAAAAAAAATTTTGCTGCACTTTATTTGTTCCATTTAGTTTGATTCGTTTTTATTTATTTATCTATTTACCTTTTTAAGAATTTAAAAGATAATAAAGATGTTGTTTGATAAATGAGATCTCTAAAGTCCTTGAAAACCAAAAAAGTAGAGCTTGAAAAGTCCTGGAATTTCACTTCCCTGTGTGTGTGTGTGTGTGCGTGTGTGTGTGTGTGTGTGTGTGTGTGTGTGTGTGCGTGTGTGCGCGTGTGTGTGTGTGTGTGTGTGTGCGTGCATGTGACCCCTTTGTGTGTCCGTGTGTGTGTGTGTGTGTGTGTGTGACCCCTGTGTGTGTCCGTGTGTGTGTGTGTGTGCGTGTGGGACCCCTGTGTGTGTGTGTGCGTGTGTGTGTGACCCCTGTGTGTGTCCGTGTGTGTGTGTGTGTGCGTGTGGGACCCCTGTGTGTGTGTGTGTGTGTGTGTGTGACCCCTCACCCTGTGTGTGTTCTGTGTGTGCAGGACCTCCAGGCGCAGGATCGAGCCCATCGGATCGGACAGCAGAACGAGGTGCGCGTTCTGCGTCTCTGCACCGTCAACAGTGTAGAAGAAAAGATCCTAGCGGCCGCTAAGTACAAGCTGAATGTCGACCAGAAGGTGATCCAGGCCGGCATGTTCGACCAGAAGTCCTCGAGTCATGAGCGCCGAGCGTTTCTGCAGGCCATTCTGGAGCACGAGGAGCAGGACGAGGTCAGGAGTATCACTCCTTCTGCGTATAGTAGGAGACAAACAGTATGTGAGACGAGTAGTATATCCAAATTCATAGTATTACTCTTCATAAAACAGTGTACGTATAACCGAATGCTTCTGAAGTGCGCATATGATGGACACTTTACTGTCCCATGAGGCCATGAGGTTTTGTTAATGGTAGTGAAGTGATGCTGAACTTAATCTTAGAAAATACTATATAGAATATTCTTGTAACAGTTGCAAATTAAATGTAGTACCTTTATAGTGTGTGATTTGGGACACATCATCTGTGCATGAGAATATTCCAGTGTTAGACCCAATGTTTCATTCATTAATGATTCATGAAAACTACATTTAAAGAGGCCTGTTGTGTGCATTATATACAATAACATATTTTTATAATGTTAAAGTGCCCCTTTTATGCTATTTTAATGTTTTTTTCATGTTGGTTTGGCACCTACAGCAGGTTTACATGCATCAAAGATCAAAAAACACTTTAATGTCCTCATAATCTCCACTGCAGCGTCAGCTCTTCTCTCTCGGTCTCTGAAACGCTTCGTTGGAAGATTCAGTGTCTCTAAGCCCCGCCTCTCTGAGAGCTGCTCTGCTCTGATTGGTCAGAAAGCAAACGCTCATTATCATATCTGAATCTCAGCTCTTGATCACAGTGATACGCACAGTAACGATGGCGTGGGTTTTACCGTGTCAATCTCAGACAGCGTCTTCTCCACACGAACAACACGAACCGAACTCTTCCAGTCTCAGATACACTACAGTGTTTGGGGGCGGAGCTAAGAGACGCTGTTCAGCCAATCAAGAGCGTTATGCAAATTAGTTGCAAACCTACACAGCTTCAATAGGAAGAGAGACTGAATTTCTGAATGTAAAAGCGCATAATGAGGGCACTTTAACTCAAATCTACAGGATTCAATGGGAGAATGTTGTTTGCTCAGAATATGCAGATTAATATGATTTCCCTTTAACTGTGAAGCACGTAAAGCTTATTCTCAGAACGTGTTCATGGATCTTTTCGTGATTTTCTGTACTTTCTTTAATTTCTGAAGCTCTGTTCCCGTGTCTCTGTCAGGAAGAAGACGAAGTGCCGGACGACGAGACCGTAAATCAGATGATCGCTCGCAGCGAAGACGAGTTTGACCAGTTCATGGTCTCGTTTCATTTCCTCTCACTTACATTTACAGAGTCGATGTGAATCGCGAACCGCTGAGTCCTGAGCGAGTCCGAATGAGCCGCGTTGTGTTTCTGTGCAGCGCATGGATCTGGACCGGCGGCGCGAGGAGGCGCGCAACCCGAAGCGCAAGCCTCGTCTCATGGAGGAGGACGAGCTTCCCACGTGGATCATGAAGGACGACGCGGAGGTGGAGAGGCTGACCTGTGAGGAAGAGGAGGAGAAGATGTTCGGCCGCGGATCCCGGCAGAGGAAAGAGGTCGATTACAGCGACTCGCTCACGGAGAAGCAGTGGCTGAAGGTCAGAGAGATACACACACACACTAGTGCTGGGCAACTGTTAATCACATCCAGCCAGTGTTGCCAGATTGGGACGTGATGTCCAGCCCAAAAGCTCACCAAAACCCGCCCACTCCAAGAGAAAAACGCCCCAAATTTTACTACCAAAAGTAAGGAATATTTGACGACAGGCCGTTGAATTATTAGAAAAATAATGCACACCCGAGGTGGTGACGCGTTCACGACGCGAAGCGGAGTTACTCCTCGGGTGTTTTCTAATAATTCAACGGCCTGTCGTCAATTACTCCGCTTATACTACAGTTACCACACCTCGAAATATTGTTCAGATGATGTATTTCAAGACGTTTGTAAAGTTTTTGTCATTAAAATGCTCTTGTATGCAGGACTAACTCCTTGCGCATCTAAACCCATCCGCTGCTGATTCCAGAACGCCATTGCTATCAGCGGCTCAAACCTCCGCTAACTCTACAGAGTAATGCTGGACACACTTCACGACTAAACATTCTCTGACTGTGAACGCAGCAGATGTTAAACACCGCTGTGAACACACACTGAACGCGCTGAACACGCGCGCATGATCAGTCATAACTATCAAATTACATTCACAACCGGCCTTACAGTGAGTGTGTCCCCGGCTTTATGCAGTTATTAATGCAGTTATGAGAGAGAGAGAGCATTTATTTATTTATTCAATTAGTTTTAATTTAATTCGTTCATTCTTTTTTTTCTATTAGTGAGACTAATAAATGAAACACAAAGCCCGTTTAACAAGTACAGGCCCATCAATAATTATTTATTTGTTATATTATCTGCAATAATTACGAAAACCCGTGCAGCAGGACTATCAATGTATTTAAATATACAGTTTAATTTTCTATTGATTATAGATAGGACTATACTTTATTTATTAAACTGCATGTTTCCATTGATTGTGAAGTTAGACATTGAACATCGCAGATCGAGCGCATGCGGCTGCAGTTTTTCTTGTTATGAACTGTATCCTATTTTCCGTTATTACAGTGAACTACGCGCAGTGATGTGGAGCTGTAATGCGGTCAAGACCTGCCGGAACTACTTTAGCCGTGCGGTTCCCTGAAAATAATTGCACACCTCAGAACATTTGTCAACCAATCAGATTCAAGCATTCAACGCCCCTGTAGTATAATGTGATATAATTTTATGGCCATGTCATTCAAGGTTGATAAGCACAATCAGTATCTCCTTAAAACAAAATAACGATGATAAATTAAAATAAAAAATAAATACATTTCCCAGGAAAACGGATCAAAGCGGGGCAATAATTAAGGAGAATTAGCAAATATGACTTTAAATGTCCAGGTGGACACTGTCACAACGGCAATCAAGAAATGAACCGATGACTTTAACCCCCGGAAGAACACATCGCAGAACATAGCGCAGGATTAGCCGTCAAAACTGGTTCATCGTTGATTCAACCCTTGTTCAGCCGCTGTCAGGGTCGAGTGTGCATGCAGACGGACGGTGTAGAAGCTGCAGATGTCTGGCTAGGCTAGTGTGCACAGGACCATGGAAAGGAGTCGTCCAGTATTACATTTCAATTTAAGTCATTCAACTGTGCTCTCCTCATCAGTTATTCAGCATCGAGTCATCTCACCACATCTGTACGTTTATAGAGTCGCTCACTATCTCACTCTGTAGATGCAACTTACTGTATGTCACTTTAGCATTAGCATCACTTGAATAATATACAGCTACAAGTTATCGCGCTAAATCGCGTCTTCCTGCTGATCGCTCGCTGATTGGCTAAAAGTGCGTGACGTCAACACCAACGCCAGCTGACTCTGCTGCGTGTGTGTGTGTTGTAATGTCGTGATGACTGATTTTATGAACTACATGCACACTTTAGTTTAGTTTTTTAACCAATTAGACTTTAAAATGTAGATGTTTGAAAACCGCCGAACTGAGTCCACTCGCCCAAACCCTTTTCACCCGCACAATCAAGCTCAAAACCGCCCAATCTGGCAACACTGCATCCAACATAAAAGTTTGTGTTTACAATACATAATATATGTGTGTGTGCTGTGTATAATTATTTTGTATATATAAATACACACACATGCATGTATATATTTAAGAAAAATGTCTTATTTATATATCAAATATTTAGATTTAGTGTATGTATAAATAATATTAATTATGTATAAATACAAATATTTCTTAAATATATACATGCATATGTGTGTATTTATATTTACAAAATAAGTATACACAGCACACACACATACAGGTGAAACTCCAAAACCTTTTCACAATATTCTAATTTATAATTACAGGTGAAACTGGAAAAATATGAATATGGTGCAAAAGTTCATTAATTTCAGTAATTCAACTTAAAAGGTGAAACTAATATATTATATAGACTCATTACATGCAAAGTGAGATATTTCAAGCCTTTATTTGCTATAATTGTGATGATTATGTCTTATGAAATCCCCAAATTCAAAATTAGAATATTGTGAAAAGCTTTTCATAAGCTATACGCCATAAAATTATAACAAATAAAGGCTCGAAATATCTCACTTTGCATGTAATGAGTCTATATAATATATTAGTTTCACCTTTTAAGTTGAATTACTGAAATAAATGAACTTTTGCACCATATTAAAAATTTCCAGTTTCTCCTGTAATTATGTAAACACACACTTTTATTCGTGATTGTGATGTGATTAATGGTTGCCCAGCACTAAGGCTGTGTTCACACTGGCACAGATATCCGATCTTTACTCTCGTCTGACACAGATCGGAGTTTGTTGCACACGTGTAAACACAGAAATCCGCACGAGATCCGATTTTTCCGCGTCCGATCTGAGCCACTTCCAAATGTGGATTTAATTCAGATTGAACACAGTCCTGTCTGAAGTGAATGTGAACAGACGGGCCAGAAGATCGGATCTGTGCATTAAAGGATTAGTTCACTTTAAAAAAAACTTTTGCTGATAGTTTCCTCACCCCGATGTCATCCAAGATGTCCATGTCTTTCTTTCTTCAGTGGAAAAGAAATGAAGGTTTTTGATGAACACATTTCTCCATATAATGGACGTCAATGGGCCCCAAACGGGTCAAGGTCCAGATGACAGTGTCAGCGCCGCTTCAACGGGCTTTAAACGACACCAGACGATGAATACGGGTCTTATCTAGCGAAACCATCGTCATTTCACAAATAAATAATAAAGTTTAAGTTTTATAAGCACAAGCGCTCGCCTTGCTCTGTCCTGTGATGCGCGTTCGTGACGTCACGTGATACACAGTTACGCTGTAAAGGTCACGCTTCTGTGAAAAGTAAAACATTTCTATCCTGACGAAAATGTTCTTTGAGGCTTTTTAATATTCCAACACCAGGATACACACACGAGATGGCCATTTTAACGATAAACTGACACAAAGACATTTGAATATGTGTGTATGGTCCTCCTTCCGCACATCTGTAAACACTGACTCGTCAAGCGTGACCTTTACAGCGTAACTGTGTATTACGTGACGTCACGAACGCGCATCACAGAACAGAGCAAGGCGAGCGCTTGTGCTTATAAAACTTAAACTTTTTTATATATTTTAGAAATGACGATGGTTTCGCTAGATAAGAGCCGTATTCATCGTCTGGTGTCGTTTAAAGCCCGTTGAAGCGGCGCTGACACTGTCATCTGGACCTTGACCCGTTTGGGGCCCATTGACGTCCATTATATGGAGAAATGTGTTCATCAAAAACCTTCATTTCTGTTCGACTGAAGAAAGAAAGACATGGACATCTTGGATGACATCGGGGTGAGGAAATCATCAGCAAAAGTTTTTTTTAAAGTGAACTAATCCTATAAGACTTGCCGTGTGAATGCAGGCTAATATATCCGGTTCATTTCTTCTCTTCTTCAGTCGGACGTTTCTAATCGCTGCCTCTTTTCTCAGGCCATTGAGGACGGGACTCTGGACGAGATCGAGGAGGAGGTTCGGCACAAGAAGACCACCCGGAAGAGGAGGCGGGATCGGGATCGGGATCCGGATGTGATTCCCTCCACCTCAGGAGCGAGAGGCGCGCGCGAGCGAGACGACGACAGCAAGCGGCAGAAGAAGCGAGGGCGTCCGCCGTCAGAGAAGCTCTCGCCGAACCCTCCCTCGCTCACCAAGAAGATGAAGAAGATCGTGGATGCGGTCATTAAATATAAGGAGAAGTGAGTGTGGAGACGAGGACGAGTTACAGAGCAACAGTGAGAGAGTCTCCAGAGATCGGGAATGTAGATTTATTGGACTTTTTTTCGCCATTCACACTTAATAAATATGATCTGATCAGAATGTGCACAAAATCAGATTTGGACTGAGAGTCTGAGCAAAGTCTCACACACACACACACACACACACTCACACTCACACTCACACTCACACTCACACTCACACTCACACACACACACTCACACTCATACGCACACTCTCTCTCTCTCTCACACACACACACACTCACACTCATACGCACACTCTCTCTCTCTCTCTCTCTCACACACGCACACACTCACACTCATACACACACTCTCTCCCTCTCTCTCACACACACACGTGCACACTCATACGCACACTCTCTCTCACTCACACACACTCATACGCACACTCTCTCTCACTCACACACACTCATACGCACACTCTCTCTCTCTCTCTCTCTCTCTCACACACACACACACACACGCACACTCATACGCACACTCTCTCTCTCTCTCTCTCTCTCTCTCTCTCTCTCTCTCTCTCTCTCTCCCTCCCTCTCTCTCACACACACACACACACAGAGAGTCTGAGCAAAGTCTCACACACACACACACACACTGCCCCTTTCCCTAAACCTGCCCATCACAGGAAACATTCTGCATTTTTAAATTTTTAATAAAACATTGTTTTTTTATGTTTTTTAAGCTATTTGAATTACGAGGACTCATGAAATGTCCTCATAAACCAGTGTAATACACACGTCATTATACAAATCTGTGTCCTCATAAATCACATAAACAAGAGAACACTCACTCACACATACACGCGCACACACACACACACACACACACACACACACACACACACACACACACACACACTCCTTGTTAACCGCATGTGAATAAGTTGGATTTTTTTCCATTCACACTTGCTAAATATGATCAGAATGTGCTCAAAATCGGATTTGAAGAGTCTGAGCAAAGTCACACGCACACACACACTCACTCACACACAGACACACTCACACACACTCACTCACTCACAGACAGATACACAAACACACACACACGCACACACTCACAGACACACACAAACACTCACTGCTAAATATGATCCTATCAGAACGGGAACAAAACTCAGATTTGGAGTATGTGTATTGTCCCTCTCTGAGTGTGTGTGTGTGTGTGTGTGTGTTGCAGTAACGGGCGTCAGTTGAGCGAGGTCTTCATCCAGCTGCCGTCCCGGAAGGAGCTTCCCGAGTATTACGAGCTGATCCGCAAACCTGTGGACTTCAGGAAGATCAAGGTCAGTGTGTCCATGCCAGGGGTTCAGCTCTATTCAGGTGTGGATTCGGTTACACAAGTGTGTGTGTGTTTGTGTGTGTAGGAGCGCATCCGCAGTCACCGGTACCGAAGCCTGAATGATCTGGAGAGAGACGTGATGCTGCTGTGTCAGAACGCTCAAACCTTCAACCTCGAGGGATCACTGGTTAGAGACACACACACGCACGCACACACACACACACACACACACACACACACACACACCCACCCACACCCACACACACACACACGTACACAAATCTATAAATGTATTTACTCGTGCGTGTGCGTGTGTGTGTGTGTCAGATCTACGAGGACTCTATCGTGCTGCAGTCGGTCTTCACCAGCCTGTGTCAGAAGATCGAGAGAGAGGAAGAGAGTGATGGAGAGGACAGTGAGGAAGATGAAGAGGACGAAGGCTCGGATTCAGAGAGTCAGTCTCAGTTAATCGTTTACAATCTCACGTTCACAATCTCACGTTCTGTCAAAGTTCTCTCAAGGTTCTTCCGGCACAAAAACATTATTTATACATCATTTATGGAAAGTTTTTTTCTAAATCATTTTAGTTGGATGTTCATCTAATGTTTTTTTAATGTTACTAGTTCTCTGGACGTTCAGAGAACATTCAAATGTAACGTTCCCATAATGCTTGAAGAATGACACAACAGAATGTTCCATTAAAGGATAATTCCGGTATTTAACACCTTGAGTCTATATTGTAGTTTGTTTTGGATGAACAAGAGTGGTGGACAACATTTTTTTGACAATGGTTCCTCTCTCGAGTTTTTGACTATAATAGAATTGGCCATGGACCCATTTAACATTGGAGTCAATGTGCATGTCTGAAAATGTCATTAAAACAGCCAATAATGTTTGTTTACAAAACTGTTAAACTCACCGAGTGGTTAGTGGTGTTCGTTGATGATTATAAACAATATATCGTCGCAATATATGATTCCAATCCGTTTATTTTGCTATAGTGGAACTATTTTTTCAACAATGGGATTTTACAAAATGACGAATAAAACACAACAGAAACTGTATTTCGCAACACTTTTTGTTTCTGGAACATCAACGAACACCACTAATCACTCGGTGAGTTGCACAGTTTTGAAAAATTATGTTAAAGGCTGTTTTAATGACATTTTCGGACATGCCCATTGACTCCAATGTTAAATGGGTCCATGGCCAATTCTTTTATAGTCAAAAACTCGAGAGAGGAACCATTGTCAAAAAAATGTTGTCCACCACTCTTGTTCATCCAAAACAAACTACAATATAGACTCAAGGTGTTAAATACCGGAATTATCCTTTAACGTTTGGATAAGCAAGAGATAATCCACTTCCTGAACATTCAGAAATAACATACTCATAACTTTGTGTGTGTGTGTAGCTCGGTCTGTGAAGGTGAAGATTAAACTGAGCCGTAAGGACAGAAGTGCAGAGCGAGGAAGAGGACGCAGGAGAACCGCCAGAACCCGCGCGAAACCCGTCGTTAGTGATGATGACACTGATGAGGAGCAGGAGGAGGTGACACACACACACACACTGACACACACACACTGACACACACACACTCACTCACTCACTCACACACACACAGACACACACACTGACACACACACACACACTCACTCACTCACACAGACACACACAGCATACAAAACATCTTGTTGCATCAGACAATATGAATGTGCGTGTGTGTCTGCGTGCGTGTGTTTGTGTGTGTGTGTGTGTGTGTGTGTGTGACTGGTGTTTGTTCAGGATCGATCCAACAGTGTCAGTGAGGAGGAGCAGGGATGAAGATCCACCAATACAGAAGCGATCCCGTCGTACAGTAGAAGAACATCATCATCCTCATCAGCTCACAGAACAACCGTACGCTCACACACACTCCTCATGCGTTCGTGCAGACCGAAGCTCTGCGTGTGTGTGTGTGTGTGTGTGTGTGTCGAGGCTTTAAACTCTCCCAGTGACGCTTCAGACCTGAACGAGATGTCTCTGTGACTCTGAATATTACACATCGCAGTTTTAGAAGAGCAACGTTTGTGATCGTCTGTCCAATAATTTATTATGAACCAGTGACCAGTGAGTGACCAGTGGGTGACCAGTGGGTGACCAGTGAGTGACCAGTGGGTGACCAGTGGATGAGCTGCACCAGTGCGTTATTTGCATGTACGATGTAATAGTCTAGAAACAGCCTGTTGGTATATGCTGATATGATCATTATTTTGCTGTAAAAGCTGTGTGTGTGTGTGTGAGTGTGTGTGTGCGCCGTTCACACTGACGTTTACATGCACTTTGGATATTACCAGTTGTTAGTTATTTCACGGGAAGTGTTTTTTTATATATTTTTTTTATACCTGTTTAACCAGGAGGTCCCGTTGAGATTCAGAATCTCTTCTACAAGAGAGGCCTGGCCAAGGTAACCGCCACATCACAACAAACGCATACATAACAAACACCAAATTACATTTTCATGATAAAAGAAGTACAAAATGTTTAAAAAAATTAAAACACAATGAGACTCTCAAGAAAAACAAGAACGCGTCTCCTTCACAACACTCTTTACAGGAGTTTTACATTCATTTATCGGTTTTAAGGTCCGTTCACACAGAACACACTCTTCCATTGTTCCTAAATGAACATGCGCTGACGGGTGTGTTTGATCGGGTGTGTGTTTTTTCTCATCCCAGTACGGCGCGTTTCCATTACAGATTTGCGCAAAACTTTGGGGATTTTTTTCTAAATGTCGACAAAAAACTATTGCGAAATGACACCGTTTCCATTAACCGGTGTTGTGTGTGTGTGTGTGTGTGTGTGTGTGTGTGTGTGTGTGTGTGTGTTATCCAATCATTAACATCGAGGACAGACTCTTATACTGTGAGCGGCTCATATGAGGAGTTTGTGTTTCTCAGTTCTGCTTCGAGGTCTTGATTGTGGCGTTTCTTTGAGGTTTAGAATCCAGTATTGCTGTAATTATTTTGTCTTTTATGAATTTAATAAAGAACTCCGTCTCGTCTCCTGTCCCAACACACACCGCGTCCTCTACGTCAGGCGACTGTAAATGCGCAAAAACTGTTTCCATTGCAGTTTTGCGTAATATTTATTTTTCGAATTGCCAGAAAAACCTCCTCATGCGAGCGGAAAAACTTTTTGCGATAAATGGGAGTTTTTGTGAAATTGACGTGTTTCCATCGGGCGTATTTTCAATTTGCGCAATTTGAAGGGTAATGGAAACGCGGCCATATTATGCTATTTTAAAGGCTCCTAATTGTGTTTAGAGTCTCCTACTACAGGTTTACACGCATTCAAAGCTCAAAAACACTTTAATTTCCTCATAATCTCCACTGCAGCGTCAGCTCTTTTCTCAGTGTCTGAAACGCTTCGATCGAAGATTCAGTCTCTCTAAACCCCGCCTCTCTGAGAGCTGCTCTGCTCTGATTGGTCAGATGGCCCAGTCTGCTGTGATTGGTCAACCGCTTACTGCATGCGTCGGATAAACAAACGCTCATTACCTAATTTGTTACATTATTACACGGGTTCGTATGTAATTTGAAGGGTAATGGAAATGCGGCTTCGATTGAAGATTCAGTCTCTCTAAACCCCGCCTCTCTGAGAGCTGCTCTGCTCTGATTGGTCAGATGGCCCAGTCTGCTGTGATTGGTCAACTCTAATTTGTTACATTATTACACAGGGTAATGGAAACGCGACTAGTGTCTTGCGTATTGCATTCTCAACGGGGCCATTCACACAGAATGACGCAGGTCTTCAGCAGCGTTGTTGAAAAGTTTAGCGCCGTGTTTTTGGAAGTCAAACACGTCCGTCCAGTGTCCAGTTTACAGAGAAAAACAGTGAGAAGTAGCGCAGTGGAATGTAGAAACGTGTTCTGTGTGAACGGCGAATATATAACGGTGAATCTGCTGAACTTGTTCAGAGATCGAGAGATGGGATCGCATCGCTGTCTGTGTGAACGGCTCTTCAATCAGTGCGTGCGTGCGTGTGTGTGCGTGCGTGTGCGCGTGTGTGTGTGTGTTCATGTGAAAGACGATCTTTAATTCTGTATCTGCTGATTCGCTCCGTGACTGTAGATGAATCGTGTTATCCCGATGTGTGTAGCAGCTCTTTAATGGCATGTGCACTGACTGTAGTGAATGTGTGTTTGTGTGTGTAGATTCTTACTCGCTACATGATACCCAATAAATATTAAAACCGTGTGTCTGTAGTTTTCTGTTGGAGACGCTGGCGGATTCTTGTCGGGGTTTCTCTATGAAGGGCTCACAACAAGAGAGTGGTAATAGAGAAAACATATATACATGAGGTTAAAATAAACAAGTTAAGAGATTAGATTTGTTTTAAATTAATTAATAAAAAAGTGATTTAAAAAAGTT
>NC_136886.1:34815378-34972878 GCF_949152265.1 Phoxinus phoxinus
CACATATGTGACTGGGAGGTTGTGTGTGTGTGTGTGGGTGCGTGTGTGTGGGTGTGTGTGTGTGTGTGTGTTTTAAAAAAAGCACTGATCTGGAGTAGCACTTGTAATTTCGTTGTGTTAATACACTGTATTTATGCAATGACAAATAAAGACTTGACTTGAAACTGACAAATGGCTAGCGTGTCAGGGCACGGAAAACCCCTTAACTGTTAAAAGGACAAGATATCGCAGCGGACATTAAAACTGATGTTTTATTATGAATATATAGGACTGACGTTCTGAAGGAAAATGCTATATCTACTCGCTCTATCGATCTCTCACAATACTCTACTATTGCTTTAATGAACAATATCGATGAGATCAAACATGTGTTTGCGTTGCTAAGAGCGGTTGCTAGGGGTGTTGTGTAGTGATACACAGAACCGTTGGGTGAAGCGGTCATAGCCGTGGTTTATCGTGAACAAAACACAGCTATTGACCAATCAGAATCCAGGACTGGAACTAACCGTTTTATAATATATGTCAAAAGACGCTCAGATGTGTTGTGAGTTAAAAGTTTAATTCAAATTGTTTTATTATATTGTTTTTGTAAACTTTTATATCTTGTTTACATTATTTTAACTCTATGTACAGCACTTTGGTTGTGTTCAAGCTCACGTTGACTAGATGCCGAATGACGTTGTGTTGTGTTTACTCCGGGTTTATTCCTGCTTTAGCGCTGAAGAACTGCACGGATGGGGAGTTCCGCTGTCGCAGCGGTCAGTGTGTGTCGCAGGCGTTCGTGTGCGACGAGGACTCGGACTGTGACGACGCCAGCGACGAGGAGTCGTGTCCCGTCCCCACGTGCGGCCCCGGCTCCTTCCAGTGCAATAACTCCGTGTGTGTGCCGCGGCTCTGGGCCTGCGACGGGGACGCCGACTGCGCAGACGGGTCCGACGAGTGGCTCCAGAACTGCCCGGCCGGGTCGGGCCCGAAGCCGCAGCCGGCCTGCCGGGGTCACGAGTTCCTGTGTGGCAGCGGAGAGTGTGTTCACGCCAGCTGGAGGTGCGACGGAGCCTCCGACTGCAACGACCACTCGGACGAGCACAACTGCAGTGAGTTCAGTGTGTTCTTCGTGCACGCGTGTGTGTTTACGCTCATATCATATGGTTACAAAAATCACGTCTGGTTCATGCACGTGTGTGTTTTCGCTCATATTAACCCTTTACTGCACACATTTTGATGGTACATGATAAAAAATATTTTAAATAAAAGCAATTTTTTTATGGTACAGAATCAGAGAAAATTTACATATCATAAGACATTGGACAGAGAGCAATACAAAATCACAAATCTTTTAAAAAAATTGCAATAAATAAAAATGTATTTCTATATTTAGATATAAATATAGAAATATATTTTTAAACTATATTTAGAGCTTATATTGTGCACTAATACATATTATAATACGCTATAACATCCAAACATATTGTCAGCAAAGACATACTTGAAAAGAACCCCTTATCACACAACGAGGCAATGAAAAGAAAAACACCAAAGAAAAAGAAAAACTTGATCAAACCTGTCAAAAGGCTTCTCTACACCTTAAAGGGATAGCTCACCCAAAAATGAACATTAGCCCATGATTTACTCACCCTGAAGTCATCCCAGGTGTATCTGACTTTCTTCTTTCAGACGAACACAATCTGAGTATAAAAATGTGTTAATTTAAACAATGTAATAATTTAAGGCAGAAACAATGTGCTGGATACTTGTTTGTTAACAAATGTTTATGACATCATATGTAGCATTTTAGGTTAGGTTCATATTTCTCTGACAGAAGTGTGTGTGTGTGTGTGTGTGTGTTGCAGCTTCGCCCACGTGCCGCCCGGATGAGTTCCTCTGTAACGACGGCGTCTGCATCCCGGGACAGCGGCAGTGTGACGGCAATCCTGACTGCCGGGATCAGAGCGATGAGATGGACTGCGTCATCGGTGAGAATCACACACACACACACACACACACACACACACCATGTGTGTGAATGTAACGCAGTGGTGCTGTTCTCGTGTCGGTCAAAAATTACTGAAATTTATTTTTTATTTCAATGAAACTAATATACTGTATTTTAGTTCGATAATGTTTTTTATTCAATATTTTGTATTTTTAGGGGATTTCATGGTGCTTAATTATATGTACGCTGTAATTATAATCCATTTTTTCACTTTTTGAGCATAGACCTGAAAATTACATTTCCAACTTAAACTGTGGTAAATCCTGACTTAAGTTTGATCTATTTTACAAAGACGACACTTGGCAGATTATTGCTGAAGTGGAAAACGTTTTAAAAAGTGAACTTAAAAAAGAGTTACAGAATTCTACGTTTATTGTTATGAATTTTTTTTTGTATGAAATATATATTTTCATAAAACAATTTTACTGTAAAACTCTAAACAAGTTGTTAAAAATTTGAGGTTGATATCTCAAAAAATCAGTGTTTAGTCGGATTTTGTTCGGCTGCAGTACCAAACACTTCCACTAGAGCACACAGCAAGTGCCAAAACCTTTTTTTAAAGTTTCGTACCATTCCGATAAAAAACTTTTTTTTACATTTTTCGGTCAACGGGTGCTTTCTTTAACTGTGTGCTGTGTGTGTGTGTGTGTGTGTGTCTGTAGTGAACAGGTGTGAGCAGCCGAGCAGGTTTAAGTGTCGCAGTGGCGAGTGTATCAGCGCAGACAAAGTGTGTGACGGTCAGAAAAACTGCATCGACTCGTCAGATGAGCCTGTCAAAGACTGCAGTGAGTTTCACCTCTGTGTGTGTGTGTGTGTGTGTGTGTGTGTGTGTGTGTGTGTGTGAGTGTGTGTGTGTGAGAGAGACTGATCTGTACCAACAACAAACATCGCTGTGATCAGATCATATTCACACAATGCCGAATAGGACATTCCAGAATCACACACAAGTTCTTATTATCAAATGAAGATCCACCACTTTTTTCCACTTTCTCTGACTTTTTTTTAATTTTTATACCAGCATCAGGATTTTTACCCTTAAAATGTTTGTCAAAAATCTGTCATACAATTATTACAGATATAAATATTCACGTTCACTGACTTAGATTTTTTTTTTTTTACCAACATCAGGATTTTAACCCTTTAAATGCTTAAAAATGTTTGTCAAAAATCTGTCACAGTTATTATATATTAATAATATTTTCCACTTTCACTGACTTAGATTTTTTGAACCAACATCATGATTTTAACCCTTTAAATGGCAGTTTTTAGACATGTCACTGTTGTTTTTTATGTGAAATTTTTTATTTTTCACATTTTTTGAAGAGATGTATATATTTATATGTATTTAACTGTTGAAATGGTCACAGATGGTCATGTGACGTGTGTTTCCTCTGTGCAGACACTAACGAGTGCCTCGTTAACAACGGCAGCTGTACTCACACGTGCAACGACCTGAAGATCGGGTACGAATGCTTGTGTCCGACAGGATTTCACCTCATCAACCGCACGCACTGTAAAGGTGAGCAGCCGTCCTGAGGAGCCCAGTGCATGATGGTCTGTGAGTGTGTGTGTTTGGTCTCATGACGTCATGTGTTTGTGTGTAGACGTGGATGAGTGTTTGGACGCTGACAGATGCTCTCAGATCTGTGTAAACCTGCCGGGCAGCTTCAAGTGTGACTGCAATGAAGGATTCGAGCTGGATCACATGACCAAAGACTGCAAAGCTCTCACAGGTACACACACGACCAATGACTAATGATCAGAGAGAAAAATGCTTTTCTTACTCAGTATTTTTGCCTTTTTTCCAGTCCAAATATTAAAAAAAACCTTAAATCAAGATCCATTTAGTGAGTTGTTGCTTAAAACAAGCTAATTATCTGTCAATGGAGTCAGAAAAATAATCTTGTTTCTGTTTGAATTAACATTATTTTTTTTATTCCATTTACAGATACTTGGCTTGTTTTAAGCAACGACTCACTTCATTTAGATTTATTTACCCAGAAAACAACACATAATATCTTATGTCATTTCACTACTTTAGTAAATGGATCTTGATTTAAGAGTTTTTAGATAATTGGACTGGAAACAAGACAACAATCCTGAGAAAGAAAAGCATTTTTGCAGTGTGTGTGACTGAGAGTGTGTTGTTCTCAGGATCGGGAGCGTTCCTGCTCTTCAGCACGCGGCACGAGGTGAGGAAGATGGCGCTGGGCAGCAGAGAATACACGTCTGTGATCCGCCAGCAGAAGAACGTGGTGGCGTTAGACGTGGACATTCCCAACGACAGGATCTTCTGGTCCGACGTGAGCCAGAAAAAGATCTACAGGTGAGGGAGGGTGATGGTCTCGACGCCCATGTCATTGTTTCCATCCACAGTTGTGAATTTAACTTGTTGCGCACAGTTGGAATATCACATAAAACGTGTGTGAATAAAGCAGCGTTTCCATCCCATGTGTTCAAGAGAACAAAATCATCACTTCCTGGGAAATTGATGCATATTATCAGTAATAAAACTGAGTTTCTGCAGTCGGCTGTTTTCCCTCCATCATAAACGAGTGTGTGTCGAGCGTCAGAGAAACTCAGTAACGCTGTCGTGTTCGGATGCTGGTGTTCGGGAACACACTCGTGTGTGTGTGAGACGCTTCTGGAGGGAATTACACACACTCATTCTGAACACACACGTCCACTCCGGCGTTTCAGAAACACCAAACCAACATTAGAGACGCTGCGATGCCATTGGTCCACTGGTTACTCCAGTTATCCAATCACAGCTGACGCTGAGCCAAAGTCACATGGGTTTTTGTTGCGCATTGAGGAATTTATTCAGTAAATGTGTTTCCATCGTAGTTTATGCACGTCTTATCAGATAAAATAGAATTTTTTTAATGTGCATTTTTAAAATGTATCTGTTTCCATTCAACATTTTTTTATGCGATATACCAAAATTTGCATAAAAGTAGGTGGAAACACAGCTAGTGATGTGCTAGTTCCACGTCTATCCCATCATGTTCTCTTTCCGCTCACAGAAAATAATTTTCTCCATAAAATGCTCAATCCGTAATGTGTGTTTTGTGTATCTCCGTGTATGTTTATAGCATTCCTCATAACCACGAGTGTGTGTTTGTGTTTTGCAGCGCAGCGACTGCTGACCCCGCCCACCAAACCACTGTGATTGACAGCCAGATCTCCAGGCCCGAGGGTCTGGCTGTGGACTGGATCCACGGGAACATCTACTGGACGGATGGCGAGCTGCAAACCATCTCTGTGGCGACGGCAGACGGCGGGAAACGCAAGACGCTAATCAGCGACGGCCTGCAGAACCCCCGCGCGATCGTCGTGGATCCTCAGCACAAGTGAGTGTGTGTGCGTCTGAAGCCTGAAGCCTGACGGGAAGAAGCGTTCGTGCTGATTGTTCATCACAAACATTAATCATTTGTTAACAAACAAGTATTAATTTCTTCAATTAATCCGTTTAAATTAATACCTTTTTCGCTAACTTAGACTTAGACAGTTCCCTCTGAGAATAGATCACTGTAAATGTGAAAAGCGCTATACAAATAAATGTGAATTGAATTGAATTGAATTGTTGATCGCTTGTTGTGTCTCGTCACGTAGTTTCATGTTCTGGACGGACTGGGGCGAGTCGGCCCGGATTGAGAAGAGCGGACTGAACGGTGCCGATCGGACGGCTCTCGTCACAAACAACATCGTCTGGCCGAACGGCATCACGCTCGGTGAGTCTGGCGCGCAGATGATGCGTGTGAACCATAGACTATAGAAAAATATGGACGTAGTGTGTGTGACGTCACCCGTAGTGTTTCTGAAGAGCATTTTTGAAGCCCAAAGTGGGCGGAGCCGGCCGTCGCCATCTTGGCCGCGCATCACTCCCGGATAAACAACAATGTGCAGCGAGGCGGATTAGCTGAGGTCATGTGACGCTAACACACAGCAGACAAACGGCTAGTAGTGACAATCCACCTGTCACTCAAGTGGCCACGCCCTTAAATATGCAGAACTTTAAGGCTTAATATAATTTGAACGGATGAGTTATAATAATATTCACCCCCTCACAGTCGTCATGAAGGGCAACATTAGCTATATAGACCAAAACCACTTTTTGTACCAGACTGTAAACATGTTTTTTTCTGCTGTAAAGTTGGGCATTTTAACATGCGGGTCTATGGGACGGAGTCTCTTCTGCAGCCGGCCTCTAGTGGCCAGTGGAGGAACTGCAGGTTAATCTCTCAGTGTTGGTTTCGAGAGTGAACGCTTGGTGTGAACAAATGTGCCGTGTGTGATGATGTATGCTGATGTGTGCTTGTGTTCAGATGTGTTGAATCAGCGTCTGTACTGGGTCGACTCAAAGCTACACACACTGTCCAGCATCGGCGTGAACGGAGACGGGCGGCACACACTGATCTACGACCAACAGAAGCTGCCGCATCCACTGGCGCTGGCCGTGTTCGAGGTGCGTGGCGCTGGCCGATGACGTGTCTCGACTTTCTTACTTTGTCTTGTTTCCAGTCCAAATATCTAAAAACTCTTAAATCAAGATTAATTTACTAGAGGAGTAAAAATTACATAAGATATTATGTCGAAATAATAAATCTAAATGAAGTGAGTTGTTGCTAAAAACAAGCAAAATTATCTATTTTTCTGACCCCATTGGCAGATCATTGTTCTTGTTTTAAGCAAAAACTCATTTAGTTTAGATTCACTAAACAACTCACTTCATTTTGATTTATTTACCCAGAAAACTAGACATAATATCTAATGGTATTTTGCTCCTCTAGTAAATGCTTCTTGATTTAGGGATTTTTAGATATTTGGACTGGAAACGACAAAAATACTGAGTAATATTTTTTCTGCAGTGGTCAGGTTCTCATGAGCCGCTGTGTCTCTGTCTGTCCAACAGGAGAAAGTGTTCTGGACCGACGTGTCCAATAGCGGCATCTGGAGCGCGAACCGCATGACGGGCCGAGACATCACTGCTGTGGCCGAACATGTGCAGTCTCCTGAAGACATCGTGCTGCATCACAGTCTGAAACAACCTACAGGTGAACACACACACACACACACACACACACACACACACACGCACGTCATGTGTCTTTGATGACGTTCAGGGCTTGACATTAACAAACGCGGGTGTATTTCAGCAGTGGCTCTCCTATTTGCCACTTTGGCCGGTTGAATTTTATATATGTAGTATTTTAAGAAGCACCTAAAATAATAAACTAAGTGCAATAGTGTGTGAAAATGTAGTTTTTTTATGCATATCGATACTAAAATATTTGAAACACTTCATAAACCTATTTTCCGCAGAACAGACACAATACCAGCTCTAATACTCTCTCTCTCTCTCTCTCTCTCTCTCTCTCTCTCTCTCTCTCTCTCTCTCTCTCTCTCTCTCTCCTCTCCGACAGCGAGAGACACAAACCCGCCTCCACTCACTCACTCACTTCATTCGCTCCTTATGAATATTGTTGGTGTTACGGGGTTTGAATTGCTCATATTGAGCATAATTTTACTCATGGTGCTCACACCCAAAGTGCGGCACATAAAGCCTCAGCACTAAATCGAGCTCATCCGCTGCTTAAAGATGTCCATGTCTTTCTTTCTTCAGTGGAAAAGAAATGAAGGTTTTTGATGAACACATTTCTCCATATAATGGACGTCAATGGGCCCCAAACGGGTCAAGGTCCAGATGACAGTGTCAGCGCCGCTTCAACGGGCTTTAAACGACACCAGACGATGAATACGGGTCTTATCTAGCGAAACCATCGTCATTTCACAAATAAATAAAAAAGTTTAAGTTTTATAAGCACAAGCGCTCGCCTTGCTCTGTTCTGTGATGCGCGTTCGTGACGTCACGTGATACGCAGTTACGCTGTAAAGGTCACGCTTGACGAGTCGGTGTTTACAGATGTGCGGAAGGAGGACCATACACACATATTCAAATATCTTTGTGCCAATTGCGTGTGTGTATCCTGGTGTTGGAATATTAAAAAGCCTAAAAGAACATTTTCGTCAGGACAGAAATGTTTTACTTTTCACACAAGCGTGACCTTTACAACGTAACTGCGTATCACGTGACGTCACGAACGCGCATCACAGAACAGAGCAAGGCGAGCGCTTGTGCTTATAAAACTTAAACTTTTTTATTTATTTTAGAAATGACGATGGTTTCGCTAGATAAGAGCCGTATTCATCGTCTGGTGTCGTTTAAAGCCCGTTGAAGCGGCGCTGACACTGTCATCTGGACCTTGACCCGTTTGGGGCCCATTGACGTCCATTATATGGAGAAATGTGTTCATCAAAAACCTTCATTTCTTTTCCACTGAAGAAAGAAAGACATGGACATCTTGGATGACATCGGGGAGAGGAAACTATCAGCAAAAGTTTTTTTTAAAAGTGAACTAATCCTTTAAGCGGTAAAAAACACACAAAATAATGTCAAAACGCCCGTCTCTGCGAGTATTCATGTAAACACAGTTTTAAGTGAACGGTTGAGACAGAAAGCGCCCGTGTAACTGTATAACGGATCCGTGCGTCAGGTCTTAAAGTGACAGCAGCCTAATAAACCTGCTGACTAATTATGAGATCATATTAAAAATTTTCCCCATGGTTTCGATGTCAAAATTGTGGCCAGTGAAAATGCTGAGTAACTTTGTAAAGCCACTGTGAGTGGGAAGCAAAGTAGTTAATGTCAAGCCCTGATGGCGTTATGATCTGTGTATTATCCAGTAAAAGCTCTCGATATCAGATGATCTGCATGTTTGTGTTGCTCATGAGGAAGTGATGTCATTTGCAGGAAGAAACTGGTGCAAGGATTCGGGTCTGGTCAACGGCGGCTGTGCGTTTCTGTGTCTGCCGGCGCCGCAGATTAACACACATTCACCCAAATACACGTGTGCGTGTCCTGATCACATGACCCTGGGCGAGGACATGAGGACGTGTGTGTCAGGTACGGTCCGACCCGCTCTGGTTCCCTGCAGAGAAATGCTTTTCTTACCCAGTATTGTTGTCTTGTTTCCAGTCCAAATATCTAAAAATTCTTAAATCAAGATGCATTTACTAGATGAGTAAAATTACATAAGATATTATGAAATAATCTAAATTAAGTGAGCTGAAGCTTTAAAAAAAGCTAATGTGTTATTTCGCCAACACTTTGTGTTGAAAAAATGCTTTTTGGCATAGTTGTGTTTGACACATGAAAACTGTAACGATGTATCTTACAAGGTAACACGGTGTAACCTTGAAATGTGTCCCCACATAAAGTCCTTGAATTTGAGGTACCTGGAAAGTCCTTGATTTCTTGAAGTTAACCGAGATGTGTGAACCCTGCACACCAGACGCTTACATTATAACGCTCATCGACGTCTGTTTCTCTGTAGGTCCGAGCGCCACAGCGCCACCACAGGTGACGCCGAGAACTTCCAGCAGAACATCTCAGCCGTCTCAGCATCAGAGCGGGGACGCCACACAGACGGGCTCTCGCCGGGGTCAGTTCCTGTCCTTCTGTCTCTCTGTCTGTCTGTTCATTCACTCATGTTCCAGTGTTTCATCAACGACATTTTTTCACAGACGAAAACGAGACGATAACTAAATAAAAACCAGTTTTAAATTACAATAACTATGACGAAAATCTATTGACATTTTCGCCAACGAATAAAAACTAGACGAAAATGTTAGGTAGGGACGATTTGGGAAGAGATCCAGTCAGAAGTGTGTGTGTGTGTGTGTGTGTGTGTGTGTGTGTGTGTGTGTGTGTGTGTGTGTGTGTGTGTGTGTGTGTGTGTGTGTGTGTGTGTGTGTGTGTGTGTGATCTGTGCCAACAACTAACTGCAGGAAATGAACCCTTCTGTGGGCAAAAGTTGCATCTTTATTTTGTGTCTGAATGGACAAATACACACAACATTATGTCTAAATGTCCGTTTTGGAGAGTATTCACGTAAACGCAGTCGTTATGTCTTCACAGACTGTAAACAGTTGTGAGAAGAATATCGGATGTGCATCGGCGTAATAAATATAATTCCGTCTGTGAAAAAAGTTTAAATTAGCTATAAAATTTCACATTTATTGTTATGAAAAATGCACAAAAAATACAATTTTCAGTTTTTATATGAAATATTTTCCAAAACCTGTTTACTCTAAAACTGAGAAACTCAAAGCCATAACCAAATCTGAGGCTGATATCTCAGTAAATGAGCGTTCAGATGTTGTTCGGCTGCAGTACCAAACGCTTCCACTAGAGGAAACTCTCGCTGTGTCCTTCATATTGATCAAACCACATAAGAAAAGGAGAAAAGCATTCACTGCTCTTTAATAAAGATTATTTATATTTAATTCATACAAATAAATATGTCCGCTTGAAAGAATAAAGAATGATGTAGGCTATGTAAGTTGTTATAAAGAATGCATATAATATCATTAATTGAAAAGAAGAACATGTTCTAACTTCAACTTTTTTAAGATATTATTTGTCACATTAGTTAAATCAGTGTCTGTATTGCATGTTCAAACCTTTAAAATTATTCATATTAACAGGTTAATAGATGTTTTTTACGGGAATATATAATGGGTTTAGAAACTTTTGGAAATGAATGCATTACAATTTAACTAAACCCGTCAGATTTAGTCTAGACTAAAATCTTATTGTATTTCGTTGACTAAAAGTAGACTAGACTAAAATATGACTAAAACTAAATAAAAATTTGCTGTCATGTTCACACACACACACACACTCACCGTCTGTGCGCCTCTTTCCAGGAGCCGATGCGGAACACGAGCCGGTCTCCAGCCCTTCCCAGCATCCCTCAGTCCTGTTCATCGCCTTTCCAATCGGTCAGTAAACCCTCAGTCATGACACGTGTCTCTCGGTGAGCGACCGCAGTGTGTGAATGACGTGTGTGTGTCCCGCAGTTGCCGTGTGTCTGCTGGCGTTTGCCGGCGTGCTGGTTTGGAGACACTGGCGTGTGAAGAACACCAACACCATCCACTTCTCCAACCCTGTGTACCAGAAGACCACCGACGACACGGTGCACATCTTCAGGAGCCCCAGCCTGGACGGGTACTCGCATCCATCGGTACGGCACCAGACACACTCCAGCCTCAGTGTTGCACTCGCGCTCATGTGACCCGGTCTGGAGCCGCACGGGTATATCTGTGGCGATAGCAACTATACATCGTGTGGGCTAAATTAAAAAAAAATCTTTTATGCCAAAAATCATGAGGATATTAAGATCATGTTCCATGAAGATATTTAGTAAATGTCCTACCGTAAATATATAAAACATGTATTTTTGTGAGTGAATGCAGCACAATCGTGAACATAAATGCACAACTTTAAAGGAGATTTTCTCAATGTTTACATTTTTTTGCTCCTCAGATTCCAGATTTTCAATAGTTGTGTCTCGACCAAATATTGTCCTATCCTAACAAACCACACATCAGTGGAGAGATTATTTATTCAGCTTTCAGATGATGTATAAATCTCAATTTCTCAAATAATTGACCCATGTGACTGGTTTTGTGGTCACATATGTTTATGAAAATCTACATGAATTAAAGGCACTAGAACAAGCGACTCAAACACACGGGGTTCGTCCTGAGGCGGAAACATGGAAAGAGACGCGATACTCCAAAAATTGGAGTAGAACAGAAATAAGAGGAAGATTGGTTGATTGGTTGATTGATTGATTGATTGGTTGATTGATTGATTGATTGATTGATTGATTAGTTTAATTGATTGATTGATTGATTGAACATGAGGGAAGGTGTGCTTGAAAATCCTTTTCCTGATTTCGTGTTCCGGGTCAAAAATGACCGGCATTTTAAATGGCTTGTAAATCTCTCATTATGCGATATTATCAGCAAATATTGGATTCAATCTTTTTGTAAACTTGTGCTGTGATGCAACTCATAAACGAGTGTGTGTCGAGCGTCAGAGAAACTCAGTAAGCGCTGTCGTGTTCTCTAGCGTTCGGATGCTGGTGTTCGGGAACACACTCGTGTGTGTGAGACGCTTCTGGAGGGAGTTACACACACTGATTCTGAACACACACTTCCACTCCGGCGTTTCAGAAACACCAAACCAACATTAGAGACGCTGCGACGCCATTGGTCCACTGGTTACTCCAGTTATCCAATCACAGCTGACGCTGAGGGAAAGTCACATGGGTTTATTGAGGGATTTATTCAGTAAATGTGTTTCCATCGTAGTTTATGCACACGTCTTATAATCATATAAAAAAATGATCTGCATCAATTGACCGTTCGCAAAGACCCGCCCCCTTTAGTTACTGTCGCTATGTCCGACAAGCTACGCCGCTCTCACACACACACACCATGTTCTCACGCAGTGAAAAACACATCGTGGAGCAGAGAGACACTGACAGACACAGACCAGCTTACTTTTCAGTTACTTTTGATATTAAACATATTAAACAAAGTCTCGCCTCTAAATTTGGTCATTTTTTAAAAGAAATTTAAACCATAAATAGCGTTTTGTGTCTCTTTAATGTGTGTGACAGATCGCTGTGTCGCCTCAGTTAAAGCCGCTCGTGAACCGATCATCTCTTCATTTATAGCATCAAATAAACATGAATGAACATCAGAAGGAATGTTGTTTTAACCGCGGAAAGACGTCAGTACACTCCGCTTCTCAAGTTCAAATCCTCCATGTTAATCTACTAACTCTCCTGACTGCTTTTTCACGGACAAAATGGCGGATGGCGAAGTATGATTGGTCAGATCACCTGTCAATCAAGCTCCCTGCGAAGGGTCAATTGAACGCTTACGTTTTTTAATGCGCATTTTTAGAATTTATGCGCATCCATTATTTTTTTTTAATGCAATACCCCATAATTTCCATAAAAGTAGGTGGATGGAAACAGTAATGAGGCCTACAATTAATCAGTAATATTATAAAGAATACAATAATTAGTAATATATATACAATCTGTGCTAATTGAAAGAATCTAAGATGACTTAAAGATTTAAAGTGTCACATAATGAGAGATTTGTAAGCAATTTTAAAGGCTGGTCTTTTTTGACTGGGTAACAGGATGGGGGGTAAATTACCTCAGACGGGAGTGTGTGTGTTGGATTCTGTGCTAGACCGTGTCTAATGTGTGTGTGTGTTTGTGTCTCAGTGTCAGATGACCAGCGTGGATGAAGACGCCGCCTGACGCTCCTCCAGAAACACTTTAAATGCTGCTCTGAATCTGAAGGACCCGTCCTGACGTGCCTCGTGACTCCCGGATCAATCCTTCTCGTTCTCAACATCATGAGGACTGAACACACACACACACACACACACACACACACACACTCGTATCTAATGAATGTTCATCGCTCTTCTGCTCGATGTCTGAAGAGCTCGTGGCTTTGCACGTTCCACACACTCCACACATTCCACACACACACACACACAAACACATACACACACATTCCACACACTCCACACACACACACTCCACACACACACACACACACACTCCACACGCGCTTTTAAGATCCAGTTATTGAAGGTATTACCACTTTTTAATATTTACTGTAAACGATCGGTGTAAATATGGACGATTATGTAAATGTGGAGGGACGGGTGTCTCTCTTCTTGCACTATACATGTTCTCTGTCACGTAGGCTTTATTTATTTCTCTCACAGACACACTTGAACGATCTCTGGTCTTAGTTTTGATAATTGCACAGCGCTGCTTTAGTAATAATGAGCGATGCGTTCACTTCTGAAGGGCCTTAACCCAGCGAGCGTGCCTGACGCACAGCATGATGGGGCATTGTTTGAACGCACATTTTCCCCATGATGCCTTCGACACGTAAGAGTGTGATTCAGGTGACCTCTGACCTCTGACCTCACCTGTCCGTCAGAGGAACCGTGCTCCGTGTGTTTAGTGTGAGTCGTGTTATCTGAAGTTTCACTGTTATCGGATGAATGAAGAATCACAAGCGCTCCTCCAGGATCTGCAGTAAATGTAAATACTCGCCTTGATCACACAGACTTTGTACGAAGAAAACTTTTATTTATTGTGTAAATGTGTGATTTTTATTTTTATTTTATTTTTGTGTTGAATTTCTTGCTGTTCTCTTTGAAATGCGTTGTTGTTTATCAGATGTGATTGACATGTCATCCAAAAACTCTTCCTGCACTACAAAAGAAATGAACCTGTGCGTCATGTGACGACATTCAGGGACTTTTATAGTTTATGAAGGACATTTGAAGAAGAGCTTGTGAAGTTTTCAGTCGGTCTCGAGTCGACTCTGTTACTGTGGATGGATCATTAGTGATCGGTTTTACTTTTGTCAAGGTTTTATGGACCTGTTTGAGTTTCTTTATCTCGGGACTGATGATCTACAGGTTTAAAGAAACAAACTACACCCAAAGAAGCAACTCGACTGTTTTTGACATTGTAAAATAAATGTACGTTTTGAGACCAGAAATCTGCTGTTGTTGTTGTTATTCCCTCTGGCTTTTTATCCCAGTAACATTAATAGCATGTTCATTAAACGTTATCTGTTCTTTAATCACTTTTTAAAAACTTAAGCACAAAACATTATTTATAATGTAAATATAAATACATTTATTTTCTCCTGAAATTTTTTAGTTAGATGTTCATCAACGTTTTTTAACCCTCTGGTGCTGTTCGGTCAGTCAAAAATTACACTTTCTTTATTTTTATTATTATTTCAATGAAACGATTCTACTATATTTTAGTTCAAGAATATTTTTAAATTTAATATTTTGTATTTTTAGGGGATTTTATGGAACTAAACTATATTTATGCAGTAGTTAAATTCCCAACTCATAAATCTTGAATGCTTAGACTGAAGTTTGGTCTCTTTTTCTTTTGGCAGATTATTGCTAAAGTGAAAAAAGATTTAAAAAGCGAACTTAAAAAAAGCTATACAATTTTACATTTATAGTTATGAAAGATGCACAAAAAAATTTATTTTCAGTTTTTATATGAAATATTTTCCACAACTCGTTATACTCTAGAACTGAGAAAATCAAAGCCAGAACCAAATTTGAGGTTGATATCTCAAAAAAAATCTGATTTTAATTGAACTGCAGTACCAAACGCTTCCGCTAGAGGAAATTCGTCTCCCATTCATTAACAATGCGTTTATTTTTCTCCGTGAGCAATACAAATGTGACTATTTAACCTTTTCAAATCACATCCATGATGTTTTTATGTTCACACTGCAAGTGGCAAAACCTTAACCAAGTTTCGGACCATTCCGATGAAGTAAAAAAAAAAAAAAAAATGTCGGTCGAAATGCCTGAACAGAACAGAGGGTGTAACTTCTTGTTTCAGAACATTTCCGATAAAATTCAAAAGTAACATTCCCATAATGTTTGAGGAATGATACAATGGAATGCTCCTTTAACGTCCGCATAACCCAGAAAAATCTCGTTTGTTCAGAGAACATTCAGAAATAATGCAAAACGCTCTAATAACACGTTGTTGTTGGATGGGAATCTGCTCGTTGATCGGCAGGTCCAGTCAGTCCTGCGGGAGTTCAGTGTGTGTAAAGACCACACACACCAGAGCCACAGCCCATTACCAGCCCTGACCTTTAACCTCCTCCCCCGTCTCCATTCATTATTAAGCGCTCAAAGTGGCTTTTGTTCTGTCCAGTCATTCACATTCACTCACCTGTGCATATTTCATGAGCTAGTCGATATCACGTGACTGAACCTATCACGCTTTCTGCAGTATTTTATCACCGAGTCCATCAGTTTCGGATGCTTTTAGATGATGATTATGACGGGATATGAAGTAAAATGTCGTGTTCGTCACATGATCTGCTCACTAATGTCTGGCATGTTGTTCAACCGGTCAAGAGACAATCAAGACGACAGCCTTTGTGTTCGCTGTGTGCAAATCTTTATCAATACAGCGATGCATGTGTGGGTGTGTCATGAGCATTCACCTATATTACCACATCTATATATAGAACCATGTTTATTTAAGGTTTTTATGGTTGTATTTATAGAACCATAAATAAAGGCACTTCCTTTTTGAAAAAACAAAACAAAAAACATTATTTTTTTTGGAAAAGTGATGAAAACGTTATTTCTGAATGTTATCTGAACGTTCAAAACGTCTATGCAAACATTAGAAAACATTAAGGGAACGTTTCAGAAAGAAAAATGCAGAAGAAGATATCTGGGTTACTCTTGAAATTTAGCATCGCCCATTTATAATAAATTGCTTGTATTCATAATGTGTAGCTGCTTTGGATAAAAGTGCATGAGTTTGGCCCGGGTTTGATGCACTCTTGCAAACTCTTCTGACTAGTTCATTTAGATCAGTGTAAAGCATTAGATGTTCAGAGAAATGCAGGCCTGTGTTCTACAGTTCTGCTGAGGACTCCGTGTACAGGTGAACATGATGCCGCGTCCAATCACAGCGCAGAGCTTAGAATATTCTCATTCTCGAGATCTCATTGGAGTTCACATCTCACACCACAACAGCGATGCGGCAGGAGTGTGCGTGTGTGCGTGTGCGTGTGTGCGTGCGTGCGTGTGTGTGTGTGTAATTTTGTATATTCTTGTTTTGTTCACATCTCACACCACAACAGGGATGCGACAGTGTGTGTGCGTGTGTGTGTGTGTGTGCGTATGTAATTTTGTATATTCTTGTTTTATTTATTTTTTAATGATGTGGTACAGTGTTGTTAATATGCGGTTCTTGACCAGTTTTGCATGATTTATATTGTTCTTATTTAAAAAAAAGAAAACATAGGATATAAAACTGGACACGTTATCTAATTAAAATCAGAGGCAGTTTCTGTGTAATAAATAACACGGCGATCAATACTTCCATTGGGTGTGTGTGTGTGTGTGTGTGTGTGTGATGAATGTTTGGAGTTGCTGTTGGACACAGACAGACAACGAGGACATTTCATGAGCTTGTTACTGAACCCACGAGATCAGGTTCCCTTCCCAAAGGCATTGAAGTCTATTAGGAACACTTGTGTGTTGTGTAGACGAACATTTTCTCACACTTTATTTTCTCACACATTTCCTCACGTTTCCAGCATGCATTCGCATAAAACACTCATTTTTCACAAGCATGACAATCAGGACGATATTGTAATGGATTAACAGGACTGGGGTTTTGCTGGCACTGAATATAAAAGTTTACAATAGCCTATATAATAATACATTTTATTTGTAACGCACCTTTTTCAAATGTAAAGCGCTACAGTAGCCTATGTGTACAGCAGGGTTGCCAACTTCGGGACTTTGGCTGGAGTGAGACTCTGTAAAATATCCGTGCGTGCGAGCGGCGACAATTTTTGGTAACCCTAATTTTATAAAATGTCAGTCCTTGTTTACTTAATATAAACCCATATTTATGCAAAAAAAAAAAAAACTAATAGAATGGGAACGCTTTTTCAAAATGTACAATTAATTTATTGATTGCACTATTTTAAAAAAAAGATAGAGGTGATGTTGTGCCACAGTGGCAGTTTGGCCTGCTTCACCTCTGCAGGAGCTCGTATCTGAAGCAGGGTTCAGGGCTGCTCATTTTCATTGTCATTGATGACAGGGTGCCATCAAGTGACAGTCTGTTCCTGGTGTCAGTCTTGTTTAGGCCAATAACTGAAAAGGTTCGCTCAACATCCGCATTTGAGCAATGTTGGGTAAGTTACTTTAAAAAAGTAATTAGAGTTACTTCTCACAAAAAGTAAGTTAGTAGGCTAATTGAGTTACATCATTACAAAAGTAACTAATTACCAGGGAAAGTAATTTTGTTACTTAAAAAAAAAATATAAAAAAATACCCCCAATATTAAATATGTTAAATGAATGCAATGGAGACTAAATAGAACAAATTATTATTATAAAACATTGTATACACTAACACAACGTGCTCTCATTATAATAGTGAACAATGTACCAACATAAATAATAATAATAAAATATAATATCTTGGGGTTTTATTTTTGATAACCTACAGGTCATCATCAGAGGTTATTTAAGACAAATTCAAGTCGTGTTTGCCGCACGTGTTCACAACCGGTCAAACAAAGATGTTTTCTTTGAACGTTCCCTGCAGGTTATTTTGGAGTTTTATTTTATAACCATGTAAACTAATTACAACGCTGCAGATTATACCAATAGGCTACAGAGATCATCCTAATGCGGAAATGTATATTTAATTTATAAACAAACTGCTCGGACACACTCGATCTCAGTCGCGCACTGTCGAGCGCGCTCTCGGACACACTCGCGCACTGTCGAGCGCGCTCTCGGACAACGGTACTCTCGGCACACAGACTGATTAGGCAAGGCTACGTCTGTAGTGACAAGGCACACTATTTTATTATCTGCTTACCTTGATTGTCATCCGAACTTTCAAACGCGCATCAGCGGCTCCGACTCCGAACCTATGCTCCGAACTCTCTCTGAACTTCTCACACGCAACTGACCTATCACGCGCAAAGGTTTTCAGCGAATCAACGATCAGAAAATACTGCAGTGAGAACGTTGTTGGCAGATGTTACAGCTGTGGGCTCAGCTAAACTCCTCTCCTGTCATTAATACACTGTGGTCTAGTCAATATAGTCATCAATAGAAAATTAACGGATTGAGGGGGAGAAAAATGGATTTTGGCGTGACATTTCTTGCCTGTGCGTGAGAGCGTGAGATTGATGCTGAAAGCGTGAGAGTCACGCCAGATGCGTGAGAGTTGGCAACCCTGGTACAGGACAAAATACAAACAAACAAGAAGAAGAAATACAAATATCAAAAATACAGTAATAAGTTACAAATTAAAAGCTTGACTAAAATATGTGTATTAAGAAGTTTCTTTAAAACAATCCAGAGAAGCTGCAATCCTAATGTACAAGTGTTTCTCTGTCAGTGTGTTTGAGGGAGAGGAATAGAAAAGGTAAAAATTATATAAGTAGGCCTATGCTAAATCAAGACAAACATATTGTTGTGCTTTCTCCGTGTTTGGGCGATCAGTGTCCGTGGAGGCGTGAAGAGAAGCACACAACAATTGCCAACACATCTGATTGGCTAATAAGAACACATTATGTATACATGAAAATAACTGTAACAAACTATGTATTTTAATTAACACTATAACACCATATCAAAACATGCATGCGTTTATGCTTTAGAAGTGTTCGCATGCCTTAAAGGGTTAAGTCTACTGGTGGTGTGTGTGTGTGTGTGTGTGGTTTGATGTTGCCCTCTACCGGGGCTCTTCTGCTGTCACGTGATCTCTGCCAATGTTTTACCTGGCGCTCTGTGACGTCATCGCGCACGGTTCAGGAAAAGGAACTGATGATGAGTTCATAACTCTCCGCTAGCCTCGGGAATGTGACTAAACCCACTTTAAACTGTTTTAACCGTGTTCAACACTGAGCCAGGGGGTTTTATCAGCTTTAGAGCATGTCTGCGTCAGCTGTGTTCGTGCTGGATCTGAAGGGGAAGGTAATTCAGACTTATAATGAACGACTTTATAGGTGATATTTGTAGATGAAAATTCACTTGATTTAAATACGTGTTAAACACCCGCTGTTTATAATAATCTGAGCATATACAGCTGTCTGCTTCAAACGACTATTACAATATCAGTCTTTAATGGAGATTAGTGGTTAATTATTTAAAGTCATATGATAGTATTTGACCTCTTTTGAAGATGTGCCCTATTAGCAGTGTATGACATGAGCAGATGTCATTTCCTTCCCAAACAGGAAGGAGTATTATTAGACAGGAAAGAGTCTTGTTGTTGAGATACAGATGACGTCACTTAAGATATAGGAAGATCATAAATTATGAAATGAAATCTTTGATGCAAATGTCGCGTTTCCCACTTTGTCTTCCCATCAGGTGCTGATATGCCGCAACTACAAAGGCGACGTTGACATGTCCGAGATCGACCACTTCTTCAACCTGCTAATGCAACAGGAAGAGGAGGGGCTTGTTTGTCCTGTGATGTCACATGGCAACGTCCACTTCCTCTGGATCAAGCACAGCAACCTGTACTGTATCCTTTTACATCACAAACTTCCGAATCTGATTGCGAAAGATAAAGTTATTCCAAAAAAACAGTGCTAATTAGATTGAAGGTGCATCCTAATTCGTATGCTTATGCACTATTCTATGCCGATTTGTAGTATAAATAGAGCAAGTAGTGCATGTGTTCACACTGAAAATGTGCACTTTAAAAACCCGGATGATGCACTTAATTAACCGAAAAAACGAAGTGTGGAATGGCGGACACTTCATACACTCGACTGTCGCAGCTTTAATTACATAACGTAAGGGGAGGGGCATCAGACTCCAATGTTCTACATAGTGCACAAGAACATAGTGCACAAGAACATAGTGCATAAGAACGTAGTGTATAAGTTCATAAGTACATAGTGCATAAGTATATAGTGCATAAGAACGTAGTGCATAAGAACGTAATGCATAAGTTCATAAGTACATAGTGCATAAGTACATAGTGCACAAGAACAGTGCATAAGTGCATAGTGTATAAGTGAAGTGCATAGTGTATAAGAACGTAGTGCATAAGTACATAGTGAATAAGTGCATAGTGTATAAGAACATAGTGCATAAGTACATAGTGCATAAGTGCATAGTGTATAAGAACATAGTGCATAAGTGCATAGTGTATAAGAACATAGTGCATAAGTACATAGTGCATAAGTACATAGTGCATAAGTACATAGTGCATAAGTACACAGTGCATAAGTGCATAGTGTATAAGAACGTAGTGCATAAGAACGTAGTGCATAAGTGCATAGTGTATAAGAACGTAGTGCATAAGAACGTAGTGCATAAGAACGTAGTGAATAAGTGCATAGTGCATAAGTGCATAGTGTATAAGAACGTAGTGCATAAGAACGTAGTGCATAAGAACGTAGTGAATAAGTGCATAGTGTATAAGAACGTAGTGCATAAGAACGTAGTGCATAAGAACGTAGTGCATAAGTTCATAAGTACATAGTTCATAAGTACATAGTGCATAAGAACGTAGTTCATAAGTACATAGTGCATAAGTACATAGTGCACAAGAACAGTGCATAAGTGCATAGTGTATAAGTGAAGTGCATAGTGTATAAGAACGTAGTGCATAAGTACATAGTGCATAAGTACATAGTGCATAAGAATGTAGTGTATAAGTGCATAGTGCATAAGTACATAGTGTATAAGAACATAGTGCATAAGTGCATAGTGTATAAGAACGTAGTGCATAAGTACATAGTGCATAAGTACATAGTGCATAAGTACATAGTGCATAAGAATGTAGTGCATAAGTACATAGTGTATAAGAACATAGTGCATAAGTGCGTAGTGCATAAGTACATAGTGCATAAGTACATAGTGCATAAGAACGTAGTGCATAAGAACGTAGTGCATAAGAACGTAGTGCATAAGAACGTAGTGTATAAGAACGTAGTGCATAGTGCATAAGTACATCTGTATAAGACGTGGTGCATAAGTTCATAAGTACATAGTGCATAAGTACATAGTGCATAAGAACATAGTGCATAAGAACATAGTGCATAAGTACATAGTGCATAAGAACATAGTGCATAAGTACATAGTGCATAAGTACATAGTGCATAAGAACATAGTGCATAAGAACATAGTGCATAAGTACATAGTGCATAAGTACATAGTGCATAAGAATGTAGTGCATAAGTACATAGTGCATAAGTGCATAGTGTATAAGAACATAGTGCATAAGTGCATAGTGTATAAGAACGTAGTGCATAAATACATAGTGCATAAGTACATAGTGCATAAGTACATAGTGCATAAGAACGTAGTGTATAAGAACGTAGTGCATAAGTACATCTGTATAAGACGTGGTGCATAAGAACATAGTGCACATGTACATAGTGTTCAAGTGCATACTATAGTGTGTGAATTGGCACACCGCTTGTGTTTTGTTGATGTGATGTGTTGAATGTTCAATGGTGTATCAATTTCCAGCTTAACCTGCCAATAAAACCAGTGGTGGCCACAACCAACAAGAACTCTAACGCTTCTCTGGTGTACGCCTTCCTGTACAAGCTCGTGGAGGTGAGTCGGCCGAGGCGTCGCGGGTGATTCTTCACGCCAGGTCTAGATCTGAACTCACACACACTTCTGTTCAGGTGTTCACGGAGTATTTCAAGGAGCTGGAGGAAGAGAGCATTCAGGATAACTTCGTTGTGGTGTACGAGCTGCTGGACGAGCTCATGGACTTCGGATTCCCGCAGACGACGGACAGCAAGATTCTCCAGGAGTGAGACACGTTTGCTTCATTCGCTCGTGGAGGAGCTCGTGTCTCGTGAGCTCATGTGTGCTGATGCTCTTCCTCATAGGTACATCACTCAGCAGGGGAACAAACTGGAGGTGAGCAAGACCAAAGTGCCCACTACGGTCACCAACGCCGTGTCCTGGAGGTCAGAGGGCCTTAAATACAAGAAGAACGAAGTTTTCATCGACGTGATCGAGTCCATTAATGTGCTGGTGAGTTACATCATCTTCCTCGTGTTTCACAGAGCACGGCTCACATATGTAGGGGTGGGCGATATGGCAAAAATATCATATCATGATTTTTTTCAGGAAAATCACGATTAACGATTTTATCACGATTCCTTTTCATGTTGGTTTTACTATTTTGCAAGTGACTGAGCATCACAGCCAAACTAATGTATTTAAAAACAAAGCCTTAGGTAACAACATATAAAATAAAAAAGAATGGCAGACATTTAGGCCAAAGTGGCGAAGATAAAAAATATTTGTCATTGTCTTTGTTATTAAAAATTAAGAACAAAGATACACAACTTAATATACAAATAAAAAAAACAGTGCTTTATTTTTTCAGCTACAGGTGTATTTAACAGCATTGAAGAAAGTAATTAAATGAACAAATATGAAAATAAAACACAACATCGACTTCAATATAAATTTTACATTGATTCTTATTAAAGCTACTATTAAAGTTCTCAGTCAAGAGTGAGTGAGATGCTCTTTGTATTTTGTTGTTTTATTAACAGGTATAGTTCTCCAAAGATTTAAATTCTCTCAAGCCGTTTTAAACCCGAATAAGTCTCCCTCTTCTGTTGAAAATAAAAGTTATTTGGAGGAATGTGGGTAACCAAACAGTTGATGTACCCCAGTGACTTCCATAATAGTTTTTTCCTACTATGGTAATCAATGGGGACCAACAACCGCCCGGTTAGCCACACTCCTCCAAATATCTTCTTTTGTGTTCAGCACAAGAAAGAAATTAATACAGGTTTGGAACAACATTAGAGTGGGAGTAAATAATGACAGAATTTTTATTTTTGGGTAACTGTCCCTTTAAGGACAAGCGGCAGCATGTTTACTATTAGGGCTACTGTCACTTTAAGATCTGCGCGCAACAAGTCTACACGCATTTGACAAGGCAGATTTTTTCTTCATGTTTTCTATTGTTCTTTCACTTTAGACATAACCAACTTTGTTTATGTAAACCTTGTGTGTATTTGACAGTATTAGCGCAATAAGATAACTTAGTTCAGTAACGGGTGCTGTTAGACAGGCTTTTAGTGCATGTGCGCGCGTCGGGTCTATTGCGCTCAGAAAAGTGCCCGTTAGAACAGCGCATCAGAAGCGAATGACATGTTTAACCGGCAAGGCTTTAAAGCACATGCAAATAATTAATTTTTATGAACTACAGTGTCCCGTTCCTCTGCATTTCATGTGGATATACGTCGCGCTGTACAGTATGTTGAGACGGAGGCGCCAGAAATGCAAACTGATAAAATGGACGATCCTACGATATTTCTTTAAAAGCAGATCGTGGAGACATTTTAATCGTCCACGATCAAAAATCGTAATATCGCACACCCCTACACATATGTCTCTCCTGTTGGGGTGTTTGATATATATCGTCTACGGTAATATCCAGATTAACAATGTGCAATTTGACATTGAGTGTGTCCCACAAAAACACACCTAGGCCCTATCTTGCACCCAGCGCAACTGACTTTGTACACGACGCATGTCTCATTCCTATTCTGCACCCGCGCACAGCGGACTCTTCCCTCCACAGACGCACGTCGGTAAATTAGGGAATGAACTTGCGCTCGGGGGGGCGGTTCAGTGAAAAGAGGAGTGTGTTCCGGCGCAAACGTTCCCTGGTGATATTCTGCAGTTTCAGAAAACAACTCCTCCACTGACCAGGAGAAACCCAGTCTAAAGTCAGCGGCGCCGCGCGTTAGTCATATGCTATTTTAAAGGAACACTTCACCCATTTGCATTAGACTTTGTATCTTTAGAAACCCAGTCACATTTTCGAATGGTCATGGTTTATTCCCTTATTTTCCCCTGAGATGGGAGAAATACGGATTTAAGTGTTCCACTTCCTGCTTTTTATGACGCAAAAATCGTCATTTTGCGTCATAAAAAGCAGGAAGTCAAATTTCTTTGAATAAGGGTAAGACTACAAACACTAGCTCATCATTTATCCAGTAGGAGGCGCTGTTCCGCATGTTTTCAACCCGCCCATAGAGGGATCTCACTCACAGAATGTACATATAGTGTCAGCCATTCTTTTTTTGGAAGCTAAGCTAACAGTTTCTTATTCTGTGGAGAAAGCTGAGTAGTAGCGGTGACCATCCTCTTTTTCCCGGACATGTCCGGCCGTCGAGATGGTCCAAATTATCCGGGATTCGGCTTTTGCTTTCTGCAGTCGCATTCATAGTTTACACGCACACCTTTTGTTTCAATCTAACTGAATTCATCCCGATCGGTGAATCTGAGTGTTTACATGAACGCTAAACAAGTGATCGTTTGATGTGCGTTTTAAGATTGCTAGGAAAATTCCCTCTCCTCCGTGAGAGATACGAGACGGGTGCGTCTCACAGGCGCCGGCGCCACTCATCAGTAATCACGCCACCGGGCTCGCATCGTTCTCCGCGGCCGTCAGTCTCGTTCCTGCTCGTCACAGTAAACATGAGGAATGGCGACTGTAGAACGCAAAAGCCGAATCCTGGACATTTTGGGCGACATCAAAATACTGGGCAGACTCACTAGTAGCATAGCCTTGTTGTTTACTGCGATCTCTTACCGGTAGGCGTGGCCTCCTAGGGCAGCGAAGCAAGTGCATTCTGGGAGTTGTTGTCTTTCATCCCCATAAGCCAAAAATACATTTTCTGGCTTTTCTCAGTCTAGAAGGCTCCAAATTCAAAAATAATTTCACATTTCTTCTACATAAATGACCTATTTTTAATACACATTCATCTTTCCAGAGGTGAAGTGTTCCTTTAAGGGCGCGTGCTTGGCCATTATGTAGCGTGTGCACAACACACACACACTTTGATTCTCTAATCTAAACAGACGCAGCAGTTTTAATTTTTGCAAATCATACATTATTACAAGGAAAAATATTAACACACGAGGAAAATCATTGTTGTGTCCGTGAAGATGTGAAAAAATAAATCTAGCTTACACATTTACCCAAATTATTATGACGTCTGTTTAACCGAAGCTAATGTGTGTGTGTTTCTCCCATCATCCCCAATGTCACTTCTCTGTGCTTTACGGCCCTGACGAGAACGTCGGTCTCCTCGGCTGTGAACCGCTTCTGGCGTGCGCCGGCAATCCGCCGTTATAATAGCAATCCGCCGTTATAATAGCAATCCGCAATCCGCCGTTATAATAGCAATCCGCCGTTATAATAGCAATCCGCAATCCGCCGTTATAATAGCAATCCGCCGTTATAATAGCAATCCGCAATCCGCCGTTATAATAGCAATCCGCCGTTATAATAGCAATCCGCCGTTATAATAGCAATCCGCCGTTATAATAGCAATCCGCCGTTATAATAGCAATCCGCCGTTATAATAGCAATCCGCCGTTATAATAGCGATCCGCCGTTATAATAGCAATCCGCAATCCGCCGTTATAATAGCAATCCGCAATCCGCCGTTATAATAGCAATCCGCCGTTATAATAGCAATCCGCCGTTATAATAGCAATCCGCCGTTATAATAGCGATCCGCCGTTATAATAGCGATCCGCCGTTATAATAGCAATCCGCCGTTATAATAGCGATCCGCCGTTATAATAGCGATCCGCCGTTATAATAGCGATCCGCCGTTATAATAGCGATCCGCCGTTATAATAGCGATCCGCCGTTATAATAGCGATCCGCCGTTATAATAGCGATCCGCCGTTATAATAGCAATCCGCCGTTATAATAGCGATCCGCCGTTATAATAGCGATCCGCCGTTATAATAGCGATCCGCCGTTATAATAGCAATCCGCCGTTATAATAGCGATCCGCCGTTATAATAGCGATCCGCCGTTATAATAGCGATCCGCCGTTATAATAGCAATCCACCGTTATAATAGCGATCCGCCGTTATAATAGCGATCCACCGTTATAATAGCAATCCACCGTTATAATAGCGATCCGCCGTTATAATAGCGATCCGCCGTTATAATAGCAATCCACCGTTATAATAGCAATCCACCGTTATAATAGCGATCCGCCGTTATAATAGCGATCCGCCGTTATAATAGCGATCCGCCGTTATAATAGCGATCCGCCGTTATAATAGCAATCCGCCGTTATAATAGCAATCCACCGTTATAATAGCGATCCGCCGTTATAATAGCGATCCGCCGTTATAATAGCGATCCGCCGTTATAATAGCGATCCGCCGTTATAATAGCGATCCGCCGTTATAATAGCAATCCGCCGTTATAATAGCGATCCGCCGTTATAATAGCGATCCGCCGTCAATCCGCCGTTATAATAGCGATCCGCCGTTATACAGTGCTATGCATAAGTTTAGACACCCATGCTAAAGTTGACTAAAAAGAGGAATAAAAAATCATCTTTTGGAAATTGAACTTAATGCCTTAATTTAAAAAAATAGGAAAAATCCAACCTTTAAGGACACCAATTTTCTTTGTGAATGAATAATGTATCGTAAATAAATAAATGTTCTTCCTTAAAATACAGGGTGCATAAGTTTGGACACCCCTATGTTAAATTCCCATAGAGGCAGGCAGATTTTTATTTTTAAAGGCCAGTTACTTCATGGATCCAGGATACTCAGCATCCTGATAAAGTTCCCTTGGCCTCTGGAATTAAAATAGCCCCACATCATCACACACTCTTCACTATACCTGGAGATTGGCATGGAGTACTTTCCATAAGATCATCTCTCAATGCAAATCAAACCAGCTGTTAGGCTAACTGAAATAAAACCATGCCAATCTCTAGGTGTGGTGAAGGGTGTGTGATGATGTGGGGATATTTTAATTCCAAAGGCCAGGGGAACTTTATCAGGATGCAGAGTATCCTGGATCCATGAAGTAACTGGCCTTTAAAAATAAAAATCTGCCTGCCTCTATGGGAGTTTAACATAGGGGTGTCCAAACTTATGCACCCTGTATTTTAAGGAAGAACATTTATTTATTTACGATACATTATTCATTCACAACGAAAATTGGTGTCCTTAAAGGTTGGATTTTTCCTATTTTTTTAAATTAAGGCATTAAGTTCAATTTCCAAAAGATGATTTTTTATTCCTCTTTTTAGTCAACTTTAGCATGGGTGTCTAAACTTATGCATAGCACTGTAATAGCGATCCGCCGTTATAATAGCAATCCGCCGTTATAATAGCGATCCGCCGTTATAATAGCGATCCGCCGTCAATCCGCCTTTATAATAGCGATCCGCCGTTATAATAGCGATCCGCCGTTATAATAGCGATCCGCCGTTATAATAGCGATCCGCCGTTATAATAGCGATCCGCCGTTATAATAGCAATCCGCCGTTATAATAGCGATCCGCCGTTATAATAGCGATCCGCCGTTATAATAGCGATCCGCCGTCAATCCGCCTTTATAATAGCGATCCGCCGTTATAATAGCGATCCGCCGTTATAATAGCGATCCGCCGTTATAATAGCGATCCGCCGTTATAATAGCGATCCGCCGTTATAATAGCGATCCGCCGTTATAATAGCAATCCGCCGTTATAATAGCGATCCGCCGTTATAATAGCGATCCGCCGTGGAACAAGCGCGCCGGCTCTTAAAGGGAATGTGAGAGGACGCTCTGATTGGTTTATTTCACGTTACGCCCAAACCACCTATTGTGTCTTATTATTCTAATTTAATTTATGGATTAAATGTAAGAATTTGACACAAAAGATGATACATACCTATAAATAGGTTTAAAAAAATAGCTGTATAAACGTACAAATGCCCATGAAAGCTAAAAATCTTATTGAAACTTATTGGAAAAGATGATGTCTGTCACTGCTGTGAACTGACCAGCACACAATATAAAGAATATCAAAAACTTTCGGAGTTTCTGTTCACGGCGGTCCTAAACCGTAAAGGTACCAACACAATAAACGAACTCAGCAAAATATAGTCTAATAATCGTTATATAAAATATAGAGAAATGATTACACCCCTGCTCTCCTGTAGTGTGTGAAGCTGTCTGTGTGTGTGCAGGTGAATGCTAACGGCAGTGTCATGAGCAGTGATATCGTGGGCAGCATCAAGCTGAAGACGATGCTCTCGGGAATGCCGGAGCTGAGGCTGGGCCTGAACGATCGCGTGCTGTTCGCCATCACCGGCCGTAAGAGTCACACTTCATCAACTAAGCTGTTAATTCATTAAAGCGGTGGTATAATGCCCTTTTCACAAGATGTAAATTAAGTCTCTGATGTCCCCAGAGTGTGTGTGAGAAGTTTTAGCTCAAAATACCCCACAGATATTGTATATAGCATGTTAGCTGTCAGTTTTTGAGGATGAGCAAAAACTCACCGTTTTGTGTCTGTCCCTTTATATGCAAATGAGCTGCTGCTCCCGGCACAGGGGGCGGAGCTTCAAGAGCTCCATTTACCTCACACACACACACTGGAAATTTCAAACACTTTTAGCCTTTTATGAGACTCAAAAAGAAGTGACAACATGTAGAAGAACAGGACATTTCTGAATGGTTAGTTGATGAATTTATGTAGATTATGTGTAGTTATCTTCTAGTCATTGATTAGCATATTCTGTCATGATAATCTATAATTTTAGGGTTTGTGATGTCACTAATCCGGGAGGAATTTCGTGTAGTTCCTACCAGCCGTTTGTTGTAGTCCTTAAAAAGCAATTTCTGTAAAAGCAAATATCTCCCTTTGCTCTGAACTTTGAGTGTTGTAACTTTGCAGATGTTGTTTATGATCAAACAGCAACATTACACACTAACTACAGTTAGAAAAGTCAAATCATAATCAACCACCCCTTTAATAAGTGTTGTGCAGGATGAGGTCGGTCCTGGAAATAATGTAATTGTGTGTGTGTGTGTGTGTGTGTGTGTGTGTGTGTGTGTGTGTGTGTGTGTGCACAGGAGACAAAGGGAAGACTGTCACCATGGAGGATGTGAAGTTTCATCAGTGTGTCCGTCTGTCGCGTTTCGAGGGCGACCGAACAATCTCCTTCATCCCGCCTGACGGAGAGTCCGAGCTCATGTCGTACCGGATCAACACACACGTGAGGCTCCTGCACCAACACATCAGTGTGTGTGTGTGTGTGTGACTAGCGTTTGAAATTTAACGATTCCAATTCCTATTTCGATTCTGATTCTTATCGACTTCTAATTTCCATTCCAATAAGGAATCAGAACCTTAGATATCATTCACATTTAGTGTTATTGCAAAACATTTAATTGTAACCAAATATCACATGAACACAAATCAACAGGCCGAAGAACACTTTGCCTGTGGTTTAAAAATACCATAGAAAAACAACTAGCCGAACTAATATAAACTTCAAGCATTATTAAAGACAATAAACACTCGGTCATTAAACTGAACAAGAGTTTATTTAAAAAATAAACAATCACAACAAATAGACACAGCTGAACAAAGATCTGTGCTTTAAGATTTTCAGGTACAGAAACTGTAATCAAATGTAAAATAACAGCACTTTATAAATAAAATATACATTACAAATATAGTTACAAAAGTTATTCAGTCAAGAACGAGTGAATTTTCTCTGTTGCCCAGTATAGCACGAGTCGTCTCGCGCTTGAAAACTCATATATTGAAATGCTCACAAAGGAATCGATAAGAGGAATCAAAACTTTAATTTTTATAACAAGTATCCGATTCCTGACCTTTCCTGATTCCGATTCCTACATTTTCTAATTTCTTAATTCTTGATAGACTAACACACTGAGAATCTCCTCTGCATACAGCAGCACACACAAGCACATGACACTCTCTCTAGTTACTCATGAGTAAAAGCAAAGTGACAGAAAACCATTCTTTGCATTGTATCTGTATTTCATTTCTATATTGTGCAGCATTTTGGGACATTTCCGCTGCTTTCAACCTCTCAGAGTGTGTTTTCTGATCTCTGTCGCCCACACACACCTTCATCTTCCTCTATGGCCACAGGTGACCTATTTTCTGCTGTTTTTCCATAACGTGACTGAGAGAGTTTGATTGACAGGAGTTGTGTTACTTATCTTAGTGAGGTTATGATGAACAACTAGCTGTTGACCGGCTCTGTTTATATGGCACACACTTCAACCAAAAACTTGTTCTCAAACACTGAACATTTGAGGTAGACAGTTTATTAAATGCTGGTGTTAGATTTGATCTTACAAGTTGTCCAAGTTCTCAAGTCCTCCAATTGTTTTTTCGTTTATTCCCTTTTGTAGTGTGTAATAAAGCTGTTTGTGAATGTAAAAGCTCTGCGAAGTTTCAAAGGTCAAAGTGCAGATAAACAGAGTTTTTGTCTCCTAAAGGAAAGAAGTGATTTTAAAGAGAAACGAGTCGTCAGGAAGTCAGTCTCAGTTTCTGCTGAACCTGCGTAGGTTTCTAACTAATTTGCATAATGCCCGTCTGTGGTCTTGATTGGCTGAACAGCGTCTCTTAGCTCCGCCCTCAAACACTGTAGTGTATCTGAGACTGGAAGAGTTCGGTTCGTGTTGTTCGTGTGGAGAAGACGCTGTCTGAGATTGATACGGTAAAACCCACGCCATCGTTACTGTTCGTATCACTGTGATCAAGAGCTGAGATTCAGATATGATAATGAGCGTTTGCTTTCTGACCAATCACAGCAGAGCAGCTCTCAGAGAGGCGGGGTTTAGAGAGACTGAATCTTCAAACGAAGCGTTTCAGAGACTGAGAGAGAAGAGCTGACGCTGCAGTGGAGATTATGAGGAAGTGTTGTTTGATCTTGGATGCATGAAACCCTTTTGTAGGAGACTTTCAAAACTAAATGTAAAAACTTTAAAATAGCAGAATAGGGGCCCTTTAAACAATCTAACGTCCGGAGATCATCTATTACACCATTTTGATCATCATAGTTGACCACATCCGCTGTGTTTAGTGTTACAAATGTCTCTTTTATTAACTATATCATTCTTTCATCTGCAGGTGAAGCCGCTCATTTGGATCGAGTCCGTTATTGAGAAGTTCTCTCACAGTCGAGTGGAGATCATGGTGAAGGTTTGTCAGCTGAACTTTCTTCATTGCACAACACTCGAGACATTACAAGACTAAACGTGAAGGTTTAGAGTCACATTTACAGCATTGTTCAGCAAATGTAGACTGACTCTCTCTCTCTCTCTCTCTCTCTCTCTCTCTCTCTCTCTCTGACTGATGGTTGCCCTTTTTGTTTGGAAAAAGGAACTATTTTTCATGCATTTATTTAATTTTAATTGTATTTATTTAAACCTTATTTGATATCTTGAATTTTTTTTTTTTTTGCTGCTGCTGCTTTTGATGTGGTTTTCTCAATGAAAGTGTTTATTTGTGGGTTTAAATATGTGAAAAAAACATCGTCATATGTGTCAATTGATCAATTTTTTGTTAGGTCAGGCAATGGCAATTTTTTGTTAAATGGCAATTTATACCACAAGGAAAGAAAAAATGGAGCAAAATGTTTGCAACAGTTTGGCAGCTATTTTTGTAAAATTGGTAAAATCTAGGATTTTGATTGATTATCATTATTAGATTAATGCATGATCTTTTATCTTTTGAGGTAATATGGTGTTTAAATAAGGTCCTTTGTGAAATCGTTGAAGAAGAGTTGTTGTTTTGTTTCTTTTAAGATTTTGTTTGTAATATTGTTCTTTGTTATGTAAATCTCTGATTTCATCTCTCTCTCTCACTCTCTCTCTCTCTCTCTCACTCCCTCTCTCTCTCTCACTCTCTCTCTCTCTCTCTCTCTCTCTCCTCTCTCTCCTCTCTCTCCCTCTCTCTCTCTCCTCTCTCCTCTCTCTCTCTCTCTCTCTCTCTCTCTCTCTCTCTCTCACTCTCTCTCTCTCTCTCGCTCTCTCTCTCTCTCTCTCTCTCCTCTCTCTCACTGTTGACACTGTTGACCACCAGATTTTGCTGACAAGATTGAGGGATCAAGTAGGGATGTCAGGGTCAGTTCTAAAGTGGTTCTCCTCATATTTATCTGGGCGTAGCTTCAGTGTTACAGCTAACCAAATAAGGTCTGAGTCTGCGGATTTGCTTTGTGGAGTGCCTCAAGGCTCTGTTTTGGGCCCTGTTTTATTTTTGTTGTATTTGATCCCCCTGGGAAAGATCATACAAATGTTCAGCGATGTTTCTTTTCACCTATTTGCGGATGATATCCAACTATACTGCAGTTTTAAGCCAACAGAGATCTGTAAGTTACACTCCTTGCTGCTTTGTCTTGTGGAAATGAAAGAATGGCTAAGTGTTAACTCTCTGCAGCTAAATGCAGACAAAACAGAAACACTGATTATTGCCCCTGAGGATGCAATCCCTGGGATTAAAAAATACCTGGGTGATTTAGGCCAGTCTGCTAAGTCAAGTCTTAGAAATTTGGGAGTCATCCTGGACAAAGACTTGTCATTAGTGCAGCACTGCAAGCAGCTGACGAGAAACTGCTTCTTTCAATTAAGGAAAATCTCAAAAATTAGAAACATGGTCTCACAAAATGATTTGGAGCTTATCATTCACGCTTTTGTGTCTTCTCGTTTAGACTATTGTAATAGTTTATTTTCATGCCTAAACCAGAAGGAGCTCTCTCGACTGCAATTCGCCTTTGGCTAAGCCACGCCCTAGAATGTAGATTGACCAATCACAGCGCAGCCAAGAACGAGCTCCACAGAGGGTCCGACACTTTTTCACGGCGCTCCATTGACTTCAACGCAGGCGGCTCATATTTTTGATCTCGGCAGGCTATTACGTCGTCGTTTTATCAAAAATATGGTTAAACGTTGTGCCTGGGGCATTTGTAACACAGATACGCGTTTCCCAGAGAGGTTGGAGGGGGTGTCCGTTTTTTCCCCTTCCCAAAACCGAAGTTAAATACTGACAAGTGTCGTCTTTGGATTTAAGTTAACTGTGTGGACGTCCTCACAGTCAGTGAAACCCCTCAAGATCAACAAGCTCACTTTTGCTCTAAGATAGCCTACATTTAGCTTTTAAAGGACAAGTTCGGTATTTTACACTTAAAGCCCTATTTACAGATCGTATCTGATGAAATAGAACGGTTAAGTTTAAAATTTGGACACATGTTCCAGTCCCGAGAATTTTGGGTTTATTTCGCTTCCCCCCCACACCCCCACAATGGTTGTCTATGGCCACTGGAAGATTCCTTCCTAAAACACATTCAACTTTCGTTTACAAAGACGTGAAACTCACCGAGTGGTCAGGGGTGTTCACTGATACGGGCCCAAAAAAAATCGCTGAAAAAGATGCATTCCAACAGGTTTTATCGTAGTTTTTGTCCACCTCCATTGACTTGTATTGAATGTGCTGTGTGAGGTACGATATTCCTCCGCCGCTTCTTCTTCTGCTTCTTCTGTGTATTAAATGAAATGCCAGCGGTTTGCTTGCAATCGGCAAAGGTGCATTATCGCCACCAACTGGTGTCTATTATTCAAGCTCTCAACGGAAGAATCTGGGTGTGACGCGTTTGGCAAAATAGGTCCACAAACGCTAAATAAAACTAAAATTCTCGGGACAGGAGCATGTGTCCAAATTTTAATCTTAACCGTTCTATTTCATCAGATACGATCTGTAAACAGGGCTTTAAGTGTAAAATACCGAACTTGTCCTTTAACCTTACTGTGAAGTTATACTAGTTAGACAGTTTTATGCTGGTTTAGGTTATTATGATTTCGGTTCTCTGCCCTAGCAGCTAATAGTTGATACGCTAGCACACGCTGCTAATAAATACAACTTTATACTCGCGTAGTCCGTTTGCTTTGTAAATAATAACGATTATAAAAGTCAATAGAGACCTACCCAGCTCTGCATGACAGTGTTTCTCCTGATATTGTTAGTCCCAGCCTCTGTCTCGATTAGGATATGCTGTGGCTCATTTTTTGACTGTGACCGTTATGCGTTTGCCTCTATTTGGATGCCTTGTTGTTGCTTGCGTTTCACCGTATGTCTTGAATATAGCCACTGAGCCCCTTTTGCCTACTTCTATCGGACACTTTATTTGCTGCTTTATAAAAGTTTGATAAAATTTCAGCAGGAAGAGCCGTCACAGCATAAGCCATGTTGATACCAAACCAGAGCCCAGATGAAGTTGTCGGAGGTAGCAACAGTAACTAAGGGGGGCGGGGCTTAGCCAAAGGTGAATTAGTACAAAACTCTGCAGCTAGAATTCTGACACGTACTAATAGGAGGTCTCATATATCCCCTATCCTAAAAGAACTTCATTGGCTACCAGTGTCTCATAGGATAAATTTTAAAATTTTGGTTTTAGTTTTTAGAGCTTTGCATGGTCAGGCTCCCTCTTATATTAGTGATTTGATTCAGCGCTATACCCCTGTGCGTGCTCTGAGGTCTGTGGATCTGAATCTGCTGACGGTTCCGCGCACTCGCTATCGTACTAGAGGTGACCGATCCTTTCAGGCTGTTGCTTCTAGTTTGTGGAATGACCTCCCTTCAACTATGCGCTCTATTGACTCTGTTGATGCCTTCAAATGCAGACTAAAGACTCATCTATTTGTACAGGCTTTTAATTAGCTGCTTGTGGGTTGATATGATCATGTTCTGTTTATGCTTTTATTTTGTATATTTTTATGATATAAATGTTTTTATTGTGAAGCACTTTGTGGCCTTATACCTGTGAAAGGTGCTATATAAATAAAGCTTACTTACTTACTCTCTCCTCTCTGTCTCTCTCTCCCTCTCTCTCTCTCTGTATTCCAGGCTAAAGGACAATTTAAAAAGCAGTCTGTAGCCAACAATGTTGAGATTCGCGTGCCTGTGCCGAGTGATGCCGACTCTCCCAAGTTTAAGACCAGCACAGGTCATGCTAAATACGTTCCTGAAAAGAACTGGGTGGTGTGGAGCATTAAATCCTTCCCAGTAAGAAACCAATTACTGATGCTCAGCTCTTCTGTCATAAGATGTTGTGGTGGCACTTTATTTTACAGTCCTGTTCCACATGCACATACTGTACAATGCACTTATTAAAGCAATATCAATAACTGTGTTATAACCCCAAACTAAACCTAAACCTAACCTTAACCCATGTAGTTTCCTTATTACCAGCACTTTCTTGGGTAACTATATAACCGATGTTGTTTTATGAAGACTTGTGTGAAACTGACCCCTCGTCTCTGTCGTTGTCCGTTGGCAGGGTGGGAAGGAGTTCCTCATGCGTGCGCACTTCGGCCTGCCGAGTGTGGAAAAGGACGAGAAAGAGGGAAAACCTCCGATCACCGTCAAGTTTGAGATCCCATATTTCACAGTGTCAGGCATACAGGTGTGTGTGCATGACTTTGCATGGGCATATATGTGTGTTAGCATTTTCTATCGGTGTATTTACACTTGTGCCAAATGTTACGCGTGCAGACATCCCACTTCTCCTGGAAGTTCTGGGCGTCTCCCGTGCCCGGAAATTATAAATAATATCCCAGAAATTAAGCGTGCAAGACAGAAGCCCTGTTTTCACCATCAGATCTTTAAGTAACATTACCGTTTTACATGTTACATGTGCAGACATCCCACTTCTGGGCGTCTCCCACGGTTCCTTGACGGCCGGAAATTATATATAATATCCCGGAAATTAAGCGTGCGAGACAGAAGCCCTGTTTTCACCTGGTATTAAAATTAGTTTTCGGTGATCTTTAGGTAACATTACCGTTTTTCACCTGAAATTAATTATAATGCGTTTTAAATGCGTCTCCTATTTCCTATTATTTCGTCACACTTTACATCCCTTTCAGTACACTAATAAAATTAATATATAATATAATATTCTGTTTTAATGTAATGTTCTTGAATTGGGTGTCTCCCGGAAATTAGTTTTTGCAGAATGGGATGTCAGCATGTGTTCTTTAAAACGGTCTGTTTAAGATCTAATGTAAGACGTTATGATCAGTTATGGAACTTGTGTCTCAGCAAATTAAAAATTGTTTTTTATTTGAAAGGTACGGTACATGAAGATCATTGAGAAGAGCTCTTGATTGGTCGAATCAAGAGATCTCATTGGTCGCTGGTGCAGTTACCATAGCGATACTGTAGCAACACCTATCAGCATTCCTCCCTTTTGTCCAATTATGGGAGCCGTGTTGGCGTGTGTAGCTTCTGATTGGTCGAGGTGTGCTTGTCGTCATGCAGCTCTGTTGCCGATCAAGAGTGCAATGTTAAAAGGCGCAACTGCGAACAGCATAATATAATGTAATATATATAATATTATGTTGTAATGCAATGTTATTTAAGGGGGTGGTGTATGTGCCATCTGCCGGAAATATTTTTTTGCAGGATGGGATATCTGCATGTGTTCTTTAAACACAGTCTGTTTAAGATCTATTGTAAGGCGTTATGATCAGTTATGGATAAGGGTGCAATAAGTTCAGACTGCTCATTTGCATACCGAAATGGTTGACAGCTGTTAATGCACAATCCCCATTTTAGATCGACTAACTGTAATACTAAGATTTCCATTTGAACTGAATGTGTAATAAATCTGCCGGTTTCAGAGCAAAGCAAAGCTGTGATTTTCACTGACACGGAGAAAATTCATATAAAAAATGAAAATGTAAATTTAGTATTGTATTTTTTAAGTGTACTTTAAAATAATTGTATTTATATTTAATACTCATTTTTTAATTTGAAAATATAATAGTATTATCACAATTTATTTATTTATTGTTTTGTTTTTTTATTTATTTAAAAAAACTAACTAAATAAAGTGCAATAATGCTATTAATTATATATATATATATATATATATATATATATATATTAAAGTTATATTTAATGGTTTACACTATGTGCAGTGTGTAAGCACCAAACCGACTCTCCAGGTGCTCTCATGAAAACCAGACTGAAAAACGTATGTGCACCCCTGGCTATGGAACTCATGTCTCAGCAAATTAAAAATTAGATTTTATTTGAAATATCTAAGTAGTATTATCTAAGCAGTATCTAAGAGCTCTAGATTCTCATTGGTCGATGGCACAGTTACCATAGCGATACTGTAGCAACAGCTATTGGCACTCCTCCCTTTTGTCCAATTATGGCAGCCGTGTTGGCCTGTGTGGCCTGTGATTGGTGGAAGTGTTCTTGTCGTCATGCAGCTATGTTGCCAATCAAGCAAGCAATGTAAAGGCGCAACTGCGAACAGAATATAATTTAATATAATATAATCTGTTGTAATGCAATGTTTTTACAGAATAGGATGTCTGTTTAAGACCTAATGTAAGACTTTATGATAAGTTATGGAACTCGTGTCTCTGTAAATAAAAAATGTGATTTATTTGAAAGGTATGACCGATGAAGATCATTGAGAAGAACTCTAGATTCTCATTGGTCGCTGGTGCAGTTACCATAGCGATACTGTAGCAACGCCTATCAGCACTCCTCCCTTTGTCCAATTATGGCAGCCGTGTGTGGTTTCTGATTGGTGGAAGTGTTCTTGTCGTCATGCAGCTCTGTTGCCGATCAAACAAGCAATGTAAAGGCGCAACCGCTAATATAATATGATATAATATAATATTCTGTTGTAATGCAATGTTTTTGCAGGATGGGATATCTGCATGTGTTCTTTAAACACGGTCTATTCAAGATCTAATGTAAAACTTTATGATCAGTTATGGAACTTGTTTCTCAGTAAATTATTATTATTTTTTTTTTTAAAGGTACGGTACATGAAGATCATTGAGAAGAGTGGCTATCAGGCGCTGCCGTGGGTCCGCTACATCACACAGAGCGGAGGTGAGCAAGGGGTTTTGCATATTTTTAACAAAGCAGGTTTTTTCATGATTTATATTTTCGTAGACTTTCTTATTCACACAAACATGCAACAATGTAAAACATTCATAAGCTCAATCATTTAAACAAAAACTATTGACAGACACGCACAAAACTAAATTAAATGAATAATAAAAAAATTATAATATATACAAACACGAATAGAAAAGGAGCTACATCATTTCTGTGACAATTTGTGTAAATATTCTCCTGCCTGGCCATACAATTATGATTTATTACAAATTGCAAAAAAATAAACATAAAAAAAATCTAAAAATTTCTTCACTTCGGATATTTTATATTTATCATCCCGTAAAACAGGTTTTTAAAACGATTGTGTGTTTGGCAATGAAGCAGATGTCAAAAGAATGACTAATGTATTAATTAATGTATTCATATCTGTGTATGCTTTCAGATTACCAGCTGAGGACAAACAACTAATGAGCACTGCAGACATGACTGAGAAATTAATTATTTTTTTTAAGAAAAAGACGTTTATGAAGTGTTTCCTCTATGTTTTAGTCTATTTTATCCTGTCCGAATTTCATTAGAAATGTGTAATAAGTTTGACGCTGAATGTAAACATACCACGCATTTCAGGCACAATAATGTATTTTCACAAGTGCTTTTAGCACCAAATCATGGAATATGATGTCTTTTTGCAATAAATTAAATATATTTGTCTTGCAATTATTGATATCATGTGTTAACTGTTGTGTTGTTCCTCATGATGACATATAACCGGGTCTTGTGTAGACTCTGTCACGAAGGCCCGCTCTTTTTTCCACACTCACACACTCAGTGAATGAACGCAAGTTTACAAACAAACCTTCTCAAATTGCCCGCCTTCTGCACTCTTGATTCTCATTGGTCGCTGGCGCAGTTACCACGGCGATACTGTAGCAACGCCTATCGGCACTCCTCCCTTTTGTCCAATTATGGCAGCCGTGTTGGCGTGTGTGGTTTCTGATTGGTCGGAGTGTGCTTGACGTCATGCAGCTCTGTTGCCGATGAAGCGCGCGATGTAAAGGCGCAACCGCGAACAGAGCATATATATATGATTGTTTTGACGTAATTGTGTAAACACAGATAAACAGCCAACGGTCACTAATCCACAAACAGCAACGAAGAGGTAAGCGCCTTAAAAAGGTGTTCGTACGTTCATTTGGACGTTTCTTGATACCATTTAATCAGTTCTTCAGAGAGATTCGCGTTCATGTTCCGCATTATTTGTGCCTCAGACCGGCTCTTATGTTACTGGTGTCCGCGCAGGTGTTTCTGATGATGGTTCTGGACGGGTTCGGGATACGCGGGAAGAGTCTCAGCACGGCTGCGGCTCAGGGGAACGTGGACTCGGTTCGGCGGATTCTCCAGGATCACCGGGTCGAACCGGACACGCTCAATGAGTTCGGGAAAACCGCACTACAGGTGATTAACCCATTTACAGCTTTAAAACACATTATTATTAATATTACGTAATACATACAGAGCTATTTGTTTCGCTTTCCTTTCCGCCTTTATCATCTGACTGCGATGATGTCGCAATGCCGCTGTCAGTCATCATTATTTACTTTCTTCTGAGCAATATGATCGAAATAATGCGGAAAATACATCAAAAAGTAAACCTAAAGAATACAAACAGGAACTAAATAGTTAATGATGTAACTAAGTCTTATTTTAATTAAACAGAAGCTGGGATGTAGCGTTTTGTCCTTGCTCTAAAGGGTTTGTTCATCCAAAAATTAAAATGATCCTATAATTTGACCTATAAAGCCATCCTTGGTGTATATGATTTTCTTCCTTCAGCTGAACACATATGTTATATTATGGAAATATCCAGGATCCTCCAAGCTTTATAAAATGGGAGTGATGAGATTTTGAAGCCCAAAAATCATTCACTCCCATTTTAAAGCTAGGAAGAGCCAGGATATTACCTAATATATAACTCACATTTTATTTGGCTGAAAGAAGAAAGTCATATACACCAATAATTGAGGTTGAGTAAATTATGCGATAATTAAAATTTTTGGGTTAACAGACACTTTAACTGAGGTCAGATATTTTTGCTTCCTAACATTTTTCACCACTAGTTATGCTCCATAAAGCACATAATGAGATATTTGGTGTGTTGTAGGTAATGATGATGGGCTGCACCAGTGTGGCGTGTGTGTTACTGGACCACGGCGCTGACCCCAACGTCCAGGACCGCTGCGGCGTGACCCCGGCGCACGATGCGGCCCGCACGGGGTTCCTGGACACAGTGCGAGTTCTGGTGGACTACGGCGCCTCAGTCAATGTCCCCGACCACAGCGGCGCGTTACCCATCCACATCGCCATCCGCGAGAGCAACTGGGACGTGGTGGAGTTCCTGGCGCCGCTGTCAAACCTGGCCCACCAGGACAACGCGGGGTCCAAACCGCTGGACGTGGCCCGGGACGCCGGCGCTCCGGAGATCGTGGCGCTGCTGGAGCACCTGATGGCGAGCAGCTCGAATTGAAGAAAGATACGGTGTTGGAGCGCTCATTAGCATTTTTGTAATTTATATTAATATGTTGGATGTTGATATATGTTTCCATAGTTGGTAGTTGAACTCATAATATTAGCTGGAATGTGTAGCGCCAGTTTTGCACAGAGCAAATCCCTGCACTGGATTCAAAGAGAGCCGCTCTCCGTCAGTCACGTGTGGGGTTGCCAGGCACACATGTAAATAACTTAATTTGTGGTATTTTGCTAAATATTTCTGTGCAGAAACTTGAACTGTTAACATTTTTTATTCCTGTACATTTATTCTCTGCCATCCGTGCACTGATGAATTCTCGTTTTGTGTGCAAGTTTGGTTGGAGTGTTTACATCATCTGTAAATAACATTGTATGAATTTATTTTACTTATTTATTGAAGATTTGTATATTAACGTTATGTTTACTGTGGTATTTCAAATGTTATTTATTACGGTGTTTAATAAACTGAAAACTCACTTTGAACTTGTCTTGATTCTTAGTCATTTCATAGCTACTGAGATCATATTTTTATTAATCAAGAACATTCACAAAAAAACAAACATAAGTAGTTTAAAGTCCCCCTGTGGTGAAACTCCAGAATGTAGTTTATGTGTCTATGTGGTGTTTTTAATCTGCTTTAACACACACCATGTGTAAGTTCATAAGTCGACAGCATTGCTGAGTATTTTCTGCTTAAATCTGCAGTGAACCAAAGACAGTCTCAAAAACAAGTTTGAAATCGCTGGTGTTTCTGACGTCACACACTACCTTGTAACCAATCAGATCAACGTGTGATCGTTAACCAGTGGATCTCTGAGTGAGTGAGTGGAGGCGGGGCTCATTTGCATATTCATAGAACCGCGCATACTAAATAAGGCAAGAGTGTTGAGTTACATTCAAGATATTCTAAGGAAAAAAAAGTTAAATATGTAATTTTGGTGATCAAAGATGAGTTTTAAAGGATTAGTTCACTTTAAAAAAAAACTTTTGCTGATAATTTACTCCCCCCGATGTCATCCAAGATGTCAATGTCTTTCTTTCTTCAGTGGAAAAGAAATGAAGGTTTTTGATGAACAGTTTCTCCATATAATGGACGTCAATGGGCCCCAAACGGGTCAAGGTCCAGATGACAGTGTCAGCGCCGCTTCAACGGGCTTTAAACGACACCAGACGATGAATACGGGTCTTATCTAGCGAAACCATCGGCATTTCACAAATAAATAAAAAAGTTTAAGTTTTATAAGCACAAGCGCTGGCCTTGCTCTGTTCTGTGATGCGCGTTCGTGACGTCACGTGATACGCAGTTACGCTGAAAAGGTCACGCTTGACGAGTCAGTGTTTACAGATGTGCGGAAGGAGGACCATACACACATATTCAAATGTCTTTGTGTCAGTTTATCGGTTAAATTGCCCATCTCGTGTGTGTATCCTGGTGTTGGAATATTAAAAAGCCTAAAAGAAAATTTTCGTCAGGATAGACATTTTTTACTTTTCACAGAAGCGTGACCTTTTCAACGTAACTGTGTATCACGTGACGTCACGAACGCGCATCACAGAACAGAGCAAGGCGAGCGTTTGTGCTTATAAAACTTAAACTTGTTTATTTATTTGTGAAATGACGATGGTTTCGCTAGATAAGACCCGTATTCATCGTCTGGTGTCGTTTAAAGGGGTCATGACATGAGAAACCAAATTTGCCTTGATCTTTTGGTATATAAGAGGTCTTTGTACCATTAAAACGTCCTGCAAGTTTCATAGCTTAAGACGTCCTCCCCATTATAAACGAATCATTTATTTAATCAAGCTCTAAATACAGCTCGTTCTGGATCCATGGTAAGAAGTGACGTCACGGTACGAAGTGACGTACCAGCGTTTGCATATGACCGCCTCCAGGCACAAGACAACTACGCTTAAAGCGCAAGACAACTACGCTCATTTCGTATCGCCGCGCGCCTCACAAGTGTTCAGTCGACGGAGAGCGAGTGGGTCTGTGTACAGGGAAATTACGACGCCGCAGATGTGCTGTTCCTGGCTGTGGACAAACAACATCTTTGAATACGCTGCGAAAGATCCAGTCGTCAGGGAAAAATGGATGCACTTTATTTTTTGCGGACGTCTCAGTCACGGCAGTGTTAGTTTAAGCGTTTGTTCTATACATTAAGGATGACTGTTTTGAGCTTTGCCAGAAAACTGTTGCTCAAAGATAAGTCCGTGCCGACTATTCTGGGCTCAACATCGACGACGCAAACTGTAAGTAATGTATTTAAAACTTTAAACTACTTTTTAAATACGCTGAAAGATCCAGTCGTCAGGGAAAAATGGATGCACTTTATTTTTTGCGGACGTCCCAGTCACGGCAGTGTTCTATACATTTAAGGATGACTGTTTTGAGGAAAAAATCCCAATATGATGCTTGGCTTTGCCAGAAAACTGTTGCTCAAAGATAAGTCCGTGCCGAATATTCTGGGCTCAACAACGACGACGCAAACTTACTTTTTACCATGGCTAATATAAACACATTTGTATAAGAGAATCTTGAAAATATGTCGCCTTTCTAGTAGGCCTACATGTGATAGAAAATTAAAAATGTTGCCTTTATCAATGCTGCATCTTCAAAGATGGCCTGTGCATGCATTTTTGTCCGTGGTACACCCTATCATTTCATTGGAATTAGTTAAATAATGTTAAACTGTTAGCAAATTAAGCTATAGGAAAATTATGTAACAATAATCCGTTTTCAAGTGTCTCGGGTTAATTTTTTTTTATTAATTCAAAATAGTTTCACTTTCCATGTGGACACGAGCTGATCCAGTCTTCGTTGTTGTGGTGATCGTTCATTTTCCTCTGATTCCTCATCTGATTCCGGCTCAAACATAATAAGGTTTTATCATTGCAAGAGCCATCGCTTCGCATGCATCACCTGCTATTAAACAGTTGCGCCGAATCCGCACAGGTTCTGGCTGGGGGCGTTAATAATTGATGCATAGGCACTGACGTTAGCCAATCATAACAGTGGGCGTTAACACTGAACTCTTAAAGGGGAAACACCCCCAAAACAGACTGTTTGAATCAGAGGATGAGAAACAGGGTGGGAAAAGGTCATAAATCACTACATTTTAAAAGTTTTTTGTAAAAAAAACTATAGTAATACTATATTTGCACCTAAGGGAACATAATAATAAAATAAAAAAAACCATGTCATGACCCCTTTAAAGCCCGTTGAAGCGGCGCTGACACTGTCATCTGGACCTTGACCCGTTTGGGGCCCATTGACGTCCATTATATGGAGAAATGTGTTCATCAAAAACCTTCATTTCTTTTCCACTGAAGAAAGAAAGACATGGACATCTTGATGACATCGGGTGAGTAAATTATCAGCAAAAGTTTTTTTTTAAAGTGAACTAATCCTTTAAGGGGGAAAAATTTTTAACTACAAGGGGATTTTAAAACAAAACACTGGGCACGTGTTCGGTCATGTTACGTGTCTTTATTTTAGGACTCATTGGAGCAGAACATTCTCAAACAATCATTTGTATATTATCACTAACTACTAATATACAGTAAATCCCGTGACGAGTTGCACTAGTGTCGCCGTCATCATCTCTGGAGGTGCGTCTGTATGAGCTCAAGGTGACCCTGCACCGCACAATTACCCAACGCAGGAATGTGTGCGACTGTACAAGGCAAACATTGTGCTTCACAGAGCTTTGCTTTCAGCAGACAGGCTGTTCCTCCGGGGGGTTTACAACACAAACACAATGCCGGTTTTGTTTGCTCACTGGAATCAAGCCAAACTCTCAGGACACTTCTAACATCCAGCAGCAAAGCGCGCACTGTATCCGATGCATAATATTATTGAGCTCGTCATTCTAATGAGCGATTCTCTCTAATGCATCAATTACTGCTTGACATCTCCCATACGGAAATGTAATATATGTACACATATGAAATATACATATATTAAATATATCCACATATATAAAATATATAAAAACCTGTTAGAAAATGGAACAATTGACATAAAACCAGCCCTTATATTTTATGTATGTATAATAGTGTTTTTTTATATACATGTCACATATATAATTATCAGTTTTCAAATAGAATTTGTGTAGTATTTGTTTTGTTTTTATATGAGATGGTCATGAAGAGGTAAAATAATAATAAATAATACATTTTATTTATAAAAGATTCGAAAATGAGATAGAAATTGAAATGAAATGTGGATACTTAAAATAAATAGTTAAATAGTAAACAGTTTGGCATATATAAATTAAACATATCGGTGACATATATGGTCAAAACATACAGTATTACATAAATAATAATCATATACATCATATTAATATTAAGGCTGTCAAAAGATTAATCGTGATTAATCGCATCCAAAATAAAAGTTTGTGTTTACATAATATATGTGTGTGTACTGTGTATAATTATTTATATATATGAAAAAAAACACATTCCTGTATATATTTAAGAAAAATTGGTTATATTTATATATAAAATATTTATATATAATATAAATTATATAAATGTATATACTGTATATAAATGCAATTATTCCTTAAATATATACATTAATGTGTGTGTATTTATACATAATAATTCTACACAGTACACACACATATATTATGCAAACACAAACTTTTATTTTGGATGTGATTAATCACGATTAATCTTTTGACAGCCCTAATTAATATATGTCAATATACTCATTTAATATGGCAAATTTATATATGTTAAAAATCTATATTAACATATATGTATGATATATGATAGCAATATATTGTTTTATATTTAGCATATGACGGCGTAGCGATATAGGGACATGTCATATATTACATTTCATATGGGCTGAAAAGACCAGTAGATGATTAAACAAATTGTTATATGCTTGACATCATCAATCGTGCCAACAATCAGAGCTGTCAATCATAAAACAGTGAGTGTGTGAGATCACCGGACAAAGTCCATATACTCGCGTACGTGAGTAAATCCTGCGATATAACCGTTTAATGGGGTTTAAAACAACTGGACAAACATGGAGGCCTGATGACCTGAAGCTTCAACTTTATGTTCTTGTAGATTGAGATCAGTTTTAGTGGGACTTTTGTTCACTTCAGGGGATTGGATGCCGTGTCGATGACATTATTACAGTATTAACCAGACATAGTTGACCTGCAACACTGTGAATATTACATTTTAGCATCAGGTCCTCAGCCTGTACACAAAACCCACTTTTCTCCATACTAAGTGCACTTATTCCAAACTCTGTGCAGTTCATCTTCTGATACGCTACAATCACTTCTTCTGTCTCAAAATCAACACATTCCTCACACACAAAACACTTTATTATTCGTACACAATGACCTTCAAGACACCAAAGTCGGACTGCTTGTGTTTTTATATTATATTTTGAATTGTTTGCTTAAGAAATTCTTTGCGTAACAAGAATGACTAAGCTTTATTGTAAAGGAGGAAGTCCAATGTGCACAGAAATGAAACCTTACAAACTAATACTGTACGATTAAAAAACAAGTGTCTACACATCCCATCCATAGAACATATTAATCTGTAAACATACTGAAGATATATATATATATATAACATCTAAAACAGTATGGAGACTTCTTTTGATTCTCTCCATTCCTCCAAAGACATGAGGATATGTTTTACACCCGCATATAATGATTACAACTAATCTGCCAGTAGAGGGAGCCACTGAGGCTTCTGCTGATTGGCTTAATAATTTACATATTCTGACAATTCATTTTTGTGCAAGTAACATTCATTTACAACTATGTCATGATATTGCTTTGGAGGCTTACACTCTTAAAATCAAAGCTCAGTCACTAGTGTTTGGGACTCTTGTGATGTCATGACATCATTTCCTGTGCTCAAGAGTCACATGACATTAACAGATCAGGTGGTTGGCTGAACTGAATTTGAATGTGCAAAGTTTCTAATAGTGTACTTAATGATAAGAAAAATAAATGTTAGCAGCTTTGTCCAGGTATCACACACACACGCACACACACACACATGGAAATTTCCACTTGCTCAGCCACACCTACCATTGGGAAACAACACAAAAGAAGTTTCATTGTTAAGAATTGCATATTTGTGTGTGTTTGTGTGTGTGTGTGTTTGTGTGTGTGTTGTTATAAAGAAAATCTGAATTCATTTCTAATCAGATCTATTCAGGTGTGAACGTTTAAACACCTGAGGGAACTTCCTTCAATAGATAACCTTGAGCTTAAATACCATTGAAAAAACAAAAACTAGAAATACAGAAACAATTCAGGCTAAAGTGACACACACAGCACTGGGATCATGTGTGTGTGAGCGTGATGATTCTCTAGCAGCTGTAGATCCGTGACCTCGAGTGTGTTCGCGGCCGGTGGGAGAGAGCCCACAGCTGCTCAAAACATCAGGACACATCAACTAATCTCATTCACATCTCATATATTCTTATGGCCAGTGTGCATATTTCTGATAGTGTCAGTGTATATGTAAAGTGCAACAGTGCCCATCTACTTATTCAGTGGCGTTGGTTCCGGAAATATTTTTTTTCTATAGAGGGATTAAAAAACAAAGCAAACCAAACGCTACGAGAACATTATTTGTAATATTTGACACAATAATATTTTGATTTGAAGCAAAAAAGTAGGACAAAAAAACCCAGATTGATTTAAAGATGTTGATTGTGCGTAGAAACAACATATTTTATGTTTATTGCAAAATATTCACATACATACAAACATTTAAAGTCCCCCTGTAGTCAATAATTGTATCCCTTAAAACTCATCTTTGATCATCAAAATTACATATTTATGCCTTAAAATAGCTTGAATGTAACTCGACACCCTTGCCTCATTTAGTATGTGCGGTTCTATGAATATGCAAATGAGCCCCGCCTCCACTCACTCACTCAGCTCAGAGATCCACTGGTTGACGATCACACGTTGATCTGATTGGTTACAAGTTTGTGACTCAGCAATGGTGTTGTCTTATTAATTTACACATGGTTTGTCTTAAAGCATATTGACAGGTACACCACATAGACACATAAACAACATTAAAAGCTGGATTTTCACCACAGGGAGACTTTAATAATAAATGATCTTATGGGAAAATAAATGGCATATTTATTTTCGGACCAGCTGTTGTGTTCTATTATTTTAACACCGTGTGTCTGCACATGAACATATAATAATTTTTGATAGATTTTCATTTTGAGAGACTTTCCTGCAAAGTTCAGCTCCAACTCTAATCGAACACACCTGCACCAGCTCATTAGAATACTCATCAACACTTGATAATTAATTACAGACAGGTGTGCTGTTCTCTGAACTCTCCAAGAACAGGACTGGGCTCCTGTCTAAACATGTGTCCGCAAATCTCATACTTCCCTATATATATATATATATGTATAAGGTGTATAAAACAACACAGTATGGGAATGTCTGAATTCACAGTACTCATAATATAGTAGGCAAAAAGTACCTGGATGACCTACTTCTTCCGGCGAGAGTCTGAAGTTTGCATATGATGGACACTACTATCCCATGAGGCCACGGGAGAGGATTTATGATTGGCAGTGAAGCGACGCTGGAAGGTCACATGATAATGACAACATGACAAATATGGTATGTCCGAATTTCATTCATACTACACACATTCATACTATATATGATCTACTTTTTAGCTGTTACAACGCATTCAAAATAAGTGGCAACTCAAGAGAGTGTGTGATTCGAGACGTGATGTCTGTCGAGTCCGACGGGTGAAAGTTCATTACTTCACGCCATAAACACAATGACTGTCACGGGACCCACCTTACGCTTGTATAACTCACACAAACAAACTTAATTGCTGTAAACGGCGAATTTCATTGAGTTTTGATCATTGCTCACATCATCAATGTCATCAAATAAATCAGCTATACTGTAAACCCTAATAAGTTCACAGAACTACACAAATTTGAGGCAATCAAAATTAAGTTAATAAACTCAAATTAAGTTAGCATGTAAGATTTTGTACAACACAAACATGTTAATTGCAATTTAATAAAATGTTGACTAACCTAACTCAAACAAACTAGATACTAAATTAAATTAATTAACATTTTAACCTTTTTTACAACTAGCTGTTAGCTAAACACAGTTGCATGTGCTAATATAACTAGCAAATAGATGATCACAATACATCTGCATGTACAAAACATGTCTTAAAAAACTTCAATATCCTCGCTCTCCAACACAACACAAACCCAACATAGCAGAGGATTAAACACTAACACATGTCGCATTATATTAATGCACAACACAAAATAACACTTTATTTCAACATTTATTCTCCTTATGCAGTCTAACGCAATCCATGCTAAAAACTCATTCAGTTTAAGTTCAGCGTAATACAATCAGTTATTCTCCCGGTTTCACAGACAAGGCTTAACCTAGTCCCAGACTAAAATGCACGTTTGAGCTGTTTTAAAGGCACACTATGCAATATTTGCACCTTAATATAACAGCTTCGAAGTCATTTCAATGGTAAACGAACTCGTAGTTGGGCGAATCATCCCGATAGCAAACTGGCAAAACCAGTCGACGAAAACCAGAACGACGTCACATACATCAACAACATATGAAGCAGCCTCTATGGAAGACACTAGCACGCATTTCAGACGTGAATCATGGCAGAGTTGACGACGAAAACGAAAACGTGAGTGGTATTTACGAAAGTAACGTTAAATACAAGTACTCCACAGCGACTCTAGAGGTCGCTGTTTGACAAAAACAAAAACTGCATAGTGTGCCTTTAACTAAAAGCAACTTTCACTGATATATATTTTAACTCAAAATGCACACCAGTAATGTTTTTTTTTCTAAGGCACGTTTATAAAAGCTAGGTGGGGTAAGCAATGTTTGAAAAACGCTGTTTGGAAGTTAGTCGGACTGACACACAAACAAACAACAATAATGTGTGTAGCCAATCAGCATTAGAGGTTAGAGAAAAGCTCAGAAGAGATAACTGGAAAATTAAGGGTTATGACTGGGCGAGAGCTTTAGGACCCGCATTCATATTGGAAAAGTTTTCCAAGCCTGAAGACAGACGCGGATGTTGCTTTGATTCGGGATCACACGTGAGTAACACTGGGTTTTAGAGTGTCATTGTGTGTCTGGAGCTGCTGTACTGTTGGCAAGTAACAACCAACTCTTGTTTGTAATTACTATTGTGTACTTTACGTAAAACATTTTAGTGCTTCCTTGTCATTAGTGCGCTTTATTATTTGTGACGCATTATTTTATAGTTGCGCTTCTGCTATGATAAACAGACATCCTCTCTTGGATTGCGTGCCAGCTAGTGAGAGTCGCACTGACGACTGCTAGTGAATGCAGTGTTTAGCGTCATTAGCCGCATTTAAATTGCGCAAATTGAAATTGCAAATTGAAAATACGCCCAATGGAAACAATTTCGCAAAAACTCCCATTGGAACTATACCATTATCCGGACCACTCGTGTGTCTTTTAGTCCCGTATAGTCCGTATAGTCATCCCTGATTGGTCTTAACCCCAGTGACGGGTAGGTTTAGGGGCGGGATTAGGGGTAGGCCATCGTATGATTGGTCTTAACCCCAGTGACGGGTAGGTTTAGGGGCGGGATTAGGGGTAGGCCATCGTGTAGTCCGGATAACCGTATAGTACCCTCCCATTTATCGCAAAAAAGTTTTTATGCTCGCATGAGGAGGTTTTTCAGGCAATTTGAAAAATAAATATTACGCAAAACTGCAATGGAAACAGTTTTTACGTATTTACAGTCGCCTGACGTAGAGGACGCGGTGTGTGTTTGGACAGAAGACGAGACGAGTTCTTTATTAAACTCATAAAAGACAAAATAATTACAGGAATACTGGATTCTAAACCTCAAAGAAACGCCACAATCAAGACCTCGAAGCAGAACTGAGAAACACAAACTCCTCATATGAGCCGCTCACAGTATAAGAGTCTTTCCTTGACGTTAATGATTGGATAACACACACACACACACACGTCTCCTTCCATTAATAATAATGGCCAGTGCGGCGGCTGGATATACATAAACCTACCAACGTCTGTCGCCATGATTTTTGGAATGACTTATCACGAGAAGAACAAAAATACGTTTTAATCGCATAACACCGGTTAATGGAAACGGCGTCATTTCGCAATAGTTTTTTATCGACATTTCGGAAAAAAATCGCGTTTTGGAAAAAATCTGTAATGGAAACGCATTGTTAGTGCACTCGACTCGCTTGCAGGGGGATCGGGTTCGAGGCCGACTCTGAGCAGGGCTGTCAGGATTGGAGTGTGAGTTTTGGAGGCGGAGCAATGAAGAGAGGGTGTGTTTATTTGGGTTGATTTCAAATATTAACAATGTCCAACAGCATTTTTGAAATACAGGTTACCCCACCTTTAAGTGACCTAATTGAAGTAAGGCCTAATCTTGAAGTAGGCTAAGCCCTGTCTGTGAAACTGGGCCATTGAGTTCACTTTTTTCTATCAAGTACTAAGAACTTTCAGTCATTTTTTGAGCGAAATTAACTCATTTCATTTGGTTAATTTCACTTCGGGTTCACAGTGTATGATTTATTCAAAGCATACTCCCATTAAAACTAAGAATGTGAGCCAGTGTTGTGATTATCTGTGCTTCAATCTGTCCTTCACGTCCGAAGGCAGCAGGTCCATCAGACTATCTTCCACTATCAGAGCAGCCAGTTTTAGTAGGAGACAGTCGGCGATTTCTACAGGCAAAGACTCGAGCCTGTTTCCCTTCAGCTCGAGCCGAACCAGCAGAGCCAGATTCCCAATCCGTGGGGACAAGGTGGAAATGCTGTTATTTCCCAACGCTAGGACCTTCAGCCTCTTGCAGGAAAAGAGCTCTTCAGGGAGACTCTCCAGAGAGTTGAAGGCCACCGAGAAGAACTGGAGACACTGTAGGACGCCGATCTCCGAGGGAAGAGATGTCAGCTGGTTGTGCGAGAGATCCAGATGTCGAAGTTTAGTGCAGTAACACAACCGAAGTGGAAGCTTGTGGATCTTATTCCAGCTGACGTCCAGCGTCTCCAGCGCGCGGAGTTTGCTAACGTGTTCTGGGATGTAGGAAATGTCATTATGCCAGAGTTTGAGGGTCGTCAAACGTCGGCAGTGCTGCAAACTCAAGATTTCTTCTACGGTGATGAGCCTGTTCTCTTTAAGGTCCAGCTCTTGGAGATGGGAAAGGCTAAAAACCGCGCTTGGGATTCGCTCAAGACAGCAGCCTGTTAGCTCCAAAGTGGCTAGGCTAACCAGCTTCTTTAGGCTGTTGAAAACCTGAAGCCTCGTTCCTTCATTGTGAACGCACAATCGCAAAAGCTGATTGGAAACGTCCACAATACTAGGTGGTATCTTGATCAGGTTGCTACGTAACGTTAGCACGCGCAGGTTTTTGAGCTCACGTAAAGGGTTGAGGGAAGGACTACGAGAGAGTTCGTTGCTTAAAGGGCCGCTTAAGTGAAGCTCTTCCATGTTTTGTAAGTTGTACATCCACTGGGGAACTTGATCCGGGCCTTCAAAGGTCAGACGCAGAACCTTTAGGTTCTCGCACAGGTGATTGAACGCCGGTAGCGGAAGCTTAGCCGGACTGTTGATCAACGACATCTCCTGTAAGGCCGCGAGCTGCGTTACACTTCCAGGCACCGTGACGTTGCTTATCATTTCCAGTTTGAGCGACTCTACTTCCGAAACCTCGAAGACGGTGTCCGGTAGACCTGGAAGCATGAACAAGTGTAGCTCCAACCTCTCGCTGGCGTTGCGCGACAGACGAGCGCGGAGTTTATCAACCGTCCACTCGTTGTTGAGGTTCATCTGCCGTAAACGGCACTCGCTCACCTCAGAGAGGAAGACGGCAAAGCGTTTGGAGTATAAGGCATCGTACTGGTCACTAAGGTGCAGGAGAAACGCAAAATCATTCTTAACATCCGGGATGTCGTTGATTCCCGTCTCCAAGCGCACCGCCTCAAAGGAATACTCTTTGAGTGGTCGATGAAAGAGCCAGTAAAGTGAATAAATGCACAGCAGTCCATAAACCCCGACTAAGCATATGTAGCAATATGCTAATTTGGAAAACAGATGTGCTTTGTTGTAGTTGCAGCAGAACGCCTCAAACCCGGTCAGATCTGGAGGCACCGAACACATCACCACAATCTGGATGTTCGGGACCAAAACGATACTATAAATAGTGATTAAAGCAAATTTAAAGACTTTGAGCACCGTTTGAAGAACGTACATGAGGTAAAGAAGATCCGCTTCTTCAACATGTGTCCGAAACTTCTTGACTCTTTCGAACAAGGCCTTGGCTTGCTCGCCCTCTTTTTTATCCAAGAGTGACGCGGCCGTTTCTGGCGATTTCTGATCCTTCACGGAAGATCGGATTAGAGACACCATGTCGTCGTCGTTGCCCGTGTCTGATTTGGTCATTGTATTCTTTCTCCATACGACCATTCTCTCTTCTCGCCTTTCTTCGGACACTTCGCTGATGGCTCTTGTGGTCCAGGGAGAGTCGAAGCATTTCCCCAGTATGATTACAAACATCTCGATCTTAGACGACGTCCCTGGGAACTTGAACCAGAAGCTGCTGGCCACCATAAAGATCATACTGTGGATGACGACGAGGTAAGGGAAGTATTTGCCATACCAGTGCACGGCACGTTCATAGCAGAAGTGGTTGACGAACTCGTACTGGTGGATATCGAGGCCGTTCTTCCTCCCGAACACCTCCACGATGTTTGGACTGAGATGTTTGGTGATGGCGAACTCCCACAGGCTCTCGTTCTCCTTGTGCTGCCGTATGTGATTGCAGTCCCTGTCTCCGTGAGAGAGACCCGTGAGCCGGTTCGGCAGGCAAGATATCTTGTCTTGCGTCAGCTGAGGAGAGATGAAGAGTGTCTAAGCATCAATGATGTCGATACACGAAACACTGAAATCATGGACATTTAACCCTCTGGCTCTTCGGTCATTTTTGACTGGAAAATTTTACGTTTATTTTTTACTTCATTGGAATGGTACGAAACTTGGTAAAGGTTTTGGCACTTGCTGTATGAACACACACACAAATCATGGACCGGATTCGAAAAGGTTAAATGGTCCTGTAAAAAATAGTCACACTTGTGCTCCTCGCGGTCAAAAACGAGCGCATTGGAAAGGAATGGGAGACGAATTTCCTCTAGTGGAAGCGTTTGGTACTGCAATCTCACTGAACGCTCATTTTTTGAGATATCAACCTCAAATTTGGAACACAACTTGTTTAGATTTATGGCTTTGATTTTCTAGCAGTTTTAGAGTAAAACATGATTTTGAATTTACATATTTCATATAAAAATTTAAAATAGTATTTTTGTTAATTTTTCATAACAATACACATATAAAAGTCTGTTACTTTTTTAAGTTAACATTTTAAAACTTTTTTCACTTCAGCAATAATCTGCCAAGTGTCGAAAGAGATTTCAAACTTACGTCTGTTGCTCTGAAGCATTCAGGATTTACCACAGTTTAAAGGGATACTCCACTCAATCGCTCTGGCGCGCGGTGACACTTTGATAGCGCTTAGCCCAGTTCATTCATTAGGGACCAAACGGAATAGCACTTGGGAGCACTTCGACTCGGTGCAGTAATATCATCACAGTAATATCATCAGGAGTGATGATATTACTGCGCCGAGTCGAAGTGCTTACATTAAAGCCATACATTAATGTCGTTAATTACATTAATGCCACGTTTTAATTTGTGTCACCATACTTGGTTGTGTAACTACTCGTGTAAATGTATTTAAATGGGGAAAACGTGGAGGTGTTTGGTCGCTACTACTGTAACTTCATCTCTGTTTGGTCCCTAATGAATTAACTGGGCTAAGCTAAGTGCTATCAAAGTGTCACCGCGCGCCAGAGCGATTAAGTGCACGCACTGAGACGAGAGAGCATCAACTCGTCTAAGTTAAAGTAACACTAGGTTACTTTTCTTTTTTTTGCTCTCGGGGTCCCCCTACAGTTGGGAAACAGTATTGTCCTCTACTACTGTCGTAAACTCTGTCATGCACGTGCATTTGTTGACAACCATGATAGCCCTGAACACTGTAGGAGTTCACATGCAGGTGTTCTGCTTGCGTCGCGTGTGAAATGTCTTCATCCAGGTACAGTGGCATATATTTCAGCATGTCATGATATGAATATAATTTCATGGGTTTTATTTTTTTTTCAAACGACAAATGATCGCGATGCTCACGTTTACAAGCCAGCGTCATTATAGTAGCCTAGTCTATTGGTTACCGTTTTACTGAATCTATATGATACTTCAATGCAATGTTTGAGTGGTAGATATAATAACCATATCGTCAATATTATAATATCAAGCTACCATAGATGAATCTGCAAATTTTACAAATCGATTTGCATTAGGCTATAGCTTGAGGCAAGACAAATAAACAAATATCACAGACATGTTAGGTATCCTAAAATATTATTTTGTAGCCATCTTATATATTTACTTGCAAGAATGTAGCCCCTACCAAACTTGTACACGCCCTTTAGACATAGGCTTTCATTTGATATTTGAAAGTCCGCATCGGTCGAGCATAGGGTTGCCACCTTTGATTTGTGAAAAACCGGGACACTCAGATTATTATTATTTGTTGGGGTCTGAGTTGTAGGTTGTAAATAGTATTTTCTTTGACACTGGTGGCTCATCCGACTTTGTTGTGTTATCCTCATAGACAGTGGTTATCCTCCTCGTCCGTCTCTCCCCATTTCACACAATAGATGTAAATAGACAGTTTTTAAAAAGCTAGCTAGCCTAGCAACTAAAGTCACACTGTATCATCTTGGATGTGAGTTGATGCGCGCGCGCGACCGACCTACCGACAGCACAGGCAGTTGCTAGGCGATAAGTTGAGCTTCCAATCAAATAAAAGTAAACGCCTGGCATTGGCCAATCCACTGTTTTACCCGTTTTTACCATGGTTTTTACCCGTTTACGGACACAGGATTGGATGTACTGTACACAACTATGAAGAAAACACAGTAACAGTAGACGGAAACGGTTTAATTTGAAACCAGGAAATTCTACTTTAGAAGTAGCCTACATTTTCACAAAAAAACGGGACAATTCGTGTCCCGGGAAAGAATATGAATTTTCTGGGACTGTCGCTCAAAAAAGAGAATAATCCCTGGAAAACCGGGACGGGTGGCATCAGGCACCCCTCCTCCTCCTTCAGCTCACGCCAGCGAGAAACAATGTTGATCCTCGTTCTGCCTTTAATACGATCACTTTCTCGTTTCCTCTTGTTGCTTTCCTCCGACAAAACCTTTGCTTTCTTGCTTTTCTGTGCTGCTTCGGCCATGACTATAACATTTGGCAAACAAACGCTAGTTTGGCTCGCACGTCCGATTTTAAGGAAGTGGGGGTGGTGGTGGAAGTGACATATATGCCGTAAAGCAGTCGAATTTTGTAGTTCTCTTTGTTCGCCGGTTACTACCCGAAACCCGAAGTTTAAAAGTACGATTAAAAACGCTACATACCCCGTCAGGCTATGGCAGACATGTCATTCAACCTATTGTAAGTTGATGTACCATCACAAGAGACTTGGAAATATATTATTAAGGTTGAAAAGTTACCTGGTGCTGCTTTAAAGGAATAACATAGTTTAATATGAAAAACAGTGGAGTATTACTGAAACTGGAAATAAAAATTTCAGGTCTATGCTCAAAAAATCCCCTAAAATATTAAATAAAGAATATTATCCAACTAAAATATAGTACATTTATTTCATTACCAAAAAAAAAGAAGAAAGAACCGCACCAGAGGAAAGATCAGGAGCCGTTGTAAACACACCTCACAGGGTTTATCTAATCAGCAAACGCTCTTGTCTAATCGCGTCTCTTTATTGCACACACTCCTGATCAGAAGCTTCGTGCACATTCACGTGCCACTGGTTATTTGTGGATTTTAAATGCAGCTTCCCAAATGCAGAGGAACTAAGTATTTTTTACCTTTGATAATGAAGTTCCACCACTTCTGTAGAGCAAATCTCATCAGCGCTACCGACTCATGACCCCATTTATAATCCAAAATACTGTGTTTACATGCAGAACCGGGAACATGTTGAGTGTCCAACACCACTGAAGAGTTTTAACATACACATATTACAAAAATGTTGACTTTTCAAAGGAATAATTCACCCCAAAATAAGCCATATGTCTTCATGTAGCATTTGTGAATGTAATCGATTTGAAAGCTGTGGTGGAGGGAATAATGTAAGTTGTTCCTCACACAAAACATCATATGACTTCTTAATAAAGTGCATGAGTCACATGGACGAATGTTATTATACTTTTATGATGGTGTTTGTTTTGGAGGCGCAGTAAAAATCACAGTCCTCTATCAATGAATGGAAAAAGCAGCTCAAAGACTCTTTAAAACGGCTCCTGTCGTGTTCAAGAAGAGGAACTGACATGAGGACGAGGAAATCATGACATTTCATTTTGATGTGAACTTTCTTTTTAGATCGTGAATAATATCATGAGCACACCGAGAGTTTGAATCATCATATCTGAATTCTTAGTAAATCTGACGTAACAACGATATCACATGATCGCTTGCTTCATGGAGGACACTTAATATTCAACAGTATTATTGATCTCCTGCAAATAAATTAACTAAATTAATAACTTTTTTACAACAAAAATGAACCATCACTGAACTTAAGCTGGACTTTTCTTCTAGAAACAAACTGTTGCATTATTTTCCTGTTATCTCTGTAAAGCTGCTTTGAAACACTCTGTATTGTAAAAAGCGCTTTATAAATAAAGTTGACTAAACTTAACTTCAGCTACGCAATAAAAAAGCTAACTGCAACTTTTTATCTCACAATTCAGACTTTATAACTCGCAATTGCGAGATCTTCCCCCGGTTTCACAGACAAGGCTTAAGTCTATAGTCCCAGACGTTTCTAAGCCACGTTTATTAAAGCTACTTAAATGTCCTAATTAAACTGAGGCCTAATCCTGGCTTAATCGAAGCCTTGTCTGTGACACCAGGCCTAAACCTCACAATCAGAATTGTGAGAACCTTTTTATTGCAAGAAATAAAGTCAGAATTGAGAGATGTATGCCCGGTTTCACAGACAAGGCTTGAGATTGAGATTGAGATGCATTATTGAGCCGTCTGAACTGAAAGAAACTTGCACTGATCGATCTTAAATATATCAGTGCCATTGTTTGTCTCAAGATGCATTCCAGTAATGTTTTTTTTTTTTTTTTTCTTCTTCTTCAATGCATGTTTATAAAAGTTCATATCTCGCAATTTTGGGGAAAATAAATTTAGAACACAAGAATTGCAAGAAAAAATTGGGAATTACTTTTTATTTTTTATTGCAAGAAATAGTCAGAATTGTGAAATTTAAAGGTCATATCTTGCAATTTTGACTTATCAGATTTTTTTTTATTTTTTTTATTCGGAATTGCAAGAAAAATGTCAGAATTATGAGATAAAAAGTTGCAATTACTTTTTTATTTTTATTGCAAGAAATAAAGTCAGATCTGTGAAATTTGAAGTTCATATCTCGCAATTTTGACACTTTTTTTTTTAGACCTCGGAACTGCAAGAAAAAAAATATATAAAAAAGGTTGCAATTACTTTTAAAGTTTTTACCAAGCTTCCATGACATCATGTTGCGAGCTGAAGATGCCGTACCTGAACCGTGCAGCCGAACACGCCGATCATGAGCATGGCGATGCCCAGATACTCCGACAGGACGTCCCACCAGGGCTTCAGGACCCGGAACTGCGGGTTCTGCTCCGACACGATGTTCCTGAACTCATTCACAGGGATCATCTTCACACCGACCCCGGAGAGAGAGGGTTCAGCTCTGAGTGTCAGAACATCAAACATAAGGGTTACACTCTACAATACAACCTTATAGTTAACATGCACTAAGAATACTTCTACAGCATTTATTAATGTTAGTTAATAATAATTTCAACATTTACTAATACAGGTGAAACTGGAAATATTTGAATATGGTGCAAAAGTTCATTTATTTCAGTAATTCAACTTAAAAAGTGAAACTAATATATTATATAGACTCATTACATGCAAAGTGAGATATTTCAAGCCTTTATTTGTTATAATTGTGATGATTATGGCTTACAGCTTATGAAAACCTTTTCACAATATTCTAATTTTGAATTTGGGGTTTTCATAAGCTGTAAAACAATCACAATTATAACAAATAAAGGCTTGAAATATCTCACTTTGCATGTAATGAGTCTCTATAATATATTAGTTTCACCTTTTAAGTTGAATTACTGAAATAACTTTTGCACCATATTCTAATTTTTCGATTTCATCTGTAAATTATTAAAATCAAGGTTGTAATTGTTGACATTAGTTAATACACCGTGAACTAACACGAACAAACAAGGAACATCTGTATTTTTATTAACTAACGTTAACAAAGATTAATAAACATAATGTATTGCTCATTCATTGTTAGTTCATGTTAGTTAATACTATAACTAATTAACCTTACTGTAAAGTGTTACCAAAGTATAATCCCGTAACTTAAAATAATGAAGTTGAGCAAACCTGATCAGTCACGACACGTATATACAGTATAATTATCCCCGCATATAATAATTATATAATTATAATAATCCAACTTCCCCGAAACACTGTCAGTCAACATCTCAGAAACAAGCTTTGTGTCTCTCAGGTTTAATGTGACTTCATCTCAAGCACAATCTGTTCATGATACACACACAGCTGATGTCCGGCATGTTCAGCTATTCTTGTAGTTTCGTTCACAAGTGTGTAAATGATAATAATAATAAAAAGTCGATTTGAGAAAAGCCCAACTCACCTGCGCGAATGAAGCGAAGCGCGCGTGTTTCAGCAGCACGTGCACGAGTGTGTGTGTGTCTCAGCAGCACATGCACGAGTGTGTGTGTTTCATCTCTCGGCCCGAAACACACTCTGTCCTTCAGCTAGAGGACTTCCACAAGTTTCTCTCAGGGTTTGTTTGAGGGCGTTCAGGCGTTCAGGCGCCTCCCAGAACGGGTTTCTTCATGAGAACGCAATGAGTCAGAGACGAGACGGCCTGTCAACAGCAACACTCATTATGAACAGCCATGCAACACATTCATATTCATATTCAGCATTCATATTTCAACGTCTGATTGACGTTCCGTTGTGAAATGTAAACGGCGCGCGCGAACTGTCGTCAGATTAAACAAGCAACTGAAAATATACAGTATCTGTACAGGTTTGGCGCCAAATCTCCTCTAATATAGTGAAATATCATGACAACCGACATTTATATTAATATATATGCTACTCTGCGTGCAATAACATAATCATGTAGTTTAAAAAATAAATAAAAGTATTATGTAGATATTTTATGTGTAACCATTTTTTTATGTCTATTATATTTGTCTTTATTAATTATTACACTTTTTTATTTTTGCATTGTCGCTTTTTAATGCTATTGTGTATATATGCTACTCTGCGTGCAATAGGGATCTTCGCCGTGACGTCACGACGCGCTCTGGTATAAATAATAACATAGATAATATCGTTTTTTTTATTAAAAGTATTATTTAGATGTTTTATGTGTAATCATTTTTTTACTATTTATGTCTTTATTACTAATTATTAGTTTTTATTTTTGCATTGTCTAGTTTTTTAATGCTATTGTGTATATGCTACTCTGCCTGCAATAACATGGATCATATCGTTTTATTTTTAAATTAAAAGTATTTAGACGTTTTATGTGTAACAGTCAGGGGCGTAGAATTTAGTAGGGACGCTAGGGACGTGTCCCTACCAATATCCAGTGACATTGATATATATCCCTAGCAATAATTTCGATCAAAACTATATAATGATGTCCCCGTCCCCACCCATATCAAAATCAAACCTATGCCACTGGTAACAGTTGTTTACTATGTATGTCTTTTTTTAAACTAATTATTACTGTTTTTATTTTTGCATTGTTTATTGTAGTTTTTTAATGCTATTTATTGACAAAGCTGCTTATACATACACTCTAGTTTCTAATGTTTTATTAATGAATGTTTTTATCTTGACCGGGACCTTATAGTTCCTTCATGTAAAAATGTTTATGGAATGACAATAAAAATTGAACCTATAAATAATACAATTTTAAATAATTTTAACATTTTAATCTGAGGATATGCACAGGTTTCTGAGGCGGTTAAAACAAATATATGTTATATTATCTTCTCCACTCAAAATATTTTCAGTTTAAAGCTGATTAAAATTAATTTCAGTGTTAATGTCTTTTTTTTAACCAAAGCATCTATATTTAACGCGCGTGCACGTAATTCGGTGTTTTGTCGCCACCGCGCGACTGAGACAAATCAAAACAAACCAGTGCAAGAAACATATGCTTTTATTATACAATGTTTGTACAAGGTATTCGATGCTGTAAAATTTACAAAGCAGGCTTTAAATAATCCTTTATATTTAAATTTGAGTGATTTAAAAAAAACAAAAGCATCCCTTTTAAAAACAAAAAGCTTAATTTGTAAAAATGAGCCCCGGTCCAGTCCATTATGAGTGAACAGGAGCCAACATTATCCAATAGCAAAGGGACAATAATTCAGAAATAAATAAAAGAAAATAAGAAAACAGACTTCATGCAATATACCAATGTACAAAATCCCTGGAAAAGCAGCTTAAATCGGTTTTTACAAATACATCGTGTCATCAGCCTGTGAAAATCAGCTTTCATTTGAGCAAAAACAACGTTGGCATCTAATGCCTCTGTAGGCTGGAATACAGTCAGATAAATCTGGAAACGTTTTACATCCCATTTTATTAGTAAAAACTTTGTGTGTGTGTGTGTGTGTGTGTGTGTGTACATCTCGAATAGAAAATCATCAGACAGCTTAAAGCCGAAAACCTGATTTCCATGTTAGTTCAGGGTTTGTTTTGGCCACGGCTCGAGCCTCGGACATACTGACGCGGGTCATGGCACTTTATTGGGCTCCGGAGGAGGTAGACATCCACACGACTGAATGCTTTTACAAAACATCCGGTACAGAAGCGTCTGCTGCACACACAACTAATCAGCCAGGAGTCTCAAAGTGTGTGTGATGTTCAGAGATCATCCAGAACAACAGATTTACTGTGCGCTAATGACACTGGCTGAGAGAGAGAGAGTGTGTGTCAGTGAGAGTGTAAAAGAGAGAAAGAGAGAGAGAGAGTGAGTGAGAGAGCTAGTGTTTGTGACACGGGCTGGGAGAGAGAGTGAGCGAGTATAAAAGAGAGAGAGAGAGAGAGAGAAAGAAAGAGAGAGGGAGAGACGGAGAGAGTGTGTGAGCGAGAGTGTGTGAGCGAGAGAGCTAGTGATTCTGGAACGGGCTGGGAGAGAGAGTGAGTATGAGAGTATAAAAGAGAGCGAGAGAGTGTGTGAGCGAGAGAGTGTGTGAGCGAGAGAGTGTGTGAGCGAGAGAGTGTGTGAGCGAGAGAGTGTGTGAGCGAGAGAGTGTGTGAGCGAGAGAGTGTGTGAGCGAGAGAGAGCGAGAGAGTATGTGAGCGAGAGAGTGTGTGAGCGAGAGAGTATGTGAGCGAGAGAGTGTGTGAGCGAGAGAGAGCAAGAGAGTGTGTAAGCGAGAGAGAGCGAGAGAGTGTGTAAGCGAGAGAGAGACAGAGTGTGTGAGCGAGAGAGAGAGAGCGAGAGTGTGTAATAGAGAGAGAGCTAGTGATTCTGGCACGGGCTCAGGCCCTTCTGGCACGGCTCCATGGTCACGGCGACTCCGACGCCGCTACGACCTGACGTCATGTTGGTGACCTCAGTCCACGAGTCTGTTTCTGGGTCGAAACTCTCCACGCTGTCCAGGAACGTGTTCCCATCATACCCTCCTGCAGAGAGAGAGAGTGTGTGTGTGAGAGAGAGAGAGAGAGAGAGAGAGAGAGAGAGAGAGAGAGAGTGTGTGTGTGTGTGTGAGAGAGAGAGAGAGTGTGTGTGTGTGTGTGAGAGAGAGAGAGAGTGTGTGTGTGTGTGTGTGAGAGAGAGAGAGAGAGAGAGAGAGAGAGAGAGAGAGAGAGAGAGAGAGAGAGAGAGAGTTACATCCACGTCTCCGAGTACTTCTTCTGTAATCATCATAGATCAGCCTAAACCTATTAACCAATTAGCATCTCTAGCACTTCACACACACATGACTGTTTTGTTAATGTTAGGTTAGTGTAACATGTGACCTTTCACACACACAGTCTGTACTGGTAACGGATCATGTGTGAACAGGACCTTTTCAAATATACCGGTCAATTGGTTACCAGTAAGGGAAGTTCCAATATTACCAATATTAAACTTTAACTCATGTAAACACAATATTTACATTAAATGAATGTGATTAAGCTCATAATTGTAGTAACCATAATCATAGTAAAATATACGGTGTATGCTGATTAAAATTGCAATAAACAGCATGTTCATGGCATCTCTTGCACTCGGAGTGAAGTGTGTGTGTGTGTGTGTGTGTGTGTGTGTGTGTGTGTGATGAACACGGATGACGTTTTCATGCACAGATTCGAAACATAGTGGTAAATAATGCATCACATGTTTGGTTCATGTTTGTGAATATAATAGAATAAAGCATCGTACTGAAGACTTTCAGCGCGTCAAGGGATGTAGAGTATGATCATGCAGAATACGGCTTTATAAGCACTAATGAACAGCCAATATCCTAGTAATATGCATGATTATAATAAACAACTAGTTACTAGTGAGAATTAAACCCTAAAATAAAGTGTTACCAGGATGTATATATTGATATCAAGATTAACGAATATTGTAATTTCGCCCGTGGGAGTGATTTTTGGGCTTTGACGCTCTCTAGCTTGTAGATGTTGTAACTGTGCACTGACGAATCTCTCACAATAAGCCCAGAAACACGTCTTATGAGTGTAAGCATGAGTTCAGTGAGCTCGTACCCAGCACATAGATGTAAATGAGAGTTCAGCGAGCTCGTACCCAGCACATAGATGTAAATGTGAGAGTTCAGTGAGCTCGTACCCAGCACATAGATGTAAATGAGAGTTCAGTGAGCTCGTACCCAGCACATAGATGTAAATGTGAGTTCAGCGAGCTCGTACCCAGCACATAGATGTAAATGTGAGAGTTCAGTGAGCTCGTACCCAGCACATAGATGTAAATGAGAGTTCAGTGAGCTCGTACCCAGCACATAGATGTAAATGTGAGAGTTCAGTGAGCTCGTACTCAGCACATAGATATAAATGTGAGAGTTCAGTGAGCTCGTACTCAGCACATAGATGTAAATGTGAGAGTTCAGTGAGCTCGTACCCAGCACATAGATGTAAATGTGAGAGTTCAGTGAGCTCGTACCCAGCACATAGATGTAAATGTGAGAGTTCAGTGAGCTCGTACCCAGCACATAGATGTAAATGAGAGTTCAGCGAGCTCGTACCCAGCACATAGATGTAAATGTGAGAGTTCAGTGAGCTCGTACCCAGCACATAGATGTAAATGTGAGAGTTCAGTGAGCTCGTACCCAGCACATAGATGTAAATGAGAGTTCAGCGAGCTCGTACCCAGCACATAGATGTAAATGTGAGAGTTCAGTGAGCTCGTACCCAGCACATAGATGTAAATGTGAGAGTTCAGTGAGCTCGTACCCAGCACATAGATGTAAATGTGAGAGTTCAGTGAGCTCGTACCCAGCACATAGATATAAATGTGAGAGTTCAGTGAGCTCGTACTCAGCACATAGATGTAAATGTGAGAGTTCAGCGAGCTCGTACCCAGCACATAGATGTAAATGTGAGAGTTCAGTGAGCTCGTACCCAGCACATAGATGTAAATGTGAGAGTTCAGTGAGCTCGTACCCAGCACATAGATGTAAATGAGAGTTCAGCGAGCTCGTACCCAGCACATAGATGTAAATGTGAGGGTTCAGTGAGCTCGTACCCAGCACATAGATGTAAATGTGAGAGTTCAGTGAGCTCGTACCCAGCACATAGATGTAAATGTGAGAGTTCAGCGAGCTCGTACCCAGCACATAGATGTAAATGTGAGAGTTCAGCGAGCTCGTACCCAGCACATAGATGTAAATGTGAGAGTTCAGCGAGCTCGTACCCAGCACATAGATGTAAATGTGAGAGTTCAGTGAGCTCGTACCCAGCACATAGATGTAAATGTGAGAGTTCAGTGAGCTCGTACCCAGCACATAGATGTAAATGAGAGTTCAGCGAGCTCGTACCCAGCACATAGATGTAAATGTGAGTTCAGCGAGCTCGTACCCAGCACATAGATATAAATGTGAGTTCAGCGAGCTCGTACCCAGCACATAGATGTAAATGTGAGTTCAGCGAGCTCGTACCCAGCACATAGATGTAAATGAGAGTTCAGTGAGCTCGTACCCAGCACATAGATATAAATGTGAGTTCAGCGAGCTCGTACCCAGCACATAGATGTAAATGTGAGTTCAGCGAGCTCGTACCCAGCACATAGATGTAAATGTGAGTTCAGCGAGCTCGTACCCAGCACATAGATGTAAATGTGAGTTCAGCGAGCTCGTACCCAGCACATAGATGTAAATGTGAGTTCAGCGAGCTCGTACCCAGCACATAGATGTAAATGTGAGTTCAGCGAGCTCGTACCCAGCACATAGATGTAAATGAGAGTTCAGTGAGCTCGTACCCAGCACATAGATGTAAATGTGAGTTCAGCGAGCTCGTACCCAGCACATAGATGTAAATGAGAGTTCAGCGAGCTCGTACCCAGCACATAGATGTAAATGTGAGAGTTCAGTGAGCTCGTACCCAGCACATAGATGTAAATGAGAGTTCAGTGAGCTCGTACCCAGCACATAGATGTAAATGTGAGTTCAGCGAGCTCGTACCCAGCACATAGATGTAAATGTGAGTTCAGCGAGCTCGTACCCAGCACATAGATGTAAATGAGAGTTCAGTGAGCTCGTACCCAGCACATAGATATAAATGTGAGAGTTCAGCGAGCTCGTACCCAGCACATAGATATAAATGTGAGAGTTCAGTGAGCTCGTACCCAGCACATAGATGTAAATGTGTGTTCAGCGAGCTCGTACCCAGCACATAGATGTAAATGTGAGAGTTCAGTGAGCTCGTACCCAGCACATAGATATAAATGTGAGAGTTCAGCGAGCTCGTACCCAGCACATAGATATAAATGTGAGAGTTCAGCGAGCTCGTACCCAGCACATAGATATAAATGTGAGAGTTCAGCGAGCTCGTACCCAGCACATAGATGTAAATAAGAGTTCAGCGAGCTCGTACCCAGCACATAGATGTAAATGTGAGTTCAGCGAGCTCGTACCCAGCACATAGATGTAAATGTGAGAGTTCAGTGAGCTCGTACCCAGCACATAGATGTAAATGTGAGAGTTCAGTGAGCTCGTACCCAGCACATAGATGTAAATGTGAGAGTTCAGTGAGCTCGTACCCAGCACATAGATGTAAATGTGAGTTCAGTGAGCTCGTACCCAGCACATACATATAAATGTGAGTTCAGCGAGCTCGTACCCAGCACATAGATGTAAATGTGAGTTCAGCGAGCTCGTACCCAGCACATAGATGTAAATGTGAGTTCAGTGAGCTCGTACCCAGCACATAGATGTAAATGTGAGTTCAGTGAGCTCGTACCCAGCACATAGATGTAAATGTGAGTTCAGCGAGCTCGTACCCAGCACATAGATGTAAATGTGAGTTCAGCGAGCTCGTACCCAGCACATAGATGTAAATGTGAGTTCAGTGAGCTCGTACCCAGCACATAGATGTAAATGTGAGTTCAGCGAGCTCGTACCCAGCACATAGATGTAAATGTGAGTTCAGCGAGCTCGTACCCAGCACATAGATGTAAATGAGAGTTCAGTGAGCTCGTACCCAGCACATAGATGTAAATGTGAGTTCAGCGAGCTCGTACCCAGCACATAGATGTAAATGAGAGTTCAGCGAGCTCGTACCCAGCACATAGATGTAAATGTGAGAGTTCAGTGAGCTCGTACCCAGCACATAGATGTAAATGAGAGTTCAGTGAGCTCGTACCCAGCACATAGATGTAAATGTGAGTTCAGCGAGCTCGTACCCAGCACATAGATGTAAATGTGAGTTCAGCGAGCTCGTACCCAGCACATAGATGTAAATGAGAGTTCAGTGAGCTCGTACCCAGCACATAGATGTAAATGTGAGTTCAGTGAGCTCGTACCCAGCACATAGATGTAAATGTGAGTTCAGCGAGCTCGTACCCAGCACATAGATGTAAATGTGAGTTCAGTGAGCTCGTACCCAGCACATAGATGTAAATGTGAGTTCAGTGAGCTCGTACCCAGCACATAGATGTAAATGTGAGTTCAGCGAGCTCGTACCCAGCACATAGATGTAAATGTGAGTTCAGCGAGCTCGTACCCAGCACATAGATGTAAATGAGAGTTCAGTGAGCTCGTACCCAGCACATAGATGTAAATGTGAGTTCAGTGAGCTCGTACCCAGCACATAGATGTAAATGTGAGTTCAGTGAGCTCGTACCCAGCACATAGATGTAAATGTGAGTTCAGCGAGCTCGTACCCAGCACATAGATGTAAATGTGAGTTCAGCGAGCTCGTACCCAGCACATAGATGTAAATGTGAGTTCAGCGAGCTCGTACCCAGCACATAGATGTAAATGTGAGAGTTCAGTGAGCTCGTACCCAGCACATAGATGTAAATGTGAGTTCAGCGAGCTCGTACCCAGCACATAGATGTAAATGTGAGTTCAGCGAGCTCGTACCCAGCACATAGATGTAAATGAGAGTTCAGCGAGCTCGTACCCAGCACATAGATGTAAATGTGAGAGTTCAGCGAGCTCGTACCCAGCACATAGATGTAAATGTGAGAGTTCAGCGAGCTCGTACCCAGCACATAGATGTAAATGTGAGTTCAGCGAGCTCGTACCCAGCACATAGATGTAAATGAGAGTTCAGCGAGCTCGTACCCAGCACATAGATGTAAATGTGAGAGTTCAGTGAGCTCGTACCCAGCACATAGATGTAAATGTGAGAGTTCAGTGAGCTCGTACCCAGCACATAGATGTAAATGAGAGTTCAGTGAGCTCGTACTGAGCACATAGATGTAAATGAGAGTTCAGCGAGCTCGTACCCAGCACATAGATGTAAATGTGAGAGTTCAGCGAGCTCGTACCCAGCACATAGATGCGCGCGTGATGCGCCGTCACTCCCAGCGCGCTGCGTCTGTGTCTCATGGATGATGTGAAGCTCCAGCTGTCCGTCTCCACGTCGTAGCGCTCGACCGTGTTCAGCTGATTCGTGCCGTCGTATCCGCCCATCACGTAGATGAAGTTCCCCAGCGCACACACACCTGAACACACAGCACATGGACGAATCACAGAACACGTTTGTGTTTGCTACGACTTCATGTAGACGTGCACTCATAAACAGGATTAATGATGCGTGTCTGATCACTAATGTTTAACAGCATGGTGTCGGCAAAACAAGAAAATTCTTCAGAAATTAAAGAAAGAGTCCAGTGAGGACTAGGGTTGGGTATCGTTTTGAATTTGAACAATTCTGATTTCGATTCTGCTTATCGATTCCTAATTTCGATTCCTAAAAGGTACAAAAATATAAAGATATCATTCACATTTAGTCTTATTGCAAACCATTTAATTGGAGCCGAATATCATGAACACAAATCAACAGACTAAAGAGAAATACCATAGAAAAGCAACTAGCCTAACTAATATAAACTTCAAGCATTATTAAAGACAATAAACACTCGGTCATTAAAAAAGAACAAATAAAAAATAGATCCAGCTGAACAAAGATACGTTTGAAATAAACGATACGCTTGTGTTTTCAGATTTTCAGGTACAGAAACTGTAATCAAAAGTAAAATAACCCTGCTTTTGTCTTTAAAAAATAAAATATACATTACAAGTTATTCAGTCAGGAACGAGTGAATTTCCTCTGTCTCTTGTTGTTTGATTAGTGTAATTATAGAGACTGCTCAGTATAGTTACACACGGACATGACTCGTCTCACGCTTGAAATGCTCACAAAGGAATCGATAAGAGGAATCGAAATTTTAATTTTTATAACAAGCATCCGATTCCTGACCTCAATTATTCAATTCCAGCATTGGAATCGAATATCAATTCCCAACCCTAGTGAGGACCAGGTCAGAAAGTGTGTTTATTCACACTTTCTCCCCCTTGTGGGTCGCGGCCCACAAGGGGGCGTCAGCGAGCTCTGTAGGGGGTCGCGTCATAATTTGAAAAGTTTTGAGCATTAAATAAAAGTCCTTAACTTTTCTGTTCAAAATTTACAACATTTATATCATCATGAATCCATTTTCCAATCCGTGTTTTTGTCTTATCCTGAGCCACTGGTACTCCTATAATAAGTGTTTACACTGGGACTATTTTACAGGGGTTCGGATCGAGTAGCCCAGTGCGTGACTCGTCATAGACGTACACACAGAGAGAAGTACGAAGTAGTTCCGGCTACAATGTTCTTCCGAAGGACGCTTTATTCTGTTAATAAACGCAAGTTATAAAACGCAAGCGCCAAAATAAAGCCTCACAAATAACATGCAAGTATTGAGTATGACAGCAGTCATTTAGTAATAGCATATTCTTAATTTTTTTCCCTACACACCAGTGTGAATATTTGTGTTATTGCATTTCAATTAGGGCCAGTGTATAGGCTACTCCTAGACTTACGTTTTTAAATTACAAAGGGCTACTGATGTTTTTGTAATTGTATTTTCAATATTATAGGCTATTATCTGTGCATAAACATTTCTGGTTATAGTAAACATACCGTTTGTTTGAAAACAACATATTTTGTCATCCTTGCTGCAAGCTTACAAGAGCGAATATCATTAAATGTGAAGGGGGCCCTAACATTTTTCTTGAGAAAAAGGGGGACTCAGACAAAAAGAGGTTGGGAACCACTGCTGTATATGACTCATGCACTATATTCCTATAAGTCTGATGCTCTGTGAGAAACTGGCGACTCTGAGTCACATGACCGACTGCTGTGATGCTCTTTGTCATGTTTGGAGCTTGAAGGCTTAGTTCACCCAAAAAAGACAATTGTGTGTCATCACTCACTCACCCTAATGTCGTTACAAACCCATAATCTTCAGAACACAAATGAAGGTATTTTTAATGACATTTTAGAGATTTATGTCCCTCCATTAATCGTCTGTTCACCCAAATTGTTCATAAAGAGATCATAAAATAAATCCATATGAATGTATCGGTTTAATCCAAGTCTTCTGAAGAGACAGATTTAATTTAGGCTTTTTGTCACATATAAACATCAGGCTTGGCCGTGCTTAAAGTGCAAGAACAACCCTTTATAGAGGGTTACACACACACACACACACTGAGTGGCAGAAACACTTGTTCTCAGCCGAGACAAACACACTAAACGCATCTAAACCGGGAAAGAGCTTTGAGATCGACTGTACGACTAGATTTGACAAGAAATCTGAGCAAAGGTGGATTTGCAGTTTTCATTTTGTGCCAATATGCTGAATTTAGGGGTAAAATCATACATTTTGTATTGTTATTGTATTGACAACTCAGTTAAATATTTACCATTGTATATTGTTTTTAAATGAACACTGACAAAAAACTACAAAAGTTTTAGGGCTGGACGATATGACGATATAAATAACATTGATATAAGTGATCAGCCCGATTAGACCAATAATGAATTTATATAAAGCGTTCACAGGCTTTGCTTTATGTATTCCCCTCGGCGTGGAAATCCGGCTCATATAAATGTGAGGAAACTGTATTCCTGCTGCATTGGACATAAAAACCACAAAAAAAACCCCTTTTCCTTTAATCCTCCTTTGTTTGGCTTCTGCTACTCTGAGCAATGCCTGAACTTGTATGTTGAGCACTTCTTGCGTTTTTTTTGCCTCTTCACGATGATTCGCTTGCTGTAGTCCTCAGTTGTAAGTCGCTTTGTATAAAAGCGGCTGCTAAATGACTAAATGTAAAAATGGATCTCTGGTGAGTTGTAATGAACATTATATCGAGTCCAACCTTCAGTTTAAACTGATAGTTGTTTGTTTTACTCATGTTCTCACTAGCCTGGGTGCCGGCCCGAACCCCACCCACAACATTTTTTGGTCGGGAAGTTCGGTCTGGACTCGATCCGTTGAGGAGTAATTATGCTCGGCTCCCAGAAGGTCGAGCCAATCAAATTGTCAGGGCGGGCTTTAATCGATGATGGACAGATGATCTGCGGTTACGTAAAGAGCGCTTGGGTTGAACTGGTTTTCCACAGAGATGAAGACGACTGCATCCGGAGGATTGAGATGTTTAGATTCCGCTATTGCGTCTGTTGTAAAAGAAATCGACAGCGCATTCATTTTAAAAGACGAACAGAGAACCGCAATCAAGGCATTTGTCGATCGGAAAGATGTGTCCTTCCTACGGGATTCGGCAAAAGTGTAATTTATCAGCTGCTCCGATGGTGGCTAAGAAGATGGGACGCAATGAAAACCAATGGAAGGGATGCGCTCGCGATCTCTGTTCTCTTTACATTTTTTTAAAATCAGTCGAGTCGCGTTGCAACCGTGTTATAAAGTTGAGACAGGGCCGACAAATGCGAGAAGATTTATTTGCTTTATTGTCGAGATCTAATCCTAAACGGAGAGCTTGTTCGTTTATACACACACCTTTTGTATTTTTTTCAAAAATGCTAATCGTGCTTGTAAGTACTCCGCAAATTCTTACATTATTTTTACAACAACGGCACAGATCGTTTACACTCATTAATTTACTACTTCTTCCAGCGTGCGAGCAGTTGAGCTCTGTGGACCACTATGCGTCGCTCAACATACGTCACTTACTGCGTTGCTCTGATTGGTTGTAGGTCTATCCAATTGAGTGCAGAGTTTTTTTTTTTCCTGGTTCGGTGAAGACACGCCTCATAATCAAAGCCCTATGGATCAGTATCAGACTCACATTCTGACTAGAATACGAGTATGACGAAGTCAGGCTGTTTTCAGTTTCCTCCATTAAATCCAGTCACTCTGCAGCTCTTCTGCTACTCAGTCCGGCGGGAAACTGGCAGTAATGCTGTTACTCTATTGGCTCTTGCGGAAGCTCAAAAGTGCCAAATGACACGCAACAACGAACCTTATTGGTTCTTCCTTTTGTGCTATAGAAGAATGAACGGGTTTGTAACGACACGAGCAAGTAAATAATGTCAATTTAGATTTGTAAGTGTGAGTGCAGATGTTTGTGTGTGACTGCTCTCACCGGCGCCGCTGCGGACTGTGTTCATGGACGCCACGCTCCTCCACTCGTCCTTCTCGGGGTTGTAGCATTCGGTCGAGCTCAGCCGGTGCGTCCCGTCGAAGCCGCCCACCGCATACAGCAGGCGGTTAATCACGGCCACGCCTACACCGATACGCCGCGTTAGCATGGGCGCTACCAGCTGCCAGCAGTCTCGCTCGGGGTCGTACCTGGAACACAACAGCAACAAACAGGCATTCAGACGGAGGCGAGTTCGCTAAAAATATACATTTAATCGATTCTCATTTCGATTGACCCAAGAATCACTAAACATGCATTCATATTAGGGCTGCACAATATATCGAAATATCGCTAAATGTATATATCGCGATGCATATCGCAACGTCTTGCAATAACTGGGGTCTTGAACAAAAGACAGAGAAGATATAAGAAGATACTTTATAAAGACAGTACATGTCACGTATAAAGCATCTTGGAAAACAGTCTCGACCAGTCGAGCCACGAACGCCGTGCTACGTGAGATGAACTGTGACTTAAACCTATCGACCAGCTCACTTAGCACAGCGTTCGTGGCTCGACTGGTCGAGACTGTTTTCCAAGATGCTTTATACGTGACATGTACTGTCTTTATAAAGTATCTTCTTATTAAACTGTCTGTACACTTACACAGTTCTCAATGCTTCGGTTTGCACGTAGGGACCCTCATTATGCTACCGTGTTAGCGTGAGGCTATTTGAGCCATGTTAGTGGTCTTAACTAGCGATTTATTTTTACTTATATTCGATGCCCCATATACTAGCGTTATAAGCTAATCAGTTTTTAGAGATAAAACTCTTTACATTCGATTATCATGAAAACACATCCCAGAGAACGGTCGACTCGGTAACCATGTGTTAATCACCCCAGGTTCATTTTGCGCCCGAATTGTCCTTTTAGTCTCTGCTGTTTTCAGGAGATTGACGCGTGAACTAAACTTTGCAGTGCGCCTCCCATCCAATAATCACAATAAGCGTTGTGCTTTGTTACTTTTGATATGAAACCGTCTTAGTAGGGATGTCAACGATTAATTGTCGATAATACATTTAATCGATACAACTTCTCGATCATCGGTTAAGCAGGTTCATGCGCGCGCTGCTCAACCGCGAAACAAAGCGAGCGCGTTTTGTTTGGGACAATTTTACACCTTCATTATGACTATAAGTTTGCGTGTTCATTCGCATGCTATGTTTTGTGCAAATATAAGTTGTAATATTGTGTTTATTTTGTGTATGCCTATCTATATCTGATTTATCTTATATTGGATGCATCCCTTGAATGAACGCTGTAGTGCGCGTGATCAGCTTCAGCGCGCGCGGCTCAAACGGCACTGCACGACTAGACTATTGCGAGGACTGTCATATTACATAACATTATAAAGAGAACAATATTGTAATAAAACATTGTGCATTATTTGGGTTTAGTTGCCGTGTCGCGTTGCTCCAGGAAGAGCGCGTCCTCAACATGAGTCATTCTGAATGAATGGCACTTAGTTCAAGTTCACTTGTGCATTCGCGTCATTTTGTGCAGAAATCATTTGTAACATTATGTTTATTTTGAATATATCTGATTAATCTCATATAGGATGCGTTTCTTTGAGTTAAATAACGCGCTAGCAAACTAAGTGCTCCAGTTTAACGGTATCCTTCATTCAGCGCGCGCAGCTCAAACAGAAATGCACAACTACTAATAACGATGAATAATTTGGGACTGACATATTACATAACATGAGAACACTGGTGTATTAAATGGTTGTGAATGCATTGGGTTTAGTTGCCGTGTTCAGTGCGGTGTTCAGGGAGAGCTCGTCCAGTCACACACTCTGCGTCTGAGGCGGCGCTGGTGACGCGTTGTATAGTAGTCATTATATTTGATAATTAAATAATCAATGACATCGAAACATTCATCCATCGATCATGGGAATTTGTGAAAATTGACATCCCTAAACAACTGTTACAATAAAACATCGATTGAGCAATATAACATGCATTTTTATTCAGTATATAAGCAATATTTAGCTTTTTATGTTAAAGACACTATTGATACCGTGAGAAATTTACATTCTCAGGAAAATAGCCGCTTACCAGTTAATCGATCGATAAGGTCAATCAACTAATGATTAATGAATTAATCGATAATTTGCATCCCTACGTCTCAGCCTTGAAATTCTGTCCATTTTATTATGAATTTCAAACAATAATGTGGTTCTGTGTGGTGACAGATCGCTCTTCCTCTTTACTAGTTACAGCAGCAAATCAACATCAGAGGAATGTTGAAAGATACAGAGCAACTTACTGATGAATCATGTCTCAATCAGCGCTTCATCCACGGGAAGACGTCACATTTACCTCAGAAAAGTCATTCAATGACTATAAACTTTCTAGTCAACTCTAGAAAGACGCATTTCGATAAATAGATTCACTATATTAGATAGACACTCATTATATTTTTACTCAACCAGTTCTTTAATATTTAATGTTTAAATAAATCCATCATGAAAACCAGTTATGACAGCCACTGTTTAAATGTTTATATTTTAAAAACCAAGTCATTAAATGTTTTTACTATTATGAAAACTTAATTGATACTAATTTAAATGTTTGTATACAAATTAGTTAATTTTAACCTGTAATATTTTTCCAATGTACCAACTGACAGGCTTCCCTGTATAGTTTACAGCATTAGTTGTACCTGACATATAATATAATATAATATATCCCAATTAATCGATATTGAATGGAATTTAATCCAACTGACATAAATTGGGACAAACACTTATCAACAAATTATTCACAACATTATGTATCACTGCATGTCACTAGAGCTCAATAAAGCGAGTGTGTTTATTATTATTTGAGCTTTTGGTTATTTCTGGCGGTGGATCAGTAAGTCGGATCACATGAGGAAGTAAAACACAACACTGTCACTAATTCCCCCGGAACAGACAGATGTGTGTTTTATAACTCCAGTGACTCACTCCAAAGTTCAGTGTTTAATGTCTATTAATAGTTATTTCCACTTCCTTTAACCCACAGAATAATGTTTGTCACCTGTTTTCCATCACTAATTTCCATAAGCATCACAAAAGTAGTGTCGTAACATTGTTATGTGGATGCAAAAGGGGTTTTAGGCGTTTTCTTCCTGACTGACGTGAACTAGCATCGCCCCCCCGGTGGCTGGTCCAAGTATAGCTCATAAACGCAGAATCTCGATCGCCCCCCGGTGGCTGGTCCCAGTATAGCTCATAAACCCAGAGTCTCGATCGCCCCCCGGTGGCTGGTCCCAGTATAGCTCATAAACCCAGAGTCTCGATCGCCCCGGTGGCAGTATAGCCCTCCCAATAAAGTTTAATGGACGCGATGGAAACTAAACAATCAAATTACACTTCAAATAAATGTTTTTCCGAAGATGTTTTCTGTCATTTTAGGTAGTTTTTATCACGCTGATGTAATTTTAAGATGTACAAGTTTGGTCTTAGTTAGTTATTTGATATTTTTATTTGCTATAAAAACGAGAATGTGACATCATGATTGACAGCTTCTCTAAACGAGGTCACTTAGACACCGACGGACTTTTTGGGGGATTTTCGGAGATTGGCATCGTCCATCTTTTTGGTTTAGTGTGGAAGAGATAAAAGATAAAACACATCAACAACATCTCACCTCTCCACGCTGTTGTGATGTAGGCATCCATGCGAGCCGCCCACCGCGTAGATCATGCCGTCGATCACGCCAACACCGATACGGTTGCGCGGAACGCTCATGGGCGCGCAGGGCAGCCAGCAGTTATTCATGGGGTTGTAGCAGTCCAGCGTGTTAGAGTCCATGTTTCCATCCGGAGCGTTATTCCTCCCGCCCACCGCGTACAGCAGGCCGCTAATAACACACGCCGCTAGCCCGCTGCGAGGCGTCTGCAGGTCCGCTAGCCGCAGCCACGCGCCCGTACAGGTGTTAAACGCCTCTAGATAGCTAAGCGACTGCCGGAAGTATCCGCCCGCCGTGTAGATGAGCTGCGGCACTTTGGGAGTCCGACAGGGAATGAGTTTGGTGGGTTTGTGCAGCGTGAGATCCTGGAAGATCTGGGACAGGTAGTCTTTGCTCTGCGCGTCCCACTCGAAGTGCTCGAGCTGCCGGCGTAGGAAGTTCGGCGTGAGCGAGTGGCAGCGGACGGCCTGGAGAAGCGCCTGAACGTACGGACGCCGGTTCTCGCGGTCGTACTGAACCCACTCCACGCACGCGTGAAACACCTCGGACTCGCAGCGCACGTTCAGCTCGTCGCGGCTGATTAGCGTCACTAGCTGACAGTGAGTGAGGTTGAAGAACTCCTCCTGCGTCGCCACCTGAGAGAGAGAGAGAGAGAGAGAGAGAGAGAGAGAGACATTTTTATCTCATCAGATCAGTATCAACACATTTACACATTCCCGGCTACAACGGGAGTTCCCACGGGACTTCAGCGCGAGACTACAGCTAGCCGTCTCTAAAACACTATTTAGGTGAATTTAAACAATGGCTAAGTTGCTAAACGCATCTGGTTGTCATGTAAGGACCCTGTTCATGTTGGACAGACATTTTAATTGCATTTTGTGTTTGTTAAGAGGCACAAAAACACTCTTTATGAATATGCCCCATAACTGCCGTTAGCTGAGTGGAGCTCTGGGCATTAGCGGTAGCGGCTCCGTGTTGCAAGTACCAATCCGGTTCATTTTTTTTTCTATAGACAGAACTCGCAAAGGTATAACGATCAAGATTAACTTAAAAATTGCCCGGAGTTCTCCTTTAATAAATCTGTTTAGCAGATTTTAGAAGTGCACTTTTCCTGTAACTACTTGGTCGGAAAACGGCTATAGTATCCCCCAGCACCCCCTGTTGAAAATGACTTCCAGCGCCCCTGCCTACCCGTCACACAGGTTAACTCAGAGGTGTGTGTCACTGACCTGACTGAAGTTCATGTAGATGTATTCTCTGGCCTTCTGATGAAGCTCTATGCAGCTGATCTGCTCTGCGAAGTTAGCGATGCCGATGGCGTTGCTCGGGTCGAGCTGCTGCACGAGGAAATCACAGCAGGCCTTCACCACGCTGTCGATCTGGTACATGACGGCGCCGTTCATCACGTGAATCACACACTTCTCCCCGACAGAGATGCTCGCCGTGTACGCGAACTCGATGAGCCGCCCCATGACCTGAGAACAACAGCCAGACACCATTATAAAGACGCAGTTCAGATACAATACAAGAGCAGCACGAAGGCCTGATTAATCATTATCAGGGTTATTTGACCTAATCGTGATTATAGCGGAGCAATTGTGCCGTTTACGTTTTATTTCAATCACATTTTGGACCCATAGTGTGCAGTAAAGCATGTTTCAGTCACATCGAGACTCAGGAATCATGTCAGACTGGCTGTAAACGCTCCGACAGAAAGCGGGATATTCGTTTTATTTAAATCGCATTCTGTTATACAAATAAGGGAAATTTAGGCATTCAAAGAAATGTCATAAAATACGTGATATATCAAGTATCGTTTTCCAGAGTGGAGACTGGAGTCATAATCTGGTAGGGAGTAAAGAATAAAACACTTCTGTAAAGTACACGATAGTCAAAAATATCTTGAATGAATGATTCAATGACAAATACATTTTTAACAGTCCCTTGTCGCCACCTACTGGTGCAACTCTGTCATTGATATAATAATAATGTGAAGTGTCAAGTTACTTGCTCTATATTAATCACTACCGGAGATATCAGTGTTAATATCCGAACGATTAACTTTTATCCAAGCGTTTCTGTGATCATTTTAGTTATTGTAAGACGTGTATGATACCGTGTTGTTGAAAAGACACTGATACATGACAACGGCTCTCTCTGAACGCAAATCTGAGTGTTCGCTGTGATCGTACGTATCAAAAGTTTAATACACGTAGCCAAATCGCTGTCATAAGGAATAATATCGCACATGTGTTTGAATTGAGATCAGAGGTGTCACAATACAAAAATGCAACAATATGTATCGTGGATAATTGACAATCTGTATTGTGTAGTTCATAATTAAAATGACTGCTTGAAAAAATTCAAGTTTTCAGAGTTTTAGTGTCAGTACTACATTAAACTGCTATGTAATGTTGAATATATATGAGGTGCACTGTGTAATATTTAGGAGGATCTGTTGACAGAAATGCAATATCATACACATAACTATGTTCTCAGTGGTGTATAAAGACCTTACTTCATGAACCGTTATGTTTTTATTACCTTAGAATGAGTCATTTTCTCTCTACACACTAGGGCTGTAAACGATTAATCGCGATTAATCGAATCCAAAATAAAAGTTTGTGTTTACATAATATATGTGTGTGTGTTGTGTATAATTATTTTGTATATATAAACACACACACATGCATGTATATATTTGAGAAATATTAGCATTTATATACTGCATATATTTTTATATGATTTATATTATATATAAATAGACCAATTTATATATAAATAACAAATTTTTCTTAAATATATACATGCATGTGTGTGTGTTTATATATACAAAATAATTATACACAACACACACACATATATTATGTAAACACAAACTTTTATTTTGGATTCGATTAATCGTTTACAGCCCTCCTACACACACCGCGGGTCCCCTTACACCGACATGTTTCTACGGTGGCCCTGAACGGACAAACGCGCTTCGTCACTATGTTGTTCTTCATGATAAGAAGCTAAAGCTAAAGTCAGCGAATAAAACACTGACACAATGATGAACATGTAACAATAATATTCGCAATAACATCGTTTTACTGAATAATTAAGTAAACCTAATTTATCTTAACTGGCTACTCTGCTGTCTCAGACGACGACGTCACTTCCTGTCGGCCACCGTAACTTCTGTTGGGTGCAGTTCACAACCTCACCACTAGATGCTAATAAAATTACACACTGCACCTTTAATGTCAGAACACAATTCATGATCGTAACAGGCCTAGCATCACAACATCAATGGCAGACGCTCGTACCTTTGGGTGAATCCCCTCGATGGGCACCATCTCCATCCCACACTCCTTCAGCCCATTGGTGAACATGGCACGAAACACCGGCGACGACGACGCCAACACCACCTTATGAGCCACGAAGTCCACGGCCTGGAGCTCGTTGTATTTGACCCTCAGCGTGACGTCGCACAGCTGCCGCTCAAGCCGTAGCTCGTTCATGATGGCGAAGGCGGCCGCCGTGTGGCTCTCCAGCGTGTAGCTAAACACGCGGTGCCCGTTTCGCTCCGACGGCGTGACCTCCGCCTTGCACTCCGTCATCCCGGACGCCGCGTACATCGTCACCGGCCGCGGCCCGGCACTAGCATCCTCGCTCGCCAGCGCAGGTTCAGCGGCGGCAGACGGCAGACGGACGAGTTTTACGCGCGCTCACGGGTCGCTCAGCTGAGACGTGCTGTTATAGAGGCCTATAATCTCCTGATGGTTTGGGTCTGTGGCACTTCTCCATTTCATACGCAATCTGTTTGATTTGATTTGACAGGGGAATTTGTGAAGCAGGAAAAGCACAAGAAGAATCCAACTGGTTTGTTGCTCACATAATTGTCTCTTCCTCAAGCGGAGGAGAAACTTTTATTGCATGTGAAGTGAAACTGTTTTTCTGAGCAGCTTCGGGCTCAAGGTGAAGACAAGCGAGTCTGAAAGGAGCATCTGACGTGCCTTGACTGTGAAGGATCTTGCAGACTTTGTGACAGAATGCAGGTCGACGGGAAACCTGTCACACGCGTGTCATTTCAGGAGTTTAATGGTGTGTTCACTGGAGACTGGGAGTCCTGGGAGAGAGAAAAACAGAGATTTAAAGCAAACTTAAGAAACACAGCAATCAAACTCATCTCAACATATTGAGGAACAAAATCTCACTGTCCTTAAAACAAACATTAATAACTGATTCATATCCTGTTAACATTAAATATAACATTAAAAAGAAGATGAGGACTGTCTAATTTGATTCAACCCGCCTCAGTTTTATTGGATGTACAACCTCTGACATGAACAACTAGAGAAATGGAGAGGGTTTTCTTCTCCTGTTTAAAAGTTAACAAATATATTAATATTGCTGTATTACAGACGCACAAATACACTATTTACATGGTTATTTGTGTCTGGTGTCAGTGACCCATCAGAAGAGACTCACTAATCCAGAAAGAATCATTGAGCGGAAGACCAAACAATCAAGACTTAGATAAGACTTGGTTTTAGTAGGGACTACATTATATAATGCATGTCCTCACAGATAGTCATAGAAATTTGTGTGTGATGGCACTGTATAACAGACCTGCTGCATGAATGGCAAACTTTACCAAAACAGCAGAAATCAGGACAGATTTAAACAAATGTTTATAGTTATTCAGTGAGAGTGTTTACAGTCAAAGTGTTTAATTCAGTTTTAATTCACATTTAACACACATTTACTTTAATAATTATAATATAATAATATAAATTAATATTACAGTTTTATAAACGTGACTCTAAATTTATATTTTACTGAAAATCTATCTTAGTAAAAATTAAAATCGCAAAGCGCCACTTTAAGTCTGAAATGTCAACATGTAAACAGTGACAGGCCCGAAATCCCCGGGCTGGAGTTTAAATTCTATCCGCCCTCCAGCAGCTCAAGTCCGGTCACACACAGCAGCAGCGCCGCGACTCGACTCGAGAAATTAATTTACATCGCTGAAATATACTTGAACATTAGAAGCTCAGTATATGCTTGAACCATTCTGAGCTAAACGTCTCATATTCTTAAATTATCAATCAAAACACTAGTTTCCACACGATCACAAACCTCAACACTTTGATAAATATGCGGCGAAAAACGTTAAGTGTTATTATTACTGCTCACGCTTTATAACATCACACTGCGAAAGCCTGCATATATCTCTCAAGATTATTAAACTTCACAATGATTTCATCCTCGTTTATTACAAAACAAGCCATAATCACCATAATCATATATAATGTCAATCAGCAAATTGAATAAATCAACACGCAATAAGAGCGCAAATGCTGTTCAGTGACACAAAATGTGAAAATCTCCGCAGAAAAACAACCACAGTAAACAAAGTCTGTCATTAAAACACTCACAGCTCATCGGAAACGGCTCTCGGTGACAGTGTGTGTTACAGTGTGTTGTTGTGCACTTCAGCGTGCGCGTGTGTGTGTGTGTGTGTGTTCCGTACTCTCAGAAAGAGAAACTCAGCGTGACTAAGCAGAGCAGAGGAACGCGCGCTCCCGAACCCCCGTGCGCGCGCAAACAGGGTTCAAACGCCAATCAATCGAGTGCTCTTCTTCTTTTATTTTTTATTATTTTTTATTAACATAATTACTTACAAGATGTAAATAGAGTGTACAAAGGATCTACAGTTTGATACATTACTTACATCCTAAGTACAAATAATGGACATTTTCAAATTTTGAACATCGGAAAAATAAAAATCAATAAATCAATACTAAACAAAAACAAATATTACACAAACATTTCCCATCGCACCCCCCACCCTCTTCCCTTGAATGTTTAATCGAGTGCTCTTCTTCTGCACTAGACCAAATTAGGGTTAACCAAAATGTTACTTGTATTATGTAAAATAAAATATTAGATTAATGTCTATAATATTAAGATATTTTAGACCCAGACAAAGTTAGACAAGTTTTCTGCTCTTGATTTTGAAACAACATCATCATCGTCGTCGTGCACTGCGTGGGGCATCAGGTTCATGACATGGGTTCATCAGGTTGTCGTGTGTGTGTGTGTGTGTGTGTGAGGACGCAGTTCAGAGCGCGACCACTAGATGTCACTACACGTCAAGAAAAGATGCGCGCGCAGCTCGACTCTACACGCAGATCCGTTTTGATAACACCGCGATCAAGACTTTTCTATTGGACATAAACAGGCCTGATTTCATATAGCCTACAGCGCTTAGATTAATCATAACTAGGCATTTGTGTAAATTAGGACATTTAAGTGGATTTTAGTGCCTTTAAAAAAACATTAGGCTACCGGTGTGCATCTTGAAACAAAACAATGACACTGATGTATTAATATATGCTTTTAGTTCAGACTCTTCAAACATGCATTTAGTCTGGACTAGACCTAAGCCTGGTCTGTGTGTTATGAATGATTCTTCACACACATCTTCTGCTATAATGCTTTAGCCTATTGAACAGCCAAGCTATTTCGTCTTGTATTCAAGAACCTCCGAGACTGCAGATTTATAGCTAGATAAAAACATGAAAATAAAAAGAGCTTTTGTTGTGTTGTGTTACAGTCGCAGGACACACTTCTCAATACTTACAGTCACTTACACTCTTCAGTCAGTGATCATCAGTCCATGTGGGATAAAAAGGTTTATTTTTCTAAAAAAATAGAGTTAAACCACTGTTTATATCAGTTTTGTCTGGTCCATCATTTATACATTTGTTTAATAAATTAAATTATTCAAAAAATGATAAACTTGAGGCTTCAGTCTTCTTTAAAATAAAAAAATTGCTTTGTGTTTTTTGTTAAAATACACCTTCCCTTAATATATAGTGACTTTTTTGTCACAAATATCAATTATTTTAACATATAATAATTTCTTTAAAATAAACACTTTCTTGTGGGGAAAACAAAGGAATTAATTGACATACTTTTAAACATGCTTTTTAAAATGGCACATGAGTTTCGGTAACAGGACTGAGAAAACATGCGTCCATCTTTTGCTAAGAAACCTTGTAAAAAATTAAATAAAGTTGCCTGAGATTGACCAATACACATTCTGAATAGTTAAACATGTGTAGTATTAGATTCAGTGTTGAAAAATATAAAAATAAAGTTTAATTTTGAAAAAGTTACAACAAGCAAATGTCACCCATTCGGTGGAATGGCCCTTATTTATTATTGCTTTGCCACAAAATGCATTCAATGACATCTTTCAAATCACATGAATTAATTTCTCACACAAACACAAACACCAGCAACACTTTATGAATGACAAGAGGACAATTTGCACGTGTTTACATTCTCTTTTCAAAACTGTTAAACTTATGGTCAAAATTGATCAAAACACAAAAATAAATACGACAGAAATGTGCAACATTTCTACAGATGAAGAACAGAAGTGTCAGTCTTTCGGTTTCATCACATCCACTCAAAAGACGAAACTTAGGAATAATTTTGTACTGTAAACATGGACTGTGTAACATTGCAGTGAATTATCGTGAGTGTCATTCTTGTTTTTGTAAAGAAGTTTGATAATGCTCTGTTGTTAGAGTTGTCTGTGTGTTATGAGTGATGAAGTGTGTGTGTTGTGTGAAACTGCTCATGTTCTGGAAGACTGAGTTGATGTGAGATGCGGATGAAGCGATCATCCGAGAGTTGGTGAGGAGAACTGAGGGAAGAGTTTTGAAAAGGTTTGAAAAACTAAAACTGTGCTTTTGACCAATATTTCAAAAATATAATGCTCATTATTAGTTTCAGTTGGGTTTCAAGTGTGCTTGTTTGCATGTGTGTGTGTGCGAGAGTGAGTGTGTGTGTGTGTGTGTGTGTGTGTGTGTTTATGTGAGTGAGTGTGTGTATGCGTGAGTGAGTGTGTGTGTGTGTGTGTGTTTATGTGAGTGAGTGTGTGTATGCGAGAGTGAGTGTGTGTGTGTGTGTGTGTGTGTGTTTATGTGAGTGAGTGTGTGTATGCGTGAGTGAGTGTGTGTGTGTGTGTGTGTTTATGTGAGTGAGTGTGTGTATGCGAGAGTGAGTGTGTGTGTGTGTGTGTGTGTGTGTGTGTGTGTGTGTGTTTATGTGAGTGAGTGTGTGTATGCGTGAGTGGGTGTGTGTGTGCGTGTGTGTGTGTGTTTATGTGAGTGTGCGAGTGTGTGTGTGTGTGTGTTTATGTGAGTGTGCGTGTGTGTCTGTGTGCCCTTGTTTATGTGATTTATGAGGACACAAATTTGTATAATGACATGTGTATTACACTGGTATTACAGTGGGTCACGTAACGTTATAATCTAATGCTTTAAATTCCACAATATATCATCCATCCAATCCAACACCTTTCTTATGGATTTACACGTCTAGCGAGTCCAGCGCTCTTCCGTCCTGTCAGCATGTGAGATGTGATGTTAAACCGCACTGGATGACACACACACACACACACACACACACACACACACACACACACACACACACACACACACACACACACACACACACACACACACACACACACACACACACACACACACACACACACACACACACAGAGAGAGAGAGAGAGAGAGAGAGAGAGAGAGAGAGAGAGAGAGAAAGAGAGAGAAGCTGGTGATGCATTAATCATGAGTTCTCATAATTCAAATAGCTTAAAAAACATTAAAAAATATGTTTTATTAAAAATGTAAAAATGCAGAATGTTTCCTTTGATATGTAGGTTTAGTGTAAGGGGAGAGAGAGAATTACAGTTTGTACAGTATAAAAACCATTACGCCTATGGAATGTCCTAAGTTAAGTATAGCAAAACTAACGCGTGTGTGTGTGTGTGTGTGTGTGTGTGTGTGTGTGTGTGTGTGTGTGTGTGTGTGTGTGTGTGTGTGTGTGTGTGTGTGCCTCTGTAAATGTGTGTGTGCAAATGTGATACCCATGTCATGTCTGCCTTATGGCCGTGGCTTTGTAAGCGGAGCTCAAGGCTTGTGGTTTTGGTGAATACGGCTCACTGAAGCGCGTTTGTGTCTGTGTGTTTGTGAGAGTGTGTGTTTGAGAGAGTGTTTACGGTAAAGACGGCTAAACTGAGCTGAGTTGTGTTTCCATGTTACTGTGCAAATATACCAGCCCCTCTGCAAACTCCCACAGATCTGAACCCACAGCAAGCCAGCATGCATCACCAGCTTCTCTCTCTGTGTGTGTGTGTGTGTGTGTGTGTGTGTGTCATCCAGTGCGGTTTAACACCACATCACATCTCACATGCTGACAGGACGGAAGAGCGCTGGACTCGCTAAACGTGTATATGAAAGGTGTTGGATGAATGATATATTGTGTAATTTAAAGCTTTAGATTATAGCGTCGCGTGAGCCTAAAGCATCTTCAGCGCGAGCATCTCAATCAGATCTAACACAGAAACAGAAACAAGCAGAAATCAAGAGAGATTAAATCTCTGTGAGTATGAAGTTTAACAGGCGTTTAGTCATCTAATGCAGAATCGCACTGTATCATGACTTTACTGTATATCGACTGATCGCTCAGGCGGTTCACACTGACAAGAACCTTTTAAGGGCTCATTTATGGATTTAGTTTTAATTCATTAATGTGTGAAATGTTATGAATTTAACGGATCGTTTATACAGTATAAAAAATATATATATATATATATAAAAAAAAGTTAAACAAAAGTTATGCAATTATTTAAAGGGGCTATATGTAAGAAGTTTTAATGCAGAATTACACTGTATCATGACTTTACTGTATCGACTGAAGGAACGAGTCCTGTCAGGCGGTTCACACTGACACAGAACCTTTTAAGGGATCATTTATGGATTTAGTTTTAATTCATTAATGTGTGAAATGTTATGATCATTTATACTTTATCACAAAAAAAAAAAAAAAAAAGTTAAACATAAAAGTATTATGCAATTATTTAAAGGGGCTATATGTAAGAAGTTTTATGTATTAAATGCTTTTTTTATTGGCAATACCACCTTTCACACATTCAGTCTTTACTGGTAAATTACCGGTAAGAGATCGGTGTGTGAACAGGACCTTTTCGAAAATAAGTAAGTGAAGCTGTAACATTAAATTACTGTTATGATGCTGTGTGTGTGTGTTAAAGATCACTGCCGATGACTGACATCACAGAGGTTACCAGTGTCGTGGTGCTGATGTGTGAACGGCCTCTTACCGGAAAAAGCCAGATCGCCGTTGCTTGTGTGAACGGCATATTTGTGTATTTACTGGAAAAGTCATTCTGCCTTTTTTACGGTAATTTCCCGGGATTGCTGTGTTGAATGGGGCTAATGTGTGAACAGCTGGTAACAAAACTTAAAAAACGAGACTTGTTATCTTTAAAAGACCGATTTTTATGTGAAGGACTCGGGACGTTTTTCCCGGGAAAATTAAAATGATCTGACGGCTACGGTCCCGAGACACATAAAATTAAAGGGGGGGTAAAATACTTAGTTTCAGTCAATCTCATGTTAATCTTGAGTACCTATAGAGTAATAGTGCGTCCTTCATATCTCCAAAAAGTCTTTAGTTTCATCATATTTATAAAATAAAAATACAGCTTTCCGATTCTATCCGGAAAAAGCCGAGGTCCTTGATTCTGGGCGTGGGCGGAGCTATAGAGTCAAGCGGGAGCGCCCGGGAAGGTTTGCTTATTATCGATCGTGGTGCGGTAGGCCATATTACTATATATATATAGTATTTGGTTTGCAAATCCAGCGACGACCTGGGCCTTGTTAATAAAACATTCGTCACTGAAATGACCAGAACACAAAACCGCACTTGCCACACTCCTTTGCTGTGTCGGAAATACAAACTGCATCCACTGTTCCAGTAACACTGGGTTCTTTGGGAAGCTGAACAAGGTAAACTTTCCCTCACATCCCAAAACACACTTTTTTGGAGACATTCTTGACATCAACCATTCCTATTTAGCGCTGCTGCTGATGATTTCCGGTAGTAGCGCGTCGATGAGCGCGGTCTTTCTCTCCTCTGGTCGACGTGTGCGTGAACGCGCTTTTCCGAGAGCAATGCTCATATAAGGAGTTCCACTCTGGTCTACGTCATTAGATCTACGATAGAAAAAAACCAGCCGAAACGTGTTGCAACCCGGAAGTATGATTTTTAGCACAGAAATTCTCTGTTATTCGTTCAAAATAACTTTTCAAACTTTGGCCATTATTAGCATGAGAATCCATCTCTTTAACACTGTAAACAACTCTGAATACATGAAACACCATTGTACCCCCCCTTTAATGAATGCTTATACAATGTTCAGGATGAAGCCAAAAGAGCGATTCATATGTCATGCAAAGAGAAGTGATTAATTCAAACAATAGTCAGATCTATATAGTCTTCTAGTCTCAAATATACTTTATATTATAATCAAACTATCATAACTATCTGCTGAAAACATCCACATCTCTATGACCAGATGATTTCTGAACTGCTGCTTTCTCATTTTTGTTGTGTTTATTATTGTTATTGAGAGGAAAGAGCAGCACATATTTGCATATTTGCGTCGGGACGTTCGTTAACAGTATATCGCTTCTGCTAATGTATTACCAACTTCTTTTACTTCTAAGCAAAGAATGAAAAAGTCTATCATGGCACTGAATCACGTTCAGTCTCTTGTACATTACGTGAGCACGAGCAATTAATAATTAGCTGATTGCAGTTCACTTAACGGCCACCGGTGTCACTATAACAAAGGTTTCTGAATTTTGCATAGAAAAATATTATAATGGTCTTATAATGCCCTTTTTACAATGTCCCCAGAGTGTGTGTGTGAAGTTTTAGCTGGTTGGATTGGGGGGATGTAAAATAAAAAAATCTTGCCTCACAATAAATGTATTGTGATTGTCAAAACATTTTAATAACTAAACAGAATTTTATTAGGTTTAGTGACAACATGTGTGGTAAGCTACGTTTTTTTATTATTATTGCTTGACACACATCTTACGATTTCAATTAAATTAAATTCTTGTGATTTGATTCAATATTGACTCATTTGGATAAATATTAGGTAGGCTACACAAGATAGGCGTTAATTTTAAACCTAATGCTGTAAACATAAATATAGCCTAATGCATTTTTTATTATAATAACAAAACAACTTTATTTAATGCTATAAGTAAAAATATAGTAAATATGTCATACACATATTTAGCAAAACACTCTCTTTTTTCTAGCCAACTAATGTGCTATATATTATGGTCATTAAATGGCTTTCCTGAGGTAAATGTTGTTATGTGACATTGTTCTCCAGCTTTCCTGGCAACCGGCTTGTTTATACACACACACACACACACACACACACACACACACACACACACACACACACACACACACACACACACACACACACACACACACACACACACACACACACACACACAATATTTTCTATCTTTCAGGTTTCTCTCTTTCATGTGACGGTCAAACGTCACACTTTATTAACTGTATGTGAAATGCATGAACATTGTTTCTCAGTTATCTTAAAAAATATTTATTGTCAAATTAGAAAAAATATAACTTAGTAATGAGGTTTAAAAAAAAGCTTATAAAAACATCATGCCAAACATTTACACTGTACAAAACAATCTGTGCAAACACATTTTGTGTTAAGAGATGCTTACAGTTCAACATTCAATAAGAGCATTCCTGGATATTTACAGTGAGTTTTCCTCATGTTGCTGCGAAGAAGAGTTTGTATATTTTACAATGTCAGAATCTACAGACGTACTGTAAATGGTTTTATATCACAACAGGGCCGTTCGCTGCGGAGTGCAGTCTGCAGAAACGGTCTGTGTGAAGTCTTTGCAAGCACTGCAGATCTCGATGATACAGCTTGATCAACTGATATATATCATAAAACACAAAATGCAAAGATTGCTACTGGGGTATGAAGTCCGTATCTCGGTGCACTTTGGACGTGAGATATTTCTACCTTCAAAAAACATATGAAGCCAAGGCACTCAATAATTTAAAACTCGAGAACTGAGTATGTCTGCATATTTTTGCAAATGTAAAAGGCCATGTGACCCAACGCTGAACGGCTGGAAAACACCTGTGTAGAGAGACCTCCTTCTGCCCACAACAGCTTCATTGGGTTACATGGCGTAAGCAAAGGGGAATTTTGCCAAAGCCCGATTGTTGTGTTTGAAATGCTCACAGTTTCTTTCCAGCTGTGGTTTGTGACTGTGATTTATTATGTGCCTTTAATTCGGTTTGGTTCGTCAAGAGCCTGAATGTGCTTAGGCTTGTATGTGTAACAAAGTCGGAGTCCTCAGGATCGTTTTTCAGCACTGAAGATGTCATGGCCAAGAACACTCTGCAATGTCTCTGCAAATGCACTTCACTCGCAATCAAATCACTTCAAAATTACATCCAATCAGAAGAGAGTGGGGGAGGAGTCTCTGCAAATGCACTGCCCTCCCAACCAAATCACTTCAACATCACATCCAATCAGAAGAGAGTGTGGGAGGAGTCTCTGCAAATGCACTGCCCTCGCAACCAAATCACTTCAACATCACATCCAATCAGAAGAGAGTGGGGGCGGAGTCTCTGCAAGTACACTGCTTTTGCAAAACAATGCATAAGTACATCAAATTCATAAATATGACATTTTACATTTAAATTTTAACATTAATAAAAAGACAAACAATCTTTGCCATAACACTCTCTTGTTTGTTCACATTGAGTTCAGTTTGAATGTTCTTGTTTCCTTTCATTTTCAAGATCAGATTTAGATTATCCATTGTCGCTTTCAACACGGCTATAAAGGTCATGCAAATATGATATTCAAACTCACATTAGATGCTTTTAACAATAAATGAAGCATATAATTACTTCCTGAGATCATCATTGTCATACTTTGTATGTTGTTCCAGCCACAATATCGCCGTTTCTAAACTAGAATTCTGAAACTAGAAACTCTGATTAACACACGTTAGGCTTAGCACATGGCGTTAGTTAGGCGATGACGGATAACTTGAGCTTGGGATAGATGGGTTTGATATTTATGGTTGTGGCATTTCCCGATGACACGGTCGTCTCCCCCCCGTGGTGGTTTGCGTCAGTCTTAGTGAAGCTAATCTTAATGCCGATGTCCCTCAGCTGCCCGTCTTTGGTGGTCAGACAGCGTTTGCAGAGGAGCTTCAGGATGGCCCGTCGTATGTCTCTGCTGGTCATCGTGTAAATAATGGGGTTAATGAAGGAGTTAATCATGGCCATGCCCAAGAAGTAGTCAGCTTTGTATAGCACCGGACATGCTTTTGCAGGACACATGAAGTCCAGGAGAAGAAGCACAAACAGAGGCATCCAGCACAGAATAAACACTCCCACTACAATGGTGACCGTCTTTAGCAACGCCATGTATTTCCGCGAGCGTAGCCCGTAGGGTTTGCGCGGCACGTAGCTCGGGTTCTGCGTGTTGGACTTTACGAAGTGAAAGATCCGGGCGTACAGGGCGACGATGGCCAAGAGGACGGCCATGAACACGAACACACAGAAGAAGATGTAGCTTTTAGCGTAGAGCGGAAGCACGGTTGAGCACGACTTCAGATCATTCAAACAGTTCCATCCCATAATGGGAAGGGTGCCTAGCAACACCGACAGCGCCCAGCTAACCGCGATCAGAGCCCACATGCGCTTGCACTTGGCACGATAATGTGGCTTCGTGTTTAGCATAGTGAAGTAGCGCTCGATAGCAATAGCCAGCAAGCTGATAATAGACGCCACTAGTGTGAGAAACACACCGCCTTCTCTTATAAACCAGAGAAGTGGCGTCAAGCTCAGCGTGTTTGGTCCGGACAGTATGATGTTTAGCATGTAAGTGAATCCGGCTAGCAGGTCTGAGAGCGTCAGGTTTCCCAGCAGATAATACATGGGCATGTGGAACTTCTTGTTTTTCCAGATGGCCATGAGGACGATGGTGTTCTCCACAACGATGAGGATGCAGATGAAGAGGAAGACGAAGTCTTGCGGTTTGAGTCCATCTCTGTCACGGCCCGGATCCAGTTTCCCCGTGTAGTTATAGTGGAGCAAGAGGACTTCATTGCTCTGGTAGCTCGAGTTGGACGCACCCATGGATCACCAGAAGTCACAAACGTCTTGCAGCTGTTAGTCTTCCTCAGCTCGTCACATTCATCATCGCAGGGTCAAAAACGTCACAAGAGTTGAGTTTTACACAGGCAGATTGTGCTGTTGAACACGGAGCGACCAGTAGTGGGTGCGGGTGAGCAGATCTGCTTCATTTGGGTCCATCACTTGAGTCCTGAAAACACAAGAGCATGAAAACATCATTAGCTTACTGAACAACGTGAGCAGAAACAAACCACACACTCTTAGAAGAAAGGGTTCTATATAGAACCTTAAAAGGTTCCATAGGCGCTTCGTATTTGGAACCCCAAAAAGGTTCTATATACAAAACCCTTTGTAAAAGTTTTTAAGAACCAAAAGGGTTCTTTCTTGTCATTATAGAACCTTTTTAGCATAAAAGGTTCTTTGGAGTTGAGTAAAGAACCCTATGGTTCTATATAGAACCCCAATGAACCCTTTTTTTCTAAGAGTGTAGAACCTTTTAGGGGTTCTATATATAACCTTTTCTTCTAAGAGTGCACACCCCAATGCGGCGTCTGCTGTTTGCTCATCCAAACGTCAAGGCCTGGTTTCACAGATAGGGATTCGATCAAGCCAGGATTAGGCCTTAGTTTAATTAGATCATTTATAAAAATAAAAATAAAAACATGACTGGTGTGCATTGTGAGACGAAACAATGGCACTGACAGTGCTTTCAGTTAAACCTGTTCAAACATGCGTAGGAGATCAAATAGCTTGATTCCCAACTTATTTTCTTGCTACTAAACCATTAATCATTAATCATGTACTGTTTTTCCTAAATTACCCCTTTTTATATCACAATTTGCTTCTCTTGCATGTATCCATGACTATTTCCAACTCTTCTTAAAGGGTAACTGTTGCCAAAATGGAACCTATAGGCTCTTTTTGTTTATCTACCCCCCGAGTTAAACTTCCGTGTAAAAGCATAATTAGGATGGAAACGCCACTTTTAAGATTGACCGTATTTTCGTTTTCGGTCAAAATGCCTTTTGAATGGGAGAGCACGGGGCACTACTATGATAGCATCAAAATCGCTAGGTTAAATTTTGGCAACAGTTACCCTTTAATGCATAGCTAACTGAATTGACCTGTGCCTCTTTTGTTGGTTGACACTTTACAATAACATGAACTAACAATGAGCAATACATTTGTTACAGTATTTATAAATCTTTGTTAATGTTAGTTAATATGAATAAAGCTGTTCATTGTTAGTTCATGTTAGTTCACAGTGCATTAACTCATGTTAACAAGATTTTAATAAAGTATTAGTAAATGTTGAAATTAACATTAACAAAGATGAACAAATGCTTTATAAGTGCATTTCATTAGTAGTTAACGTTAACTAATGTAGTTAACTAATGTTAACTAATGAACCTTATTGTAAAGTGTTACCTTTAGTTGTTGTTGTTGTTTTTGGCTGTGTTTTGTTGTTTTTCTTCTATTATTATGAATATTATGAATATTATGTAAAAGTATTATGATCTAACTATTTTAAATTATAATGTTGTTGTAATATGCTGCCATAATTTGTTACATCTCAATAAACATCTCGGTAACACTTTACAATAAGGTTAATTTATTAAACATTAGTTAATGTATTAACTAACATGAACTAACAATGAGCGATACATTTGTTACAGTATTTATTAATCTTTGTTAATGTTAGTTTATATGAATAAAGCTGTTCATTGTTAGTTCATGTTAGTTCACAGTGCATTAACTCATGTTAACAAGATTTTAATAAAGTATTAGTAAATGTTGAAATTAACATTAACAAAGATGAATAAATGCTGTATAAGTGCAGTTCATTATTTGTTAATGTTAACTAATGTAGTTAACTAATGTTAACTAATGAACCTTATTGTAAAGTGTTACCAACATCTCAAACATGCATTTTAGTCTGTGACTAGCTTTAGCCTTGTCTGTGAAACCGGGGGTGAATTACCAACGCTATCTCACGACCAATTCGTACGAATTTGTACGAGTGATTAAAAGGTGGCTAATTCGTACGAATTTGTACGATTTGTCTAAACCCACGTGACGGTTGGGTTTAGGGGCGGGGTCAGGGGTAGGTCATTCGTATGAATTCATACGATTTTGGCAAATCGTAAAATATGTACGATTTAGCAAAAAACGTACAAATTCGTACGAGTGAGGTCGTATGAATTGGTACGAATTAGCCACCTCGTAAAATTCGTACGAATTGCCGTGAGATCGGGTTGGAATTACTCTTCTGAGTAACGTCACATTCGGTCAAACGCTCTTCATATTTTGTTTAGAGAAATTAATTTGAGCCAGCCTGATTCATTTCATGACCAGAACTCTTTAGTCTGTTATAGTTCAGTTTCAGATGTGAGTGATGTGGAGCTGAGGAATTCTGGGTCTCTGTTCACACACATGTTAACGTTTAACCGTATCGTGTTACATTAGAGAACTGCGTATGTCAGAGATTGATGCTTGTTTGGTGCAGGAAAACAACTCGACTGATCGTACCTTCTGACATTAAAACGACAAAGCTCTCACAAAGTCTGTTGATTTACATTTGCATAATGATGCCCACCAGGACGCATCAAATTAAAGATAATCAGTCCATTGAAATTTGCAGATTTGATTCAGTAACACTTTACAGTAAGGTTAATGAGTTACACTTTGTTTGAAGGTTCAATTTACACTGTAAAAAGTGCTGCCTTAATTAAAAATAAATAAAAAGTACAATCAACTTGCATTTTTACGTAATTTCAACTTAAATTACACCAAACTGACTTAAAAAATGCAATGTTAAAGCAATGTAAAAACATGTTGTCATAACTCATTGATCATAATTTTGTACAGTGTCATTCTACTGACTATAAGTAAGTTTGCAATATGCTCATTAGTAGGCTGATAGTTTAGGGTTCGGGTTAGCAAATTGACATATAGTTGCAAAGTTACTTATGTCTAAAGTGGACAATTGAAATAAAGTGTTACCAGTTAATACTCATAAACAATGAGCAATACATTTGATACAGTATTTATTCATCTTAAATGTTAATAAAAAATACAGCTGTTCATTGCAAGTTCATGCAGCTCAGGTCCATTAAATAATATTAACAGATACAACATTTGATTTTAGTAATTTATTAGTAAATGTAGAAAATAACACGATCCAAGTAGGATTAATATATTCTTTTGAAGTAATTTTACTTCATGTTAACTGATGTTATCAAATGGAACCTTACTTTTAAGCTTTTACTTTCCACAAAGTTAATCAAAAAGACACTAAAATAATTTAAATTCTTCTAAATCGGCTATATGCAATTGGTTATTTTCTTTGCGTGTATTTAATTTTCTGTACTTACATAGTTTTACCTTGTTTTAAATTTTAGATTGTTTGATGTCAGATGTCTTTGGTTCTTAGTTAAAAGCTTTAGAGAGACACGTGGTAGAGTTATGAATCAGATAGAAGCACATCTGCTCCTCAAAATGCTCAATGCTATTCTGCATTGTCCCTGTCAAATACAGCAATAAAATAATACACAAACTGGAATGAATAATTCCAGGCAGAAACTCTACTCTCACACACACATAAGCACAACTTGCACTTATTCATATTCTCCCAGAGTTTCTGACCCTCATTATTCATAGTAGGCTATTTGTCAGAAAGGCTAGAAATCGCTTACCGTTTCTAGATGTGTGATAGCGAAGCTTCTGCTGTGGCATGAAGAAGTTCAGTGGCAGAAAGAAACACGACTCAACATGAAACTACAGGCGAGCTGCACGTTACACACACACACACACACACACACAAACACACACTCTCTCTCTCTCTCTCCCCCTTCAGACCTTCAGTGGTTGATGAGGGTTTAACACTTTAACACTTTTTATGTTTGTTGGTTTCCGTGACTCATAATATAACTCTGACATGGATCTTTCTGTAGGACTTACAATAACACCCACTGATAAACGCGTCAATTAGCCCAGACCGCGGTTTAGTCTCAGCGATGTAACCGCTAATGACACTTACAACAAATCGAACGTTCCATAAAGAACCTTTAACATTCCATTCCACAAAAGGTTCTTTATTAGTGCAAAAATGTCCTCAAAAGTGGTTCTTCTATGGCATATTCATCCGATTTTGCATGAAAATAAACGTTTAGCCTAATCGTGTGGTTGAAAGGCTGGCCGATCCGAATGAAGGTTCCGTGGAATGAAATGGTCGTTGGATCAGACTCGAGTTTAGACTTGTTTTCTCATTCTGCCTCAGGTAGGCCTATCAGAGTTACTGTCACTGCATCTCTGAGCTTCCGGTTCACACACCTGCGCATTTATATGTGTGTTTGAACTGTGTCACAGTGTTGTGAGGGAACCTCCCGTGACACATGAGTCGTGCAGCGAGAAGCTCTCGGATAAAACACACACACACACACACACACACACACACACACACACACACACACACACACACACACACACACACTGAGCATCTATGTTTATCTGGAAGACGTTACAGGGCAAACAGAGATAACCTGATCCGGTTTGAAGGTGAGAGCAAATATTTGTAATTATGTTCATGAAGATAAAAGTAATGACAAATTGTAAACTTTATTATCCTGAACGGCAAATTCTTTATTAAAAAATGTCGATAGTCTAGGCTAAATCTCCTCCTTTATAGAAGGTTTTCTGTAACTAACTATTTTAATGAAGTCTCTTAAAGGTGCTAAAAATATAAAAGGGAATCTATGGTCACATACAATGAATCTGTATTTGGTGTCTTGTGAATGTCTTTTTTTCTTTCATTTATCTTTGGGGCTGTTGTTGATGCCTGTTTTTTTTTTTGTAATTATGTTTACAAAAAAAAAAAAAAAGTTAATCTGATCCGGTTTCTCTCCAGCCAGATCCTGCAGAATGTTTATAGTAAAACCGGCTTAAGATGTAGTTCTCATGTGTGTATCGGGTGATGAAATATAAGCAAGTGTGTTTGTTTATTAGTTTGTGTAGTTTCGTTTTTAGCATGAATGTTCAGAGTTTAGTTTAAAGGTCATGTGCATGCACTGATGGTTAGATGCGGCTGATAAAGAGTTCAGAGGTCAGACAGGGTGTCCAGTTGGACCTTTAAGGTCACATTGCGTACAGTCAAACAGTGCAACATGAAAATAATGCAAAATTAAGAAAATTAGATTTTAGTCTTTTTTTCCGTTCTTGTAAATGCTCTGCTGTGGTTGCAGACCTTCATTAATATATACATATATTGTGGTAAACGAGGAGGTTGTTTCCTGTAATTCTGCAGTTGTTGGCACATATGTTGTGCTGCTTGTTTCCAAATACTCAATCAGACGATATTATTTTGCATTTGTATATTTATTTGATAGGGACAATGCATGTTAATGCACATTAGTGAAATACAAAATGTAAACAAGCCGGAATTATAGCAACATTATAGCTAATTAACATCCGCAAACGAAGACACATACTCAAATATACATACTGTACAGCACCACATAAAGACAAATACCTCAGACACATTATTTAAAATTCGATGTAAAATATTTACACAACTGATTCGTCATAAGCCACTTTAATTTAGGGTCCAATTCTCACTATTAACTTGCTTATTCTCACGCACATTACTAGGATGTTGACTGTTTATTAGTATTTATAAAGCACATACTAACGACTTATTCTGCATGACCACATTCCCAATCAAATCCTAAACATAACTACCTTTCTAACTATTAATAAGCAGTATTTAGGAGTTTATTGATGCTAAAGTCGTAGTTAATAGTGAGAATAAGACCATAAACTAGAGTGTGACCACCTTTTAGAGAAGTAGAACAATGTTTTATTGACCACAATAAGCTATTGTAATATTTACTTCCTATTGTAGACAATACTTTCTGTTCAAAAGATGTTGGCCTATATTACACCTCACAATCCCTGCGAATGATAGGCCTACTAATACCACAACCCGTCTCTGTTTAATAAACTCATTCACCGGAGGTGGAGCAAGTTCACACAGACCTTATAAATAAAACAAGCATATTTGACGTTTTTAAAATAAATTGTGTTTTTTTTAGAATGCTACAGTAATGAAATGAGTGGGATTTTTTTATCCAACACCTTTATCGCTTTCTAACAGTGAATCTACTAACTTAAGGGTTGTGCCACCTATGAATGACCAACTATTAAAGCAATTCTGAATATGTTTATGTTGCTGATGTGGAGTTAACTATCTTCGATTAGCATATTCTGTCATGATAATCTATAAACCGCTCGTATAGGAACTGTTGTGAGATGCACACAGAGTGACTTTCTATTGCATGTGAAAAGATGGATGCTAAAGTTTGAGCTGACTCACAAAAGTGCTCGACTACAGCAACTCTTCCTCTTCTCAACATGGACTGTGTGTTCCGGGGGCGGGTTTATGTAGATTTTAGGGTTGGTGATGTCACTAACCCGGGAGGAATGTCGTGTAGTTCCTACCAGCCGTTTGTTGTAGTCCTTTTATTTAAAAGCAAATATCTCCCTTTGCTTTGAACTTTGAGCGTTGTAACTTTGCAGATGTTGTTTATGATCAAACAGCAACATTACACACTAACTACAGTTAGAAAAGTCAAATCATAATCAACCACCCCTTTAACAATTTGAGAACAAAGTATAATTTGCATGGTTTGAAGTGATATGATAAGCGATCGTTAGATTTAATCAGCGCGATTTACTGCAATGCTTTTCCCCCCTTAGTTGTTCAGAACTAGTGGATGTTACTTGTTCAGATTAAATTTTCCGGTGATATTTCTTATGTTGGTCATACTTCCAAAAAGTATAATCAGTGATTGCGAATGCCAGTATCCACACCGGCGCGGTGACTGACGGATTCGTCCACGCTGTGCCGTGCCGAGGCACAACTCACGTAAAGCTGATAATTCCACCAATAACTGCAATTGCAGATTTTGAACAGAGATGGCGACAAAGAGGAAAAACTGTGGACTGCAGCTTTCAATTTTTACAATATTAGACCACTTTTTACACGACTTTTAAACGTTAGAGTAGAATCCAAGGTGACCCCAAGATACTAATCTCTTTAACATTTTCAAGCTCCTCCCCTCTCAGGAATACATTTGAATGTTTCATCTCTACTAATTGTTTTGCAAACATCATACACACATTTATTTTATTTTTTTTGCATTCAATAATAAACCTAGTTTGGTAAGCCAATCCTGAACATTTGTCATAGTAGAAGTCAAAGTAATCGAAGCTGCTCTAAAATTATCTGCATGGGAAAAAATCACCAAATCATCTGCATAAATCTGAACATTTACATATTAACATGCTCCAAGCTTCATATAAAGTGAAAATAAAATTGGTCCCAAGACGGAGCCTTGTGGAACCCCTTGGGGTAAGTGAGGTAAGAAGAATTATTACAGTCAAAACACACAAATTTTTTCCTATTTAAAAGATGATAATGAATGTCTAAAGGTCATGTGCATCACAGATGCCGGCGGATAAAGGGCATCCAGTTTGTGTATTAAACAGGGCAACATGAAAATAATAAAAAAATTCAGAAATTAAAAAACAAGATATCTTTCATAAAAGAAATGACATTAGATTTTAAAGGAAGGACCTATACTGGAAAATACTTTTCGTTCTTGTAAATGCATTGGCTCTGCTGTGGTTGCAGAGCTTCATTAATATATTGTGGTAAACGAGGAGCTTGTTTCCTGTAATTCTGCAAGTATGTTGGGCTGCTCATCTCATCTCAGAATCACAGTTTTACTCATTCAGACGATGTTAAACATTCTGTTTGCTCTTAATACACGCTTGAATGTTTTTAAAAACATATTTGATGGAATTCCCGCACTTTGTTTCTTATCTTTTTCTCTGTACTATTTACAGCTCATTTCATGGATGTGTGTGTGTGTGTGTGTGTGTGCACACGCTGTGTGTGTGTGTGTGTGTGTGTGTGTGTGTGTGTGTGAGTGTGACATATGGCTGTTGTGTCCGTGTGATATGTGATTGGTTGTTGGTTTTGTGTTCACAGCTAACAAAAATATTTTCTAAGAAGGTTTTGCTAATGTTCACATTATAATGAAAATGTTATTTCTTAATGTTGTCTAAACAGTCTAAAAAAAGTTATTTCTTGGTTATGTGAATTTTAAGGGAACATTTCATTTCCATCATTTAACATTATGTGAATGTTACTTTTGTATGTTCTCTAAATGTTCCCGAAACAAGTTGTAGCCTAACATTTAGAAAACGTCCAACTAAAGTGTTTCCGAAAAAACGTTTCATAATGTATAAATAATCTTTTGTGCTAAAGTTTTGAGAACATTAGTTAAAGAGCTGATAACTTTGAATGAAGGATTTATTAACGTCACTGGAAGATTGTTCATCGCTTTGAGAAAACCTTGTCAGAACGTTCCGTTAGCTTGGGTGTTCGCTTTGACCTTTTAGTTCAGAAGAGTTTCATTCGTCTGTGAATCTGTGTGTCTAAACCAACGCAACACGATTCTGCTTGTGTGTCTGTATAAAACCTCAATAGAAGAAACATGAAAGTCACACGAGCAGAGACACGCCAGCGCTCACACACTCGTCTGCTTATCTGTCTGTCTGTCGGACTGTTGTAGTATCTGAACATCTCTGCTCTTTCTTTCTGTTTAGGCTGTTTTAAGGTTTATGAGACTAAACAAACCCACCGTCTTCCTGCACTCTGCCTAAACACAAGCAAAACACACACACACACACACACACACACACACACACACACACACACACACACACACACACACACACACACACACACACACACAATTGTCTGTCTCTGTCTTGCCTTCGAAAATTGTCTGAACGAATGATTCAATTACTATCCATAACTATACACATCCATAAAATAATCGGGCCCTGGCTTCCTTCCTTAATGAATCAGTCCTTTTGAACAAATCAAATGATTCAAGAGTCAATGTGACAATGCGATTTCTCTATAAAAGAACAAAAACAGTTTTTTTTCTGTTCACAGGACAATCCGACTCAATACAAACACGTGTGTGTGTGTGTGTGTGTGCCTATTTAACTATTTTTGGGGACAAATTTGTACCCAGAAGTTGCCAAAACCTGACAAAATCTCCCAAAACCTCCCTTTAAAGACGTAATATAACAAAAAAGTAATTCAAGTTTTTATTTAATTTAAAAATGCATTAAGTTTTGTGTGATGGGCAGGTTTAGTGTAAGAGGAGAGAATATTGCTACAGTTTGGACAGTATAAACAAAACATTATGTGTGTGTGTGTGTGTGAGAGAGAGAGAGTGAGCGTGTGTGTGTGTGTGTATGTGTATGTGTGTGTGTGTGTGTGTGTGTGTGTGTGTGTGAGACTGCAGACAGTGATGTCATGCTGCATTCACACATTCACTGAGCTATATTAGGGTGATTCACACACACATAATTACAGGCTGAATGTCTCTTCGATTACGCGTGTGTCTGTGTGATTGTCTAACACTGTTTGTCTGTGGATCACACAGCAGCCCAGAGAGAGAGAGAGAGATAGAGAGAGAGAGAGAGAGAGAGAGAATAAATTTAAGGATTCGCTTAATAAAATGAACATTTGTATAAATTTGTAATTTGAGGCATAACATAAAACTGATTTACATATTAAAATGCTGGAAATTTATATGTTGCTGTCCTCAGATTATTCCACTGAAAAATAGTAGTTTTCATTTAAATCGGCATTAAACTTTTTGAAATTTTAATTTTAATTTTACTGGCGTGAGGGAGGGGGAACCTGTCATGAAAACTACTATTTTTCATCCTCCTGTGCAAATGGATTTTTAAATGGCAATCAGTTTTTTATTATACATTTTTTTATTGTGGTATTGTAATTTCAGGGAAGAAAGAAATAATAACAGACATAATTAAAATGCGCACTCCCACAAAGCTCAGTTTTGGGACAGTCCCTTCACCCTAATTTAGGCGTTACCTGCCCTAGAAAAGCTGTACATGAATTACTCAAAAATGATGCATTGTTGCCAGATATTCATTACAGAAAATCACCTGAATGTGCCACAATAAATCAAATCAAATCAACAAAAAGTAAAGCAGAACTGTAGACTTTCAAGTTTCAATTTCAAACTATTTCATCTGTGTCATGTTCAACACATCTCAAATGATGTATGGTGTTTGATGATTACTTTTTAAACATGTTTTGGAATAAAAAGGCAGACACTTTTGATAAGGAATATAAACATATTCCTCATACAAAGTACAGATTATCTGGCAACATGGATTAGAAACGAAACGAAACGTAATGTAAGAAGGATTAGAGAATGAATTTGTACAACTACTCTGGAAATTGTGTCTCTTGGTGTTCTGATCCCTCATGAGTGAGTTTACCGTGTTTCTTGACATGATGAAACATTTACAGAAGAGGTTCAGATCCCGTATCGCTGCTGGATGTTGACTTTGACATCTAGTGGAAAGTGAGAGATGTTTATGAGGCCTGTGCAGCTTCAGTGAACGTGAATCCTGCGGCTTTCAGAAACACACTGATGCGAAACTAAGACTCAACACGACCCGCAGTGAAGCTTCATCACATCTCATCTGATCTCCTCATTCTGAAGCTGAAAGCAGCAGAAACAACAGCGAGATGTTAATCATAAAACATCCAGACACAACAGCAGTTTCTCCTCATGATTCAGTTTCTCCTCATGTGTTTTAGCTTCTGTCAGATCAGTGTTCTCACATAATCTCCGCTGACAGAGATCGTTCTCAGAACTTGTAATGTTCTGGCAAGGTTCTCTCAAAGTTATGAGCAAACGTTCTTTCAGTAACATTAAATGGTAGTTACTACTTGTTTCAGAACATTCAGAGAACGTTCAAAAGTACATACATACACATCCATCTTCTTCCGCTTATCTGGGGCCGGGTCGCGGGGGCAACAGTCTAAGCAGAGATGCCCAGACTTCCCTCTCCCCAGACACTTCCTCTAGCTCTTCCGGGGGGACACCGAGGCGTTCCCAGGCCAGCCGAGAGACATAGTCTCTCCAGCGTGTCCTAGGTCTTCCCCGGGGTCTTCTCCCGGTGGGACGCATCCAGGAGGCATCCGGAGCCGATGCCCGAGCCACCTCAGCTGACCCCTCTCGATGTGGAGGAGCAGCGGCTCTACTCTGAGCTCCTCCCGAGTGACCGAGCTCCTCACCCTATCTCTAAGGGATCGCCCAGCCACCCTGCGGAGAAAGCTCATTCCGGCCGCCTGTATCCGGGATCTTGTCCTTTCGGTCATGACCCAAAGCTCATGACCATAGGTGACAGTAGGAACGTAGATTAACCGGTAAATCGAGAGCTTCGCCTTGCGGCTCAGCTCTTTCTTCACCACGACAGACCGGGACATCGACCGCATTACTGCAGCAGCTGCACCGATCCGTCTGTCAATCTCCCGTTCCATCCTTCCCTCACTCGTGAACAAAACCCCAAGATACTTGAACTCCTCCACTTGAGGCAGGAACTCTCCACCAACCTGAAGTGAGCAAGCCACCCTTTTCCGACTGAGGACCATGGCCTCGGATTTGGAGGTGCTGATTCTCATCCCAGCCGCTTCACACTCGGCTGCACACCGTCCCAGTGCATGCTGAAGGTCCTGGTCTGTAGGGGCCAACACGAAAACATCATCCGCAAAGAGCAGAGACGAAATCGTGTTGTTCCCAAACCAGACACCCTCCGGCCCCTGGCTGCACCTAGAAATTCTGTCCATAAAAATTATGAACAGAACCGGCGACAAAGGGCAGCCCTGCCGGAGTCCAACATGCACCGGGAAGAAGTCTGACTTACTGCCGGCAATGCGAACCAAGCTCCTGCTTCGGTCGTACAGGGACCGGACAGCCCTTAGCAGAGGACCCCGGACCCCATACTCCCGGAGCACCTCCACAGGACGCCTCGAGGGACACAGTCGAATGCCTTCTCCAAATCCACAAAGCACATGTGGATTGGTTGGGCAAACTCTCATGAACCCTCCAGCACCCTGTAGAGGGTATAGAGCTGGTCCAGTGTTCCACGGCCGGGACGAAACCGCACTGTTCCTCCTGAATCCGAGGTTCTACTATCGGCCGTATTCTCCTCTCCAGTACCCTGGCATAGACTTTCCCGGGGAGGCTGAGAAGTGTAATCCCCCTGTAGTTGGAACACACCCTCCGGTCCCCCTTCTTAAAAAGAGGGACCACCACCCCGGTCTGCCAGCCCATAGGTACTGTCCCTGAGGCGTGTCAGCCAAGTCAACAGGACAGGCCCACAACATCCAGAGACTTGAGGTACTCAGGGCGGATCTCACCCACCCCCGGTGCCTTGCCACCGAGGAGCTTCTTGACTACCTCGGTGACTTCAGCTTGGGTGATGGACGAGTCCACCTCTGAGCCCTCAGCCTCTGCTTCCTCAATGGAAAACGTGACGGTGGGATTGAGGAGATCCTCAAAGTATTCCTTCCACCGTCCGACGGCATCCCCAGTTGAGGTCAACAGCTGTAAACAGTGTTGGTAGGGCACTGCTTCCCTCTCCTTAATCGCGGGATTTTTTGCCTCCACAACCACCCGGGCTGCAGTCCGCTTGGCCTGCCGGTACCCGTCAGCTGCCTCAGGAGTCCCACAAGCCAACCAGGCCAGATAGGACTCCTTCTTCAGCTTGACGGCATCCCTTACTTCCGGTGTCCACCACCGGGTTCAGGGATTGCTGTCTCGTCAGCACCGGAGACCTTACGGCCACAGCTCCGAGAGGCCGCGTCGACAATGGAGGTGGAGAACATGGTCCACTCGGACTCATTATCTCCAGACTCCCTTGGGATCCGGTCGAAGCTCCGCCGGATGTGGAAGTTGAAGATCTCTCTGACAGGGGACTCGGCCAAAAGTTCCCAGCAGACCCTTACAGTACGCTTGGGTCTGCCGAGTCTATCCAGCTTCCTCCCCCGTCATCAGATCCAACTCACCACCAGGTGATGATCAGTTGACAGCTCCGCCCCTCTCTTCACCCGAGTGTCCAAGACATACGGCCGGAGGTTGGACTATAAGCAAACCCACACCAGCCCGCTGCCTCTCACTATGGGCAACTCCAGAGTGGTGAAGAGTCCATCCTCTCTCAAGGAGTGTGGTTCCAGAGACCAAGCCGTGCGTGGAGGTGATCCACCTCTCAACCTCACGCACAAGCTCAGGCTCCTTCCCCGCCAGCGAGGTGACAGGTCTGCCAGGTTCCTGCACACTCTCCTCCGTTCCCACCTGCACATCATTCCTGATCACACACACCTGCACCTCAACATCACCACCACTATAGACACACTCTTCACCTCTGTTCACTGTCCGGTCTCATTCATACGAAGAGGATTACACTTACATTTATGCATTTGGCAGATGCTTTTATCCAAAGTGACTTTCAGTGCATTTCAAGGTACACATTTACATTATTATCAGTTCTTGCTTTCCTTGGGAATCGAAGCCATGACCTTGGCGTTGATATTCTGAATAAAAACAAATGTTTTATTTTAAAACTACTTTTATATCAGCTGTAAAGTGAAACATGTAATGTGGCACAAACAGAATATACCAGCAGTACTGTGTGTGTGTGTGTGTGTGTGTGTGTGTGTGTGTGTGTGTGTGTGTGTGTGTGTGTGTCAGGGCTGATTTGTTGGCATTGGTGTCGGTGAGGTTCTGGTTTCAGGGTAGATGTACAACTGGTGTGTTTATCAAACTGGAGCTGTCACAGGACTCCTGACCTTTGACCTCTGATAGTAACTCCTACAAAAAGTCAAACACCATGAAACTAGAGAACAAAACAAAACACAAGAGTAGCAATGAGACTGTTGACACAAAAGACTGGCAACATGTGTTGGTGTGTGTGTGTGTGTCTGTGTGTGTGTGTGTGTGTGCGTGGGAGAGAGAGAGTGAGACTCTACAGCTATAATTAATGTCCATAATGTGAATAAGGCAAATTTGTGATTAAACTTTACCTCATGTAAACACAATACTTTAATCAAATTGATGCCATTAGGCGCATGTAACCATAATCATAATAAAAATATGTAAAGGTAAAAATCACATTTTTGTGGAGAAACTGAGTTCATGTTGACAACATTGCATGATATGAATATAATAGAGTATATCGACGGTCAAAAACATAGAAATGAAGAGATTTTACACCCGTCACTGAAAAAATTCAATACATTAATAGGAATGTGTTTTGGATTCAGCATAAGTAGATTAAAACAGTGTGTGTGACAGACTGTGTGTGAGTTCATCATGTTCTGTGCATGTGTGAATAATGCAGTAAAAATAATCACAATTCTTCGAAAATAATCAGAAATACATGCATGCAAACGTGAGTGAAGAGGTTTCTGGTGTCATGAAAACATCTTATTAATTCCTCACTCTGATTATTGGTGCACATTTAAATATAGTCATTCACACACTGTAAAAACACACAGGAGTGTGTGTGAACTGCATTAGTGTGACGGTCCGTCAAACAGCAGGACGTGTGAAACTCGAGCTCTGATGTCCATCTGCGCACACACACACACACACACACACACACACACACACACACACACACACACACACACACACACACACACACACACACACACACACACACACACACACTCACTCACTCACTCACTCACTCACTCACTCACTCACTCACTCACTCACTCACTCACTCACTCACACACACACACACACACACACACACACACTCACACACACACTCACACACACACACACTCATACACACCCACTCACTCACTCACTCACTCACTCACTCACTCACTCACTCACTCACTCACTCACACACACACTCACTCACTCACACACACACACACACACACTCATACACACCCACTCACTCACTCACTCACTCACTCACTCACTCACACACTCACTCACTCACTCACTCACTCACTCACTCACTCACTCACACACACACTCACTCACTCACACACACACACACACACACACACACACACACACACACACGGACCATATTTGGTGTTTCGGGTGAGTCGACAGAGACATGATGAGGCTGTTAAACCACGACCACATGTTCATGTCACAGTCCTGCAGAAACTCACAGATAAACAAGTCCTCGGCCTCTGATGTAACAGCGCTCAGCGTTAGCCTGGTTAGCATCACAGCCTGGGTTAGCTAACCCGTACCTGTAATACAACAACAGATAAACCACATATACTGCACTATATTTAAGGCTTCTTATGAGTATGAACCTTTTTTGTATGAAAGTTTAAGTTTTTGACATCAGCGTTCAGGCTCGTGACCATCTGACAGTGACAGCTTCAGATCTTTGATATTTTCCTATGTTTATTATTTATGAGTGCAGCTGCAGTGTTTTAATGGTAATGGCACTGATGTGACATGCAGTGGTTGTAAACATGAGAGCGGCATTAACAGTATGATAAACTCATTATTCTACAGATCTATCTACACATACAGATATCAGTTCTGTCACTGTGTCATTTCCTTGATTTACATGCTCTGTTTAACTGTCTATCTGTCTGTGTGTGTGTGTGTGTGTGTGTGTGTGTGTGTGTGTGTTGATCTTTCTGTGTAACTGTGTGAGTGTTTAACTGTGTGTGTGTTTAACTGTGTGTGTGTTTAACTGTGTGTGTGTTTAACTGTGTGTGTGTGTGTTTAACTGTGTGTGTGTGTGTTTAACTGTGTGTGTGTTTAACTGTGTTTAACTGTGTGTGTGTTTAACTGTGTTTAACTGTGTGTGTGTTTAACTGTGTGTGTGTTTAACTGTGTGTGTGTTTAACTGTGTGTGTGTGTTTAACTGTGTGTGTGTGTGTTTAACTGTGTGTGTGTGTTTAACTGTGTGTGTGTTTAACTGTGTGTGTGTTTAACTGTGTGTGTGTTTAACTGTGTGTGTGTTTAACTGTGTGTGTGTTTAACTGTGTGTGTGTTCTGTCATATACAGTACGGGAGTGAAACAACCTTTAGAGCTCGACCTCATTTAACATGACACACTTTTGTGCCTTCCTGGAACAAAATCAAACAGTGAGTGATTTCCCTCTCATAATGCAGCGTTATTGTGGTGTGTTTGTTTGTGTTTGTGTAAAAAAAGTTTTTTTTAAAGACACGTTAGTTCGTTTTTTTAAATTTTTTTTTATTTTTTTTATGGTACGAAACTTGGTAAAGGTTTTGGCACTTGCTGTGAGAACGCAAAAAAACAACAACATGGACATGATTTTAAAAGGTAAAAGGTTGTATCAGCGATTTCAGGCGCAAAAATAAATGATCACATTCATCTAATCTTTCCTAACGATCCGCTAGCTGGCCGCCCCATAAGCAAGCCGTCAAAAAACGTGTCTCTGTAAGCAGCCTAGGCTCTGAGATCTGCACACAAAAACAATCGGTTTCACCAACCACTCAAAACCAAAATAAACAGTGTTCCAACCAATCACAGACAGGGCTGGGTGTTGTGAGGTTTCACGCTCGTGCACGGCTGCACGCGAAGTCGGAGCTGAAGAAGAAGCCGTGTCTTGGAATAAACACGATGGTCTTCCCTCGCCCTAATCCTCCTCTTGGGGATTGACTCAGCCATGTTCAATTTATCTTGTTCATTGATAGACACGGCTTCTTCGGTTTTTTTTAAACCTGAAATCGCATACAACCTTTAATGGTCCTGAAAAAAATTGGTACCTTGTATTGTTAAAAATGAGCGCATTGGAATGAATGGGAGACGAGTTTCCTCTAGTGGAAGCGATTGGTACTGCATCCGAACAACATCTCACTGAACGCTCATTTACTGAGAAATCAGCCTCAGATTCTGAACACAACTTGTTTAGTTTTTCTTGCAGTTTTAGAATAAAACGTGTTTTTGAACATAGATTTCATATTAAAAAAATGAATAGTATTTTTGTGCATTATTTCTTTTTTAAACTTTTTTTCACTTCAGCAATAACAAATCCTTTCATTGGAATGAAAAAACTAATTCTGTCATTTTTGACCAACACGCGAACAGTACCATTTTTTTTTTTTTTTGGTTATGTGAACATTAAAGGTACAATATGTAAGATTTTTGTAATCAAATATCCAAAAATCACTTGCACAGTGTGATATATTTCCTGCAGTTGTGTACTTACAATATCCCAAAAGTTCCCAAAAGATTTTTAATTTCAGAGATATTCCAATTTGAAATAATTGGCCGTCCCGGAATCCATGTTCACTGTCGCCTGTCAATGACGTAATATCCGCATTATCCCTGGTTTCCGCTCGTACTGCCGTAGTAACAAGTCAAAAAAATGACTGAATGAATGAATGTATTGTGTTGGTCATTATGAAGAGCCTCATGTAAAGCAGTGTGTGATATCTTTGTGTTCAGATAGCTCAGTGTGTGTGTGTGTGTGTGTGTGTGTGTGTGTGTGTGTGTGTACGTGTGTGTGCGTGTGTGTGTGTGTGTGTGTGTGTGTGTGTGTGTGTTAACAGATAACCGAGCGCTCGTGGGGATCCGTTCAACGGCCCGTGTGCGGTGAGAGAGACGGCTGATATCTGCGCCTGACACACTCTTTGTCTGTCACTCTAGCAGATGAAATATAGTGACGGTTTCCTGTTCAAACACACACACACACACACACACACACACACACACACACACACACACACACACACACACACACACACACACACACACACTTTGTTTGCAATACTTGTGAAGAAATTCCATAGGAGTAATGGTTTTTATACTGTACAAACTGTATTTTCTATCCCCTACACTAACCCGACACCTAAACCTGCCCATCACACACACACACACACACACACACACACACACACACACACACACACACACACACACACACACACACACACACACACACACACACACACACAGACACACACACACACACACACACACACATTTGCATTGACACTGATTGTTTAATATCATTTTTGATTGATGAATCTGAACATAATTTTTTTTTTTAATTATGAGAAGAGTTCTTTCATTGGGACAGTTAATAATAAAATTGATAATTAAAGTTCAAAACTGAAAGTTGCTGTTTTTAAAGACTTTCATACTCATTTGGGAACTCACATGTGTCTAAATCCAGCTGTCAATCACTGACTGTGAAAGTGCACAAATAAGATTTGTCATTATAGTCAGGAGCAACGTTATTATAATTGTGCATTTTTAAACAAGTTTTTATTTTAATATGATTTTCAAATTTCCTATAAATTTCAGTTTAGTTTTAGTTAGTTTCATTAATGGTTTTGTTATTTTAGTTTTGTTATTTTGTGAACACATTTCTATTTAGTTTTTATATATTTAGTTTCAGTGTTAGTTAACAGAACACTAAAGACTTTTAATTTAAGTTTAGTGTTTGCAGTTTACAGTTAACTCTTGTGCAAACCTCTTAATAATACAAATAAAATAATTGTTTGAGATTGAACACTGAACCAAACAAATGCAGCTTAAAAGTATAATAGGAAACATTATATTAAAGATGAAATCTTTGTATAAACGTGGTGTATAATAAATGATTATTATGATTATTCTTTTATGGTTATTTTTATGATTAATCCATTTATGCTTTTTATCTATTGTATCTTTTAATATCATATACTCACAGTTATACTCATATTCATGACATTTATTTACTTTTAATGTGAAAATGTGTGTTGATTTGGGCTGATCAGTGTGGTATCTTGTCTAATATGTGTGGTATCTTGGTTTCACATGAGATGGTAATCTTACCTGGAATTAAAGGGTTAGTTCACCCAAAAATGAAAAGAATGTCATTAATGACTCACCCTCATGTCGTTCTAAGCCCGTAAGACCTCCGTTCATCTTCGGGACACAGTTTAAGATATTTTAGATTTAGTCCGAGAGCTTTCTGTCCCTCCATTGAAGCTGTATATATACAGTATACTGTCCATGTCCATAAAGGTAATATAAACATCATCACAGTAGTCCATGTGACATCAGTGGGTTAGTACTCATCCGCGACATGCACATTTACGCACCATTAAAAAAATGATATCCACGCAAACAATGTAGAATAGCTTGAATATAGCGTGCGTCTCCCTCAGACTGTAAACGAAGCTCGGGCGCACCAGATAACACGTCATCAGCGTCTTACGTCAGCAGCGTCACTGCGGAGTCCTGAACGCAGATTCACAACAGACCCGGGAGGGAATACAATGCTGAATAAAGTCTTATTTTGTGTTATTTTTGGACCAAAAAGTATTTTCGATGCTTCAAAAACTTCTAACTAACCCACTGATGTCACATGGACTACTTTGATGATGTTTTTATTACCTTTATGGACATGGACAGTATACTGTATATACAGTTTCAATGGAGGGACAGAACGCTCTCGGACTAAATCTAAAATATCTTAAACTGTGTTCCGAAGATGAACGGAGGTCTTACGGGCTTAGAACGACATGAGGGTGAGTCATTAATGACATTATTTTCATTTTTGGGTGAACTAACCCTTTAAGGTACAGCTGTATTTGCAAATAAGGTCTAGACATGATGGAAATATTTTTGAGGGTGAGCAAAAACACACCGTTATGTGTCTGTCCCTTTAAATGCAAATGAGCTGCTGCTCCCGGCACAGGGGGCGGAGCTTCAACAGCTCCATTTATCTCACACACAGGCCCGCCCACAATGACTGGGCCCCAGAAAAGGTCCAGTGAAAGGGCCCTCCCCAAATCTGCTAGGCTACTCATATCATGCGTGTGCTCTCTCTCGCTCTCCTACATTAACACATACATTTAACTGAGAGAGACTCAGGGTCGCAACTACCCAGTGTCAAAAGGGTACCCAGTGCCCCCCCCCCCCCCAAAAATAAATAAATAAATAAATAAATAAGTGTGCCATGTAATGAGTGAGTAGGAACGAGTGAGAGTTTTTTTTTGGTGCTTTTTAATGTTAAATTCATCAATCTGGTGCACTTTGAGAGTTCAAAATTAAAAACTCCAACCCATATTCAGTGTGCAAATTAAAAATGAAACCCTCTTTTAGTTACAGTGTCTGTCTACATTACACTACTACATGCTAGTTATAATATTAATCCCATGATAGTAATAGCCATATATTGTAAAACAAATGCACTGAAAAATAAAGGAAACTTTCATAATTAGTTTTGTAGCCTAGCCTACTAATTTCTATACTTGAAAGAGTATATTTCTATACTAGCCCAGTGACCATCAAGAAAAGAACCAATGGGCCGCTGATCTACGTGTTTCATGGGCCGATGTCACTAACCCGGTAGGAATGTCGTGTAGTCCTTACCAGCCATTTGTTGTAGTCCTTAAAAAGCAAAAGAACAGCAAATATCTCCCTTTGCTTTTAACTTTGAGTGTTGTAACTTTGCAGATGTTGTTTATGATCAAACAGCAACATTACACATAAAGTTAGAAAAGTCAAATCATAATCAACCCCCCCTTAAACTTGAGTGCCAGAACGTAGTCAAGCGCGCGACGCTGCAAAAGACGCAAGCGCAACATGTTTTTCTAGTGCGTGTTTACATTGAAAAATAAAGTAGCGCAGTGGAATGGAAAAACATGATTTACCGGGACATATAACTACGAAAACGATGATCTATTTCCCCTGATTATTATTTTATTTTAGTTAGTTTTTCAGTAACTGGTGTTAGTTTACTTTAGTTTTAGTTTTTCATTTACAGTATGTTGAAATCTCGATTTGTTTTCAGTCTACGAAAATATTATTTGACCAATAGGTTTTAGTCTTAGTTTCAGTTTTCGTTTACAAAAATAACCTTGTACATGTGCCATATGAAATATATAAAGCCAAACTGGTTTGTAATACACAAATTAGTTTGTTTAATCATCCTCTGGTGAGATATTAATTTTATTTGCAGTTGATTTCCTCTTAGGCTGTAAGTCTGTTGTAGTTGTGTTTCTGCTCTTCTCTTCTGTTCTTGTTGTTCCTCTTATCTTCAGTGATTCAGCTTGTTAACCGCAGGTGTTGTCACTAATGCTCAGTCATCACTTATAGTGTGAATTTACTTTATTTTCACTTACTTCACAAAACATACCTCACATGCTAGTGACCAGCACTGAGTTTATGCTTAAAACAAGAAAGAAAAAAAATGTTGTTAGAATTTTTTTACTTTTATTTTTCAGATTTTTAGCAGATATTTTATCTTGTTTTAACTCACTTCAGTTTGATTCATTTTTCAGGATAAAAGACCTTGACTTGACATTAATAATGTAATTTTGCATCTCAAGTAATTTATCTTGATTTAAGAATGTTTAGAAATGTTTTTTATGGAAAACAAGACATAAATACTATAAGTAAGGACATCATATTTTGCAGTGAGAGGAGGAAGAATGTGTGCTGGATTGTGCATCTCTATGATTTTTCCCTTATACATGTGGAACCTATTCAAGCTTATTTCTGTAATGAACACATTTTTAAAAAATATTTTGTGACACTGACATTTTATCTCACAATTTCCTAGTTTACATCTCACAGTTTCTGAGGAATAACATTTTCATATTTTAAAGGCAATGTTAGCTAAATGGTCTTAGAACATATTTTTGTTTGCTGGGTAGATATTTGTACTGGAAAATAAGACAAAAATAGCATACTGAGTAAGATTTTTTTCCTTAACCTACATCATTACGCCATTTATGTCATTGCACATGCGCAGAACGTTCCAGTTTCAGTTTTCAAACGTGATATTCGTGTCCTATTGAACGGATTAGAACCGGTTTAAAGCACCTCTTGCAATCTGAATGAAATTTAAATCGGATCTGGCCATTTATTCCGACTGACAAGGTTACATGTGACTTTTCTATCCGGACTGGACTACTAGTCTGATTATAAATGGATTATGTGGTCCATGTAGTTGGTTTCAGTGGATCAGATGATGTTTGATCATGATCTGTCCGGGCACGTCTGGAATGTCTTTGGGATTTTCCTGTGTTACCTGAAAAAGGCCTATCACAGGTCTATTATTATCAGTGGAAATTCAGTGTGATGTCTGTGAATGTTTGCAATGACATAGGCTAGGCCTACACGTTTGTGTATGAAACAACATGAACATGAATGAAATACATGTTTGACTGAAATTACACTTGGTTTTGCAAATGCTTTAAAACGACTCCATCTGTGGAGCCAGATCAATCTCACTAATAGGCCTATTTCACGCAAAAACATGCATGAAACATAATTCATGTGCATAAAATATATAAATAGGCCTATATTCATAAAAAGGCAATTCACGAGCGGAAAAAAATGATATATCCATTAAAAACATTTCACAAAACCCAAACCAAAAACAAGCTCAGCCAAATGTGTGATATTTAGTGTATATTTAATAGAAAATGCCCGTTTAGTAAAGCATATAGTGAGTGCATTAGTGTTGTAGATGAAAATCTGTTTCCCGCTCTTTCATTCACATATTTGGTGTTTGGCGCCCTCTGGCGGATGATGATAAAAACACTATAGTAACTATTATGAAGAAAGAAAACAGAGAAAATTGTAGTATTTCATAGTAAAAATTAAATCAATACCACACACTAGCATTTTTAATAAACATACTAAATAATGTTTTAATTAGATTTAAATAGTCACCAACAGCCACCGCAGTAGTACCGTGTGTTCACACCGCCGCCGGCAGGAGCGGTAAAACTCGCTCTCACCGCCCTGCCAACGACGCCGTGGAAATATTCGTGGACGCTCTGATGCTCTGACGTAGATCGAATGCTTGGTCTTTTTTTAAACTTTATTTAAAGGGGCCGCAAAGCAAACAGGCAGGTCGATTGTTATTTTTGCAGAAAATTGAACGATGGAAAGAACTTAACAATTATAGTGACATGTTTGCTAACGAAATAAACCAATTAAAAGCCATTTGTCTGGTGTGGCTTTTGTGTTCATGGTAAAGTGCTATTCTAATTTGCATTCCCGCTGAAAAACAAGCGTTCAGCAAATTGTCAGCTGGAGATACTGCAGGTTTGAGATTCATTCATTCAGTATATTGAAGCATTATAAATTATAACGATATATTTAATGTTTAGTAGATTCTTTAATGCATGAATTTTGTATATGTATGTATAAGAGTCACTCTCTCTAAAGAAAAAGAAGGATATTGTTGTGTAGAATGTGTGAGTGTCAACAGCACTTCATCTACTCAGAACATAAAACCCAAACTTATTAGAACACGGCTATTTCTTTTAGGAGATACAAATATATTTGCTTATGATCCTCTGTATCTGGTAGATGGCTGTATAGATCAACTGGTGATCAGAACCATATTCTCCTTTCAGCAGAACTTATAGTTAATGAAATAAAAAATATTAAACTCTTATCAGTTTATATTAAATGGATGTGTAATTATTCAAAAGATTTAACAAGCTTTGTTGTGAGTTCTAATGTCTTATAGTATCTTCTTTATTGCTGTCTATGTTTGTAGATTGTGTCGCTGTAAGGTGACAGATGAAGGCTGTGGTTATCTGGCTTCAGCTCTGCGTTCAAACTCCTCACACCTGAGAGAGCTGGGACTGAGACACAATCACCTGGGAGACTCAGGACTCAAGATGCTCTCTGATCTACTGAAGGATCCAAACTGCACACTGAACAAACTCAAGTATGTTGAGCAGAAAGATTAATCTCATCCTGTGGTTGTTTGTATTTGTTTTTCAGTTAATAAAGCATTAATAGTGATGAAAATCTGTTTCACGCACTTTCATTCACACGTTTGGTGTTTGGCGCCCGCTGGTGGATGATGCTGTAATAACACTAGAATAACTCTTGTAAACTATTATAAAAGTCACTGGGAAATAAAAATGGACAATTCTTGTTTTTTTATGGAATATTGCAGTGCTTATTATAAATTATTTATCGGTGCACACCATTATTGTTTAAATAATCTTGAATCAGAATAACATTTTGCAGCATCTCTTCTCTTATCTGATGATGATGGCGGGGCAACCTGTCACTCACATGAGATCCACCAATAGCAAACCACAACCATCCAATCAAGTCCTCACGGACAAAAGGAGTGCAACTTCTGTCATAATCTAACTTTTTTTTGACAATTAAGTATTATGATCAAAGAAAACATAGAAAATAGTAGTATTTCATAGTAGAAATTAAATAAATACATCAATGTGTTAATCAAAAATGCATTACATTTGCAAATATGTTCAAATGTTTTTAATGTCAATTTAGTATTTTTTTATTACATTTAGATGTATTAATTTAGCAGACGCTTTTATCTAAAGTGATTTATAGGTCTGTAGGAGCCATTTATACAATCACCTTTTCTGGATATGTTAATATTGCTATTACCTATTCTAGCCACTTGGTGGGAGTATTGCACTGGGTGTGACACGTCACTGGAAATTAGGTATATTTACAGGTGTGGCAATCAGATTGGAAAAGGTGTGGATGGCGAGGAACACACGGTTCTTACCGTAGCTGTGAGCACCCAATTTACCAACAGCACGACAGCATTTTACTTAGCACTGGGTGAAGTACCATTTTATGTAAATTATTTTTTTACCTTTATAATAAACGGGAACACCACCCAAAGAGAGCTAATGTTTGGATGATTTTCTGCTACGCATTGAGAACACCATGTCATCTATGCCAAGGCTTATAGGATAGCCTCTACAGGGTCTAAATGAAGAACATCATAAACAATTCTTCATAAAACTCAACATTTAAAAGATTAGTACGCAGAGGAGATGCAGAACAGAAGAGAGTGAGAAAATTATTATCTTATGAAAGGAATTATATAGAAATTACTAAACCAAAGAAAACCAGTTCCATTTACTTCTTAAAGGGGGGGTAAAATACTTAGTTTCAGTCAATCTCATGTTAATCTTGAGTACCTATAGAGTAATAGTGCGTCCTTCATATCTCCAAAAAGTCTTTAGTTTCATCATATTTATAAAATAAAAATACAGCTTTCCGATTCTAACTGGAAAAAGCCGAGGTCCTTGATTCTGGGCGTGGGCGGAGCTATAGAGTCAAGCGGGAGCGCCCGGGAAGGTTTGCTTATTATCGATCGTGGTGCGGTAGGCCATATTACTATATATATATAGTATTTGGTTTGCAAATCCAGCGACGACCTGGGCCTTGTTAATAAAACATTCGTCACTGAAATGACCAGAACACAAAACCGCACTTGCCACACTCCTTTGCTGTCCCGGAAATACAAACTGCATCCACTGTTCCAGTAACACTGGGTTCTTTGGGAAGCTGAACAAGGTAAACTTTCCCTCACATCCCAAAACACACTTTTTTGGAGACATTCTTGACATCAACCATTCCTATTTAGCGCTGCTGATGATGATTTCCGGTAGTAGCGCGTCGATGCATAGATATTATATAGAGAGATATATGATGTCTATGCGTCGATGAGCGCGGTCTTTCTCTCCTCTGGTCGACGTGTGCGTGAACGCGCTTTTCCGAGAGCAATGCTCATATAAGGAGTTCCACTCTGGTCTACGTCATTAGATCTACGATAGAAAAAAACCAGCCGAAACGTGTTGCAATCCGGAAGTATGATTTTCAGCACAGAAATTCTCTGTTATTCGTTCAAAATAACTTTTCAAACTTTGGCCATTATTAGCATGAGAATCCATCTCTTTAACACTGTAAACAACTCTGAATACATGAAACACCATTGTACCCCCCCTTTAATTTACTAACTCTATCAAAAAATATTGAAAGATTTGCCAAATGTTATTCTATGTAGGGTATATGAAATAATAAATGACAATAACAAATGATCAGTTAAAATAAGAAATTCTGCAGCTAATATAAACAGCACGAGAAGTAGAGGAAAATAAAATACTATATAATTCTTTAGAAAACACAAAATAAAAATAAAATGATGATCTATTGTTTCTGGCTCCTTTATGCAAGCGGATAAATCTTGATACCATGTTGTTACAAGTGTATAATTTTTGTAAGCAGTTCTTAATGATTTCAATTCTTTAATATGTTTATTTTTATATTTCTTAATTCCATCTTAACATCTAAATAACATTGTGACTTCATCACGTTTCATTTGCTATTTGCCAGCTCAGGTCACGTGATCATAAAGTGAAAGGGAACATCTCGGATTTCATACATGCTTCATGATGCATCACGCAGAGGCGTTCTCACAGCATTTTTAAGCAGCGTCTTGTTCCCTCTTCAGGGAACTAAGGTTAAATCTGCCTGAAGAGTTCATATTGAGTAGACTTGCTCCCTCTGTCAAAATCGAGGGAGCTGTCGAAGGGGAGAAGGGTCTGTCGAAGTAAACTTCCCTCGTCCACTTGATGAAGTTGAACGCACTTCAAAATGGCAGTGTGGATTCCCCTGAGGGGAAATACTCAGGGAATTTTACAAGTGTATGTCTAAAAGTGGAGTTAAACCCAGCCTAACTTGTGTCGTAGCCTATGATTTGATAGGTGTCATCATCGTACAGTCTAAATACATGTCGTACCCAAGATTATTAGATCCATGTTGTACAGTGTGATTTGTAATGTCTGTATCAGGCTTAAAGGAACACTCCACCGTTTTTTTTTTTAAATAGAGGTTATTCACCGTCTCCCCTACATTTAGATAGGTGGGCAAACGCATTTTTGTCTCAGTGCATGCATTGTCTTAGTTTGGCAGCTCCGCTGCTAGCTTAGCTTAGCATAATGAATGGAATCCTTTGTTGCCGGAAAGCATGTTGTGTGTAAAAGTGATAATATTTTTTTAATAATAATTTACTTCTTGTGGCCTGCGTATTCACAACGAGTACAAATAGCAATGCAGATTAAGACTAGGGGATTTCCTAGGCAGATATTGACTTGGGACTATGATGTGAAGCACAGGCGAAGCACTGCTACTTGGGTGCAGAGATATCACTCAACACCTGAGCGGTATGGTCCCATTATGGGATTTTTATTTCTGTGCCCCAGAGAGTACGGTCCCACACATGGGATTTATAATGAACAGTGACGTGACATCACTGCCAGATTCAAACTGTGCATTCATTCTGCTAAGCTAAACTAGCGGTGGCGCTGCCAAGCTAAGACAATGCATGCACTGAGAAAAAATGCTTTTGTCCACCTATCTAAATGTAGGGGAGACGGTGAATAACCCCTATTTCAAAAAACGGTGGAGTGTTCCTTTAAGGCAGACAAAACATGAAGAGAACACAGTGAAAATGAAACCAAAACTGAGCATAGCCGTTAGAAGGGGTAAAGGGTAGAAAATATTAGCTCAGTATAAAAATAATAGAAATCAAAGGAAAGACTCTGCTAAGATACACAAACAAATATGTGTTTGTTTGCTTGAATGGATTTTTTTCTCTCATAGTTCCATCTCATGTCGTTTGGCTCCTGAGAAAAGAGAAAAAACTCCTGTTCTTCATGAGAACACGGAAGTGAAGAAAAGACCAGTGTTGAGCAAGTCGCCATTTCAGAAGAGGACAAAGAAACATCTACAAATATTGTCATTATTCAAGGTAAGTTAGTAAATTAAGTTACTGACCAATTTTTAAGTGTTATTTTTCCAGTAATCACAGAAGATTAATGCAGCACAACTAATAGAACTTTATTACAGTCTTTATACACTGGCATCCACTGAATAAAGTTCTAAATCACATAATTTTCAAAACGTATAACTTTCAAAATGGTTTTATAAAAGATGTTTTGTGAGCTGAACAATTGGCACACTGTATTTCTACAGTTTCTACGACATCGCGCTGGAACAACAAACACAAAGTGTGGCAATGATAACCTCCGGCACTGTTTATGAGCTTTATTTCATGTTAAAAGCATGCAATGTGACTTTGAATATCATTAGTGCTCCAGCTTTGAGCTGTAAAAGCAACAATGGAAAATTCCCCTCAGATGTTGAAATTAAACAAATGGAAACAAGAACGTTCAAACTGTGAACAAACGTGTTTTCTTTGACAAAGATTGTTTCAGTAACTCAGTAGCCTATGTATTTTTAATAATGTTTAAATGGTGTACTATTTGTGAATTTGATTATGAAACTACATAGCCTATCCATTTTCTTGCTTTTTTTCCCTTGCCGTCAATATTACTGTTATGGCAATTCCCTTAATACAATATTAATTAACAGCATCAACAGGTAAAGAAAACTTTCAGAGGCAAATTGTTTTATAGAGAAAAGGTTTATTCTCTTAGAGAGGTCTGGTCAGGCCACCACAGCTACCTAGCGACCGGAAAAAAGAACCTAACAGACCCATAAAAGGCATAGCTTTTATACAGTTTACTCCTCCTCCCCAGTTTCCGTAACTTTCCGTACTGATAAACCCAGATCTAGCTGGTTTGAGTTGGCTTCTACCCCCCCTGGGCAGGTCAAATTGTTCTTTGTCCCCGGGAAGTCAAAAAGCTTCCATTTATGACTTAATTACCCTCCTGTTCCCCTCCTGATGAGGGTATGGGGCTTCACTTTATTACTGAATGACCCCTGTATTCTCCTGGCTAAAACCTTTCTCGAGCCCAGGTGTTACAATCTCCCCCTGCCCATCTGTTTTATTGTGTTTGTTCTTTCCTGTCTTCCGTCAGCTGTTAAGACACTCAGAGAAATACATGATTTGATGAGATCAACAGTGGTAAAAACAAATTAAACATAGAAATACAAATTAAACATAGAAATACTGAATTTTCCCAAAACAATTACTCTCTGGTGCTATGCACTTGCCACAAGACTCCGCCCACACACTGTTCTGATTGGCTGTGGGTTTTGATTGATTTTGACGCATCTCGCAGTCGCGTCGTGTCTAGTGTGGACAAGTTATTTGTCGCTGGAATCTTATCGCATCGCGTCTGGTTAGGACACGGTGTAAAGCTGTTAAAAATATCTGTTTCTCAACTAAACTTACTTTACCTCCTATTCTCTACTCATGAATGTACAGACTGATTTAATATTAAAATCTTTAATTAATTATAAGGATTCATTTTGATAATGTAAATTTATTCAGTTTTTTGCAGTTAGGGTAATCAAAGATAATTGTGTGTGTGTGTGTGGGTGGGTGAAATGATCAACTAATGAGCACAGAATCATAAACTGAATAACAACCTGAAGAATTAGTCTTACACCTTAAAAAATATATAAAATGTTTCATAATAATTGATCTGATCACAGTGTCATTTCATTACACACATTTATTTACATGTATAGATCTCTGCTAGAAAAATGGGCAACTATTTGAAGATTTTTTGTATTTTCCCAACAGTCCAGAAAGGACGATGGCATCTGTTTTAGAGCTGCTTCATCATACACTAGATGACCTGAAATCAGACGATATAAAGAGATTTAAGAGCCTCTTAAGACAAGATGGACCCGTTGGAGCTGGTAAACTGGAGGATGCTGATGTCACTGATATAGTGAATATAATGATGGAGCGTTTTGGACCAGAAGAAGCTGTGGAGAAAACACTGAACATCCTGAGGAAGATGAACCAGAACCGGCTGGCTGAAGAGTTACAGAACAAGTACACAGACGGTAATAGAAAGGAAAGAATAGAAAACGAGTGGCAGCGTTTCTATTCATAGCGTTTCTATTCATAGAAATGCACATTCAGATTTTTTAAAAGAAGTGATTGAATTTTTAAAAGAGCCTTTGTGAACATTCTTATGTTCACCAAGGCTGCATTTATTTGATCAAAAATAGTTAAAATGTTGTGAAATATTACAAGTTAAAATAGCTTTTTTTCTATTTGAATATCGTTTAAAAATAAAAAAAAATTCCATCACAGGAAAAGTTTCACAGCTGAATTTTCAGCATTATTACTCAGTCTTCAGTTTCACATGATCCTTCAGAAATCATTCTGATATGCTGATTTAGTTAATAATTTAATAGTTGTGCTGCTTAATGAAGTCTTTTTCAGGATACTTTGATAAACATAAAGTCTCATTCTTTTCTCTCTCTTCACAGTGCAAACATCATTCGAGCCAGCTGAGAAACGTCCAAGAAAACAAGGTGAATTAACCAAACACGTCCTTACAGTGGAATCAGAAATCATTTTAGCATGTTTGATGTATATTGATCTCAGTACAGACCAGAACTGCTTTCAGTAATATGAATTTAAATACCATATGTTTGCAACAGTCGATTATAATGATAATCATGCTAATGTAAAAAAAACCTTTGTGTTTAATCTTCTAGTGTTGTTTCGTTCACACCTTTACATGTTTATTTATATTTTTCATAATAGATGATTTCTGGCTGCAGGAATTCTTGAAAACTCATAAAATGAACATGAAGGAGAAAGTAGAGCACATTTTTGAGTGTAAAAAGAAAAATGAAGCAGATCTCAGGGATGTTTTCACAGAACTCTTCATTACAGAGGGGGATCTTAAAGAAGTCAATCAAGAACATGAGATTCGGCAGATTGATGAAAATATTAAACTCCGTAAATCACAGAACAGGCCAATCAAATGCAATGATGTATTTAGTCTGAACAAAAATAAGAAAAAGATTGTGCTGACCAAAGGCATCGCTGGCATTGGAAAAACGGTCTCAGTGCACAAGTTCATTCTGGACTGGGCAGAAGAAATAGCCAATCAGGATATAGACTGTGTTTTCCTGCTTCCATTCCGAAAGATTAACTGCATTAAAGACCGAGAGATCAATCTGCAGGAGTTTCTACTGAAATTTAATCCAGAACTGAAGGACCTGGAAAAAGAAAAGATGTGTAAGATATATAGTCGTAAGCTTGCGTTTATCTTTGATGGACTGGATGAGAGTCGACTGCCTTTGGATTTTGACAGTGAAATTGAAAGCTGTGTTGAGGAGCGATCATCTGTAGATGAACTGTTTACTAGTCTGGTGAACGGGACTCTGCTTCCATCAGCTCATGTCTGGGTGACATCACGACCAGCAGCAGCCAATCAGATCCCTCCTGAGTATGTAGGGTTGTTCACCGAGGTGCGAGGATTCACTGACCAGCAGAAGGACGAGTATTTCAGAAAGAGAATCAAAGATGAGACTCAGGCCTCCAGAATAATCGTACACATTAAGAAATCTCGTAGTCTCTACATCATGTGTTACATTCCCGTGTTCTGTTGGATCACAGCCACTGTTCTTCAGGACGCACCTATTGGGAACAATGCAGAAAACATCAACACGACACTTACTGAAATGTACATCCACTTCCTGCTGATACAGATGAAGATGAAGAGTCAGAAGCATGACAAAAAAACAGAAAGAGAACGCACCAAGCTCTTAGAGTCCAATAAAACAATGATTTTGAAGTTAGCTAAACTAGCGTTTGAACAGCTGAAGAAGAAAAACATAGTGTTCTATGAAGAAGATCTGATAGCATGTGGTATTGATATGAGTGAAAACTTTGAGTCTACAGGAATGCTCACTGAGATCTTTCAGCAAGAAGCTGGACTTCATGAGATGAAGGTCTTCTGCTTTGTGCATCTGAGTGTTCAAGAGTTCCTCGCTGCAGTGCATGTGTTCTTCTGCTACCTGAACAAGAACATGGACGAGCTGCAGTTTTTCTTTGTGGAGGTCAGGCCTGGCTTATCGCTTCTCCCTCAGCCTGAATTGATGCTCACAACCAACATTTCAATTAAGGGGGTGTCTCTCTTAGCAAAGCCAGACAAAAATACTGCTTTACATGTTTTACTAAAGAAGGCTCTTGAGAAAGCAATGCAAAGTCAGAAAGGACATTTAGACCTATTTTTACGGTTTCTGATGGGCATTTCACTGGAGTCCAATCAGAAACTGCTCAGAGGTCTGTTCACACACACTGAAGACAGCAAAGACAGCGTCACAGAAATAGCTGAGCACATTAAAGAACTATTACAAGAACTAGAGGAAATCTCAACTGAAACTTCAGCCAACCTGTTCCACTGCTTATTGGAGCTCAATGACAATTCATTATATACAGAAATCAAAAGATACTTCAGATCATCTTCTGCAATAGAGGTCTCAGGTTCCATGTACTCATTGATGGCTTACGTCCTGCAGATGTCAGGGGAGGTCCTGGATGAGTTTGACCTGAGTATGTACAATCATAGACTGGGAAGCCAAATTAATCTTCTGCCAGCTGTGAGATGCTGCAGAAAAGCCATGTAAGTAACTTGTTGACAGCTGTTTAATCAAAGTTTTTTAAATCTGAATTTTATTTAGCTGAGATGCAGTGTGAAGTATGTTATTTTTTTTAACTGATTTTGGAGAGTAAAATCTGTATTTACTCAAATAGATTTACTAAACACTGACTTTATATACATACATTTTAAAGTTGTTATTTTAACTTGACTGTACAATCAGTTCCAGCATACATGACATTTATATTTTTTCTAAAAAGCTTGAATGTTCACAGACAACAAGGCATAACCTATAACTGTCAGTACAAACACTGTTCCTACCAGATAAACACACAGTATGTCTTGGGAAAATATCCTGTTTTTACAGACTCTCAGGTGGACTCTTTGACTTCTGCTATGAAACTGTGGCTTTGGCCCTGCAGACACAAAACAGTCTGATAGAGCTGGACATGAGTGAGAATGACATGAGTGATTCAGGAGTGGAGATGCTCTCTGGTGGACTGAAGAGCCCAAACTGTCAGCTGAAGATACTGAGGTTTGAGATTCATTCAATCCTTAAACAACACCCAGCTCAGTATTTAAATCACTAAAACAGTAGGACATTCTAAAACATTTAACAAAGGCAGTGATTTTTAATATATCAAATTATTAAAAATATTAAATACATATTAAATTTAGGCAAGCAGATGAACCCAGAATTTGAAAACATCGCATTTGCATTTTTTTTTTGCAATTTGCAAATTGCATTTCAATTATTTTTCTTTATAATGGTTTCCTGTGGGAAAACTATTTATATGAAACGTTGCATGTTGCGTTCATATTCTGGGTTCATCTATTTGTACATATAATACATATATTTTAATACATATACATATATTTTATTAATAAGGTGCATACAACATTTTTGGTCTGTATGTATTGCAATAGAGATGTTTTCTCCCCATTATGTTAGCGCATGAGAGATGGCTTGTCAAATCTTGTTGTACGTTTTTTAGAAGCAAATTAAACTGCCATCTCTGTGTTATTAGATAATCTGACAGTAGTACATCATAACAAATTGAGCGAATCAAATAGTATATATATATATATATATATATATCCTTTTTTTGCATTAAATTATTATATTGCATTATGACATATCTTTGCAACATTGCATATATAGAACATGGACAAGTGTAGTAGCCTTTGTCTTTGGTTGCGCACCTAAACAGTAAAATACACAGAAATATGTAAAAATGCCTGCCTTGGTGCATTCAAGTAAACACAGTCGATGTAAGCTGTGTGTGAGAGATTGTGAGAGTGTTTGATTCTTGTTCTCAGGCAGCCGGGAGCCTCCATCTTGGATCACACACCAGGTCTTGTTAGGTCTCGTGTTACGCAGCCAAGGATTTATTTAGAAAAATATAATTTTTTTAATTTCTACAGTATTTCTAGTGTTAGAAACTGTCTTTACGGTTCCTGTATCATAGGAGTGTTGAATTCAAATGGGTCACGTGTCTCTCTCTTCTCTCGTGTTGCAGCTGTTGCATTTAATCACTGTTTTGTCACAATTTTGGAGCATTTGAAGTATGGTTAAATACAGAAACAAAGTATTTGTTCTTCTTTACTTTATATTACTGTTAATGGCTGTGTAATTGTTCAGTTTTTTATTAATCTATTCAGATTGGCAGAATGTGAACTCACTGGTCAGTGCTGTGAAATTCTGGCATCAGTTCTACAATCATCAAACTCCCATCTGATAGAACTAGACATGAGTCGCAATGATCTGCAGGATTCAGGAGTGAAGCTGCTCTCTGATGGACTGATGGACCCAAACTGTCAACTGGAGATACTGAGGTTTGAGATTCATTCATTCAGTATGTTGAAGCATTATAAATTATGACAATACATTTAATCTTTAGTAAATTCTTTAATGCATTTAATTTTGTATATGTATGTATAAGAGCCACTCTCTCTAAGAGGAAAGAAAAACTATGTTGTGCAGAAAACAGCAACAGAAACCCAAACTTACTTGAACGCAGCTGTTTCCTTTAAGATATACACATTTATTTGCTAATGATCCTCAGTATCTGGTAAATGGTTTTATAGATCAACTGGTGATCAGAACCATATTCTCCTTTCAACCAAAATGATAGTTTATGAAATTAGAGATATTCAACTCTCATCAGTATAGTAAATGGATGTGTAATTATTCAAAAGATTTAACAAGATTTTGTTGAGAGCTCTCTTGTCTCAAATGTCGTCATTGGTTCTGTGTGTGTTTGTAGTTTATGGGGCTGTGAGGTGACAGATGAAGGCTGTGGTTATCTGGCTTCAGCTCTGCGTTCAAACTCCTCACACCTGAGAGAGCTGGATCTGAGTGACAATCACCTGGGAAAATCAGGAGTCAAGATGCTCTCTGATCTACGGAATGATCCAAACTGCACACTGAAAAAACTGGACACTTAGCAGTAAGATTCATTTTGTCCTGTATTTGTATTTCAGTCTTATCAACTACAAGTGTACAGTGGAGTGAAATGTAATTCAAAATACTCCCATGCAATTGAAGTGCTTCCATGTTTTGACTCTGGATCTTCTTCTTAAGCTTCATTGTCTTCACCATCAAGGGATCATTTTGACAAGCTAACACCCGTTAACACACGGTTAATGTTTTGTTCTATCTTTTTGTCCTCAGATCATTTAACACTGGATCCAAACACAGCAGACCCTCGTCTCATTCTGTCCGAGGAGAACAGAAATATGACGCGTGTTTGAGGATCAGCCATATCCTGATCATCCAGAGAGATCCGATGTGTGTCGTCAGGTTCTGTGTAGAGAGAGTCTGACTGGATGCGGTTACTGTGAGGCTGAAGCAAAATATCCTGGAGTCTGAACTGTTCTGATTACAGATTCACTTGCAGTCACAATAATTAGAGAACCATCATATCTTCCCCTTCATCCTCCTCTAACAGAGTAGGAGTGTTTCTCTGAGACTCACACACATCCAACACAATGAGTTTATGTTCACTTTTTCCCTCTCGCTGTTTGTCATGCAGTCATGATTATTTACTCTTAATATGTTTAAATGTTTCTGAGGAACAGGAAAAAGAAATCTGCTGAAATGCTTTTTATCTTTTTGTTTTCGCCGCTGTTAGTTTTATGAAAGAGCTTTACAGGGACCTGAGAAGAGCTTGTGTTGACAACCATTAAATGATCCATTAGCCAGTTGTACAGAATATCATCTGCTTTTGTGTTTAACCAGAAAGTCAAGAGCACATTCATTCAAGCACTCTGATGCTAATTTGTGCACATCTTAGTGTAGATAGAAATTTTTATTTAACATCCAGCTGTTTATAGTTGGTGAGTGTGACGGGTGCGTAGCCCAACTCACATATTTTGGCCTCTACCATGGTTTAGGTTGGTTATTTTTAAGTTTAACTCAATATGCTTAATTTAATTAAATCCCTTTATTATTTACAATCACATTACTTTTATTCATTTAGCAGACGCTTTTATCCAAAGCGACATACAAATGAGAATAGAAGCAGTTAAATTAATAGTAGGACGACAATATGCAAGTGCTATGACCCTTCCCAGTTTAATCTAACGCAGTGCATGTAATTATTATTATTATTTTTTTAATTAAAAAAAATAGAATAGAAGAGAAAGTGTTAGTATTACTGGATCAAGTGCTGCCAAAAAATAATTATTTAAGTAATTATTTGATATTTACCTCTATTATTGGTTTGGTAGAGGCTAACTGGGTATTTATAGCAGTGTTGACAAGAACAGAGTCAGAGTGGTCCAGCCACAGTAACATTTGAGCTGCTGACCTTAGTGTTTTTGTTTTGTTGTTACTTTGTTAATAGGGGAGATATATTTATTTTTAGGCCTGATTAATTTTGTTAGTTTCAGTTAACTTCCATCTTTTTTAATGGACTTTGTTTAAATATGTCTTTTGTTATATCTGCCCTGTATATTCTTTTTGGTCCTTTTTGTTTGGAGAAAATAAATGTTCTTATCGGTTCACTGCCTGTTCTTGCCACAGTGAGGCATTATTTTGTTTTGATTCAGGTGAAATGTAAATATTTAGATAATGTTAATATACGGTCTCTAAAAGTATTTGGACACTTAAGCTACAATGACTCATTTATAAATGTCTTAGCATTTGTTTTTCAATCAAAAAAGTAAAATATGAAACGATATATTGTTTATGTCCTCTCAGGAAAAAAAAGGTACAAAATCGGTCACTGGGGCAGAAAGTTACACACAAACTTATTTACCTCTTAAAGGTATATATTAGTACTTTTTGACAGCTTTTGTACCTTTTTTTTCTGAGAGCGTGGTTTTCATAATTTGGAACATGTTCATATATTAATATAATGAACTACAAAATGAGTTTGAGATCAACTGGTTAAAAAATAAGTTAATGTGTGGGTCAAAGAAGTGATATAATTTTTAAGAAAAGCTTGAGCATCATTTGAGCAGGTCCAGTTGGTCTGAAAATGAAATGGTTTGTAATGAGAGATGGGCACAAATACATTACAACGTTTTGTTACAAATTACAAATACTTGTTCCTAAAATGTATCAATTTGGCTTGATGAAATGTATTCATTTAAAAAATTCAGTTACTGTATAATAAAAAAAACCTATCTGTAAGCCATGCAGAGTATTCAATAGGTCGTCTAATTAGGTCTTTCACTGAAACGAGTGAGAATAATAAAATAATAAAAATAAAAATAGTACACACTGTTGCTGATTTTGCTCCTACTATTCTCAATATTCTAGTGATATCCTCTAAAACAGTGCTCAAGAAAAGCTTATGGCATACCGTTTAAGTCACTCTTCAGGCGAATAAACATTATTTAAGGCTATTCAATTGGTTAGGATATATTGATATAAATATGAAAATCTGTTTCACTCTTTCATTCACCCGTTTAGCTGTTTGGTGTTGGGCCGGATGATGCTGCAAATAACACTAGACTAGTAAGAAATCAAATTTGACTATTCAAATATTTGCAGTGTTTAATATAAATTATTTATCCGTTCACAACATTATTTTATTAATTTAATCAGAATAACAGCGACTTCTCTTCTCTGATGACGAGGCCGGGGCAACCTGTCACTCACATGAGATCCACCAAGCACATTTGTACTTCTGTTTCATTGTAATTATTTAAAACATTTTTTAACTATGAACAAAGAAAATTATCATATAGAATTTCATAGTAAAAATCAATGAGTTAAGCAAAAATGCATTTTTTACAATTGCAAATATCTTCAATTGTATTTAATGTCGATTTAATATTATTTATTACATTCCGATTTATTCATTTAGTAGCCTAGACACTTTTATCTAAAGTGATGTATAGGCCTAAATGAGGAATAAACATCATGTTTTTTTAAAGTAAAAACTAGATAAGCACACAGGAGACACAGAAAAGAAGAGAGTGAGAAAAATATTATCTTATAAAAGTAAATATTTCGAAATTAGTTAAGAGACTCATAAGCCAAAGAAACCCAGTTCTATTTACTTCTTAATACTCTTTCAAAAATATTGAAAGATTTGCCAAATGTAATTCTATGTAGTATACGAAATAATAAACGCAACAATAATAAATGATCAGTCGAAATATGCAGTTCTGCAGCTAATATGAACAGCAAGAGAAATAGAGGGAAAATAAAATACTAAATAATTCTTTAGAAAACCCAAAATAAAAATAAAATGATGATCGGTTGTTTCTGTTATCTTTATGCAAACTGATACATCTTGATACAATTACAAGTGTATCATTTTTGTAAGCAGTTCTTAATGATTTCATTGTCAATGTACAATACCTCTTTAATTATTTGTGTTTCTTAATTCCATCCTAACATCCACATAACATCGTGACTTCATCACGTCTCGTCTGCTATTGGCCAGCACCGGTCACGTGATCACAACAGTGTCATGGCGGCGTCCGCAGCGGTCCGGGCGGGCGTGAGTTTCACTCAGCGGTTCGTCCGAGTTTCTCCGGACTGCAGCATCTGCCCGCTTCACCGGTTAAAGATGTGTACGGGAGCCGTTGTTGGACGAGCTGTCGACGGGTTCTCAGCTCCCAACAGGCGCCTGCAGACCAGCATCGGTGCGTCCTTCACACATACACACTTCAGCCGCTGATGGCGTATTCGTAGTTTGCGTAACTGTGTGTTTGTTTGTGTGCGTCAGGTGTGTGTCAGAGTGAAGACAGCAGCTCAGCTGAGGAGGACATACACGAGCATGTGTGAGTTTACACACCCTGCTGTGTCGATACACTTGTGTTGCTGGACTGACTAATATTATTACTGACTGTTTTCATTTGATCCTTTACTCTAGTGTTAATGTTGTGTACATCGACCGGTCTGGACAGAGGATTCCAGTCAAGGCGAAAGTTGGCGATAATGTTCTTTACCTGGCGCACAAGCATGGCGTAGATCTCGAAGGTTAGTTCAAACATCTTCACTGTGTCTTTGAGGGTCATAATAATAATCATCTGCAAGGGCGTAGGTTTGATTGTGACACTGTTGGGGACATAAAAGCATTTGTGATCGGCTTTTGACTGCATGTCATCTAAAAAAGCCTTTATTTATAGTTGTGCTGTGCTGTCTTTAAAAAAAAATGTTTTATTGCATTGCTAAGAACATACAAAATCAATACCAGGGGTGAATGTAATTGAGAGTACAATTACAGGTTATAAAGTCAGGAGAATATCGTGCAAATGACTCTGTGAGACAGTTTTAAGGGCTTTGGAGTTGCTGGATGTACTGAGGGTGTCCAGATAGGATTTAAGTTCCTTACAAAAAATAAAGAAATAGGGCTTAGCACCCTGAAATTTACATTTGTGTAAAAAAAAAAAAAAAAAAAGGTTTATCAAAAAATATTTTTCCTTTTCATCTTTATCAAATTTGTGCTGACCAAATAGAACATCTTTGTATAACAAAGAAAAACTCTGTGATGAAAATGTGTGAACAAAGATGCAGAAATCCTTCCAGAACAGACTTGTCCATTCCCAGAAGAGATGAGACATAGATTCGTGTTCAGCACCACAAAAACAACATAGTGTCAATATCAGGAAACATCTTTTTTAAGTAAAGCTTCACAGGATAAAAAAGATGAAGTGATTTGTAAGACACATCCTTGACCTTATTGGTTATTAAATATTTAGAAGACAAGGTCCACACTTTCTTCCCTGCAATATTGACAAACTGGCCATTCCAGGTCGACACAATCTAATTTTGAAATAGCTGTCTAATTCTTCTGTTCCGACTAGAAGAGTTAGATAAAAAAAAAACAAATATTTCCAATCATTGTATCAAAAGGATGAGCTACTGACAAAGAAATATGGGATCTCGCCGAGTCTCTGAGAAGAGTTATTGCTCCATAAGGGATTGCATCCATTACAATAGCAAACTCTCGAGGAGTGACGGGGATATTGTACTTGTTCAAAAACTCTGAATATGAATACAAGTATCCATCATTATTGATTAATTGAGAAACCAAAATAAAATTATTATTAAACCAGTTTGGGAAAAACAACGACTTATACTGTCTGTCAATCATTGACTGGCCTTTTAAATTGCGTATAAATCTCCCATTGTACAAGGTTCTTGAAACCCCATGAAAACAGCCATATTTATAAAAGGTACTTGAAAGGTGCTTGAATTATTGAAAGTTAATATGTGACCCTGGACCACAAAACATACAGCTGAATAAATCATCTCTCCATTGATGTGTGGTTTGTTAGGATAGGACAATATTTGGTCGAGACACAACTATTGAAAATCTGGAATCTGAGGAGCAAAAAAATGTAAACATTGAGAAAATCTCCTTTAAAGTTGTGCATTTGTTCACGATTGTGCTGCATTCACTCACAAAAATACATGTTTTATATATTTACGGTAGGACATTTACTAAATATCTTCATGGAACATGATCTTAATATCCTAATGATTTTTGGCATAAAAGAAAAATCTATATTTTGACCCATTCAATGCATAGTTGCTATTGCCACAGATATACCCGTGCGGCTCGTGATCCAGGGTCACATATATGTGAAATTAGTGTTTGATTTTATTGATTAAGCAATCTTTAGCATGATATTGCTCATATAAATATCCAAGTATATAATACAGCTTTCATTCTTCAGGTCAAACATATACTAATGGGGAAAAAAGTGAAATCTTTGCTATAGTATCCATTCAGTTTCCACAGATGTTGCATGTACTGTATTTTATTCGTACCCTTTTGTTTTATTAGTTTATTTTGATCTATCTATTTTCCTTGTTTATAATTTGACATGTAATGAAGATATTGTTTGCCTGTGTCTGTTCCCAGGGGCCTGTGAAGCGTCTCTGGCCTGCTCCACGTGTCACGTGTACGTCAACAGCGAACACTGCGATAAACTTCCAGATCCTGAAGAAAGGTAAAACACAACGCATAATGGTAGAGCTGCACGATTAATCGTCAAAAGATCGCAATCTCTATTCAAACACACACGCAATCTTATTCCTACATGACAATTATTCGGCTAAATCTATACAATACTTGAAATGATCACAGAAATACTGGGATTATAAGTTTATAGTTCGGATATAAACACTGATGTCTACTGTAGCGATCAAAAATGAGTAAATCACCTTTTGAAAGTTTCCAATAAAGACTGTATCAATTACATTGTTACACCAGTAGGTGGCGACAAGCGACTGTTAAAAAAGTGTATTTCTCAAGTAAAGCCTTTATGAGTGAGTCATTGAATCATTCATTCAAGAGATTCGTTCAAAAACGCTGATTCATCCAGTGATAAAAACAAGTGAAGTCTTTGAGTGAGTCATTGAATCATTAATTCAAGAGATTCGTTCAAAAACGTTGATTCATCCAGTGATGAAACGAGTGAAGTCTTTGAGTGAGTCATTGAATCATTAATTCAAGAGATTCGTTCAAAAACGTTGATTCATCCAGTGATGAAACGAGTGAAGTCTTTGAGTGAGTCATTGAATCATTAATTCAAGAGATTTGTTCAAAAACATTGATTCATCCAGTGATGAAACGAGTGAAGTCTTTGAGTGAGTCATTGAATCATTCATTCAAGAGATTCGTTCAAAAACGCTGATTCATCCAGTGATGAAACAAGTGAAGTATTTGAGTGAGTCATTGAATCATTTATTCAAGAGATTCGTTCAACAACACAAGAGATGTGTTCAAAAAAACTGTGATGAAACAAGTGAAGTCATTGAATCATTTATTATTATTCGCGGCTGCGTTTGACTCCACTTTTAGACATGCAAATTTTCCTAAGCACTTCCCCTCGGGGGAATGGCGCCATTTTAAACGTGTGTTCACACAGGCAGATCCATAGACCACAATGCAACACGATTCATTGTGACGTCACAGCAAATTAAACTTAATTTACTCCTACCCCATATAACTCAAGCCAGTGTATGATATTGGAGTTACTTTGACATTTAACCACATAATACTTGTAGCTACCTTAAGCCGACTGTTTTACACAGTTATTGTTCATTGTATTATCATTTTCATGTGTGTAATTTTTTACAGTTTCTCCAACAGCCCAAGCATACATACAGACCTATGCATAAAACATTTTAATCATTCATTTAAGAGATTCGTTCAAAAATGCTGATTCATCCATTAACGAAAGAAGTGACGTTTTTATGAGTGAGTCATTGAATCGTTCATTGAATCGTTCATTGAATCGTTCATTGAATCGTTCATTGAATCGTTCATTGAATCGTTCATTGAATCGTTCATTGAATCGTTCATTGAATCGTTCATTGAATCGTTCATGGAATCGTTCATGGAATCGTTCATGGAATCGTTCATGGAATCGTTCAAGAGATTTGTTCAAAAACACTGATTAATTTAGTAATGAAACAAGTGAAGTCCTAATGAGTGAATCACTTATTTGAAAAATGTTTTAAATACAAAATAAAAAACAAATTTCCAAAATAATTAGATATTTCTTTAAAGGCACACCGCAGAACTTTTGGCCACTAGGGGCGCTAGACCTGTAACTTTCACGTCTAGCGCCCCTAGAGGCCACAAGCGCCGCAGCACTGTCGCAAAAGTAAAGAAGACATCCACTTAATAAATGAATTGCACAAAAGTGAACAGAAAATAACTGGTCAGGTAAGTCGCATAGACCAGGGGTGCCCAACCCTGCTCCTGTCTGTCCTGCAGAGTTCATCTCCAACCCTAATCAAACACACTTTAATGTTCAAGCGATCCTGAAGACGTTAGTTGTTTGCTTCAGGTGTGTTTGATTAGGGTTGGAGGTAAACTGTGCAGGACAGTCGATCGGCAGGAGCAGGTTATAGACGTTTTGTACCTAAAACTAAGTTGTTATTGTGTTGGTTTTGGAGTCATCTTATTTGTGTTTTTCCTGTAGTAAACTATGTATTATTAGAGGCTTATATGATTTTAGATTCAAATTCATAGACATTTGTATCTAAAATCATATAAGCCACGAATAATACACGCATATATGAATTTGTAAAAGGACAAACAAACTGAAGCCTACAAATAACGGCAGTAGGTTTTGACATATCAGTTTTGTTACACGAATTCCCGACTTCGCAGTAAATATTACATTATATATCCACTTTTATGCCGATGTTTGTTTTATTTTCAATAAATAAATGGGAATAGGAGCGGGCTTCACTCAGTGATTAAACGTAAACTTTAAGAGTGCTGGCCTGAATAATTAGAATATTTAGAACAGGAGAGAGGCCGCACTGCATAAATAGTCTTTTGCACAAACGCGTTTCGGCGTGTGCCGCCTTCAGTGTGCAAATAAAAAGACTATTTATGCATAGTGCGGCCTCTCTCCTGTTCTAAATGTTTTATTTTCAGTCATCATTTTCTTCGCCCCTTGAATAATCTTCAGAGTCCCGAAACAGGAGGAGGACGCGGAGGACGACGAGGGAGAGCCGGGGAGAAACGAGAGAGCTTCTTGCACGATCCCTCTCGCGTTTTCTCTTTCTTGCCTCCTCAGGAGCAGTTTTAAACTTTTCCTTGCCTCAGCCATGGCCAGGAGTCGAGCAGGAAAATAGTAGCAAAAGCGTTAGCTCCTTGAGCATATCAGAGCTTGTGGTCACGTGACGGTCGTAAAGTGATTCGTTCTCCGGGTCACATGACCTGTCCAAAGACGGTCCGTCTCCTCCAAACTTACATAGGCGGTATTTCAAGAGGGAAGCCCCGCTCGGAGCATTGATAGTGTCAAACACTGTATATTGGCCTGAATAATCATTTAAAACAACTCATATTCTTCAACTCTTTAGGTCAAAAGTTCCACGGTGTGCCTTTAAATGGACTGAAGCAATCAACATCTTGTCGGAGCCTCTAGTAAATGAATGACATGCTATTTTGTTTAGTTGTGTGTTCAGATTCGTGATCTCTATTTTAAACACAAAAATCATGATTCTCAATTTATCCAGAATCGCGCATCTCTCATAATGGTTTCCACCATCACTCCTGTAACGTGTGTGTGTGTGTGTGTGTGTGTGTGTGTGTGTGTGTGTTGTCCCTGCAGGGAGGACGACATGTTGGACATGGCTCCGCTGCTGCAGGAGAACTCTCGCCTCGGCTGCCAGATCGTCCTCACGCCGGAGCTGGACGGCATCGAGCTCACGCTGCCCAAGGTCACCAGGAACTTCTACGTGGACGGTCACGTGCCCAAACCTCACTGAGCGCCGGGGTCACGGAGGAGAGGTCCAGCGAGGCCGGGGTACGGACCGCAGAGCACTGTGGGATACCGACACTAGCAGGTTACAGTCGCTAAAGGCTTGTTCACTGCGGGGCGGCCCTTTGGGGAATCTCTCGAACTCTCGAGCTGAATTTGGTCCACAGATATTTCCACAAGGACTCCGGTGTGTTTGTTCATCATCCTGCATATAACCAGTCTGATTTACGGGACATTATAGATGGTATATTTTTGGCTTAAACGCACTGCACTCATCAAAATCCTAAACCTGTCTCTCTCTGTTTCTTTTCTCTTGTATGGATAAAATTAGCCTATTTTAAGACCATGTTTTTTGGCATTGGGACAGTTTTTATGATAATTTCGCTCATGTTTCCCATAACTGTAAAATTTTCTTGATGGCTCACTGACTGTACTGCAGGAAGACAATTAGTTTTTCCAAATTGTATTGATATACACACTACCGTTCACAAGTTTGGGGTCTTGAAGATTTCTGAAAGTCTCTTCTGATCACCAAACCTGCAATTATTTGATCAAAAATACAGTAAAAAAGTGAAATATTATTATAATGTAAATCAGCAGTTTTCTATGTGAATATATAGTAAAGTGTAATTTATTCCTGTGATCAAAGCATCATTACTCCAGTCTTCAGTGTCACATGACCTCCAGAAATCAGAATAATATGATGATCTGATGCTCAAGACACATTTATGATTATTATCAGTGTTGAAAACTGCTGTGCTGCTGCAGATTTGTATAGAAACTGATATATTTAATTTTTCAGGATTCTTTGAACAGCATTTATTTGGAATAGAAATCTTTTGTAACATTATAAAGGTCTTTACTGTCAATTAATTAATAAAATATTAATTTGTTAAAAAATCATACCCCAAACTTTTGGACAGTAGTGTACACTACCTATGGTTTGGGCTTTATTTAACAAGGAATCCTGAAAAACTGTTTACATGATTAAAATGGTTTACACAAAATTAAGTAGCACAGCTGTGATTATATTATATTATTATATCATCATATTACACTGATTTCTGAAGATCATGTGACACTGAAGACTGGAGTAATGATGCTTTGATCACAGGAATAAATTACACTTTACTATATATTCACATAGAAAACTGCTGATTTACATTAGAATAATATTTCACAGTTTTTACTGTATTTTTAATTAAATACATGCAGCCTTGGTGAAAAGAAGAGACAACAACAAACTTCTTTTTTTTTTTTTTGCGACAGTGCAATTATGTATAAATACATTTTAAAAACAGGCTTTATTTTATTCATGCAAAAAATAACTTCTTTTCAGTGTGAAGTATGACATATTTCATGATGTTCACCAGAGAATACAGAAGCGTTCCACATTACAAATGATTTCTGTTGTTCATAAATATGAACATGTGCCGACTCTTTCTGTGTCGACTGTAGAGTAGGACTGCATAACGATTAATCGCAACTAATCGTTTGCAGAATAAACGTTTTTGTTTACATCATATATGTGTGTGTACTGTGTAAAATAATTATGTATTTGTAAATACACACACATGCATGTATATATTAAAAAAATATTGACATGTTTATATTCATTTTTATATTTAAATATAATTTATATTATATATAATTATAAATACTTAATATATAAATAGATTCTTTGCTTAAAATTATACATGCATGTTTGTGTATTTATATATACATAATCTTTATACACAGTAGGCCTACACACACATATATGATGTAAACAAAAAACTTTTATTCTGTAAACGATTAGTTGCGATTATTGCTAATTAAACTGCAGTTCTCCTCAGTTGCTCTGGGGTTTGCTGATTCGTTCACGAAACTGATCAGTTGTTGAGTATTCATTTTTCAGTAAATGCTGTTCTGAAGTTCGTTACTAATAAACCCTGAACACACAAACCTGTCAAACGTCACACACATTTCTCTTGTCTCCGCTCAGGTCGTTGTGCGCACAGATGAAATTATTTATCAGCCTTAAGAAACCACAAATCTGTTTAAGCTTTGTACAATAATAAAAATCATGCTTGATTTTTTAAATGTATGAATAAACAGTAATGTGTCATATTACATGTTTGTCGTCTGAGATGAATAAACAACTTCTTCACACAATGAATCCAAGATCCACTTCACACAATGTTCTTCAGTGAAAACTCACCTTCAAATAAATGTTACATAAAAAGTAATTTAAACACTTCAAAATAAGGTCTAATTTCTTAACATGTATTTTTTTGTGGTAGGCCTGTTGTTTATATTTGTTAATGTTAGTTCACAACTAATGTTAACAAATACAACTTTGTATTTGTAAATGTTGAAATGAACATCGACTAAGATTAATAAATGCTGTGGAAGTGTTAATATTTAGTTTTTTAGGGCAGGTGAGATCCGGAACACCTGCTCATCATCACGTCACGTGACAGTCGGAATTACATGTGAAATTATTTCGTTCCTCACAGTTCTGCTACAGAGTCACAGCGGCTTGTTCTCATGTGGTGAGTTTATTTACATCTGTTCATCATAAACACACACACACACACACCCACCCTGAACATCTTGCGTCGCTGACTGAGTAAGCTGCTGAGGAACGCGAGCGCGCGCCGTGCGCGGGAGTTTTACGGTGACTTTGTAGCGACTCCTGACAGAAAACTCGCTGATCTGTTACATTGTAAGTTATGTTGTTTTTGACCAATTTTATTCTGTGTTTGAAATATTCGAGTGCAGAACTAAACTGTGAGGGAATTTATCTTCAGTTTCCAATATATTTAATTTTTTGGCAGTTTTGCATCAGTTCAGATGTAAATGTGACTGATTAAACCCCGCTATTCAAGAGCGAGCATATCTATTATATAACCCGCCACCAGTTTATGGATAATTCTTTATGACAGTCTTTTATGTGTTTTTACGATGGTGAGATGCGTCTTCAGTTTACTCCATAATCTTTACTGTAGTGCACAGATGTGTAACTCTCAATGTTTTGGGGAAAGCGCTGGAATATAGCGGTGAGTTCAGGATGATTGTGAAACATTTTTTTTGTTTTGCTGTTGAGAGAAAAAGTCCCAAAGAAAAAGAAATTCATACTTTTATTCAACAATGATGCATTAAACAGAAAAGGTGACAGAAAGACAACACATTATGTTACAAAATATTTCTATTTGCTAAATGCTGTCCTTTTTAACTTTCTATTCATCAAACAATCCTGGAAAAATCACAGTTTCCACAAAATATGAACTGTTTTCAACATTGATAAATAACCAAAAATGTTTCTTGAGCATCAGATCATCATATTACACTGATTTCTGAAGGATCATGTGACACTGAAGACTGGAGTAATGATGCTGAAAATTCAGCTTTGATCACAGGAATACATTACACTTTAATATTCACATAGAAAACTGCTGATTTACATTGTAATAATATTTAACAACATTACTGTATTTTTAGTTAAAGAAATGCAGTTTTGGTGAGCATAAGAGACTTCTTGTGATTTGTGTTTAAAGGGATATTTCAAAAATAAATTAAAATTCTGTCTTCATTTACTCACCGTCAATTTGTTCTGAACCTGTATGAGTTTCTTTCTTGTGCTGAACACAAAAGAAGATATTTCGAAGATGGACCCCATTGACTTCCATAGTATGGAAGTAAAACAAATTCTATGGAAGTCATTGGGGTCCATCTTCCATTTATCTTCTTTTGTGTTCAGCACAAGAAAGAAACTCATACAGGTTCAGAACAAATTGAGGGTGAGGAATATAAAAACTTTTGGGTGAACACATTTTTTAATATTATTCTATATTTGAAAGTAGGGCTGTGCGATATTGAAGAAATATGCGATAACTCCTTAAATAATGCGATATTCAATATGCGATACGATAATGCTTAAAGTGTGTAAAATAAACTTAAATTATCTTTAAAATATATTTAAAATGATATAACCTACATGTGTTTCACATTCTTTTCATGACAAGAAAGTGAACATCAGTGTTTTACAGTAGCATAAGAAGTGTTATTTTAACATCAGTGTAAACCACAGGGCTTCAGGTTATCCTACATTAGGTTTATTTAATAAAAGATACTGAATCATAAAATATAAAAATAAAACATTGCTTAGTTTTCACTGTATGAATTAAATATATCCTGAAATTTTTTGTCTTTTGTTCATGACCCCATTTATTGCAAGCTGTTGCGATATGCATATTGCGATATATACATTTGCGATATTTCGATAAATTCGATATATCGTGCAGCCCTATTTGAAAGGCTTGTGTCTCAGTTCATGTCCTTCTCTTTTCCAGCAAGCCGATGAGGGAACATGAGCTCTCGTGCACGTTCTCCTCGTGACCCGGCAGAAGATGCTCCGCTCACGCAGTCCACGATCCTCCTCCTGCTCCAGGAGGCCACCAATCTGGACCCGCCCGCGGGCGACGGCCTCTCGAGTCCGGGAGAGAATCCAGGCGGCAGCTCCGGCCCTAAAGACCACGGTGAAAAAACTACATTTACACAACAACATTGTTTTGGGGGCCTGATGAAAAATGGCGTGAAATTAAGTTTTTGTGAACGATACCGTTATTGTCTCTGTGTAAACTACAAAAACACACAAATTTTTTTTTAGTTTTTTTAATGCATTGTTGTCATGTAAACTTTTGGTGTGGGTTGGGAAACACTGTTCAACGAACGACAAACTAAGGTTATGTTTACACGGAAAGGATCTGAAGAGAAAACGCAGAAGTGGCGTTGCGTTATCACTTTTTATTCTGCGTTTAGACGAGCGTTCTGGGGGGAAATCTGCTACCATCAGTTCCACAAACAGTCTTTCACCTTAAAACAAAGTGTTTAAAGCGGTGGTATAATGCCCTTTTCACAAGATGTAAAATAAGTCTCTGATGTCCCCAGAGTGTGTGTGTGAAGTTTTAGCTCAAAATACCCCACAGATATTTGTATATAGCATGTTAAAGTCAGTGTTTGAGGATGAGCAACACCGTTTTTGTGTCTGTCCCTTTAAATGCAAATGAGTTGCCCCCCCCCCACACACACACACACTCACACACACTTTTAGCCTTTTATGTTGAAACCGGAGTCAGAAAGATGGAGAGACTCGAGAAGAAGTGACAACATGTAGAAGCAACAGGACATTTCTGAATGGTTAGTTGATGAATGTATGCAGATTATGTGTAGTTATCTTCTAGTTATTGATTAGCATATTAGCATAGTCTTGATAATCTATAAATCGTGTTCCGGGGGCGGGGTTTATGTAAATTTTAGGGTTGGTGATGTCACTAACCCGGGAGGAATGTCGTGTAGTTCCTACCAGCCGTTTGTTGTAGTCCTTAAAAAGCTATTTCTTTAAAAGAAAATATCTGCCTTTGCTTTAAACTTTGAGCGTTGTAACTTTGCAGATGTTGGTTATGCTAAAAAAGCAACATTACACACTAACTACAGTTAGAAAGTGAAATCATAATCAACCACCCCTTTAAATGGTTAAAACCGTCATTATTATGTACATCCAGGCTTTTGTTATCTCAGAATAAACCCCCTTCAGGCTGATGGATCCTGATCACCCGTCTGGGTTTATTCTGAGATAACAACCGGCTGGATGTACTTTATCCCTTAATTAACTTATGGACCTTATTGTAAAGTGACTGTTACCCTTTTATGTCCACTAGGGGACCCCGAGTTCATGGGCTCTTTCTCTATAATGCGAGAGTCTGACCGCAGCAGCGCATGGGAAGTGATGCGTCTGATCAACCAGCAGTGCGAGCGGCTCCTGCAGTGCGACGGTCCGGCTGACCTCGACCCGTCAGACGCCGTTACCATGTCCAGACCTCCCGAGTGTCCCGCCGTCGTCTCCGGCAGCGCCCCGTCCAACGCATGTTTCTCAGTCTACAGCTCAGAGCCTGCGACGGATGTGGAGGAAGCTAAAGAAAGCGACGATCTCGCGGAGCTCATAAAGACCAGCATGAGTGACGTCAGCACGAGTGAAAAGTGTTTGACGGAAAACATGCATGTCGAGCATATAAAGACCAGCATGAGTGACGTCAGTGAAAACTGTTTGACTGAAAACGAGTCCAGAGACGAGGGCTGTTCGGATCCGGGCGAATCTGTTGTCCGGTTCACAGGAAGTGACTGTCCTCTTGACTTCACTTCCTCTTTAGTGTCTGATCGAGATGCCGAGAGTGCATGGCTCGCTCTGAACGCCTCTGAACATGCATCTACATTTGACCTCAACAATAATCTCCAGAGTCCGAGTAAAGAGATCCACGGTCCGCCGGAGGTTCTGACGGCATCACGGGACGCCCACAGACGCACGCAGAGGAAACAGCCTCGACCCGCCCGGAGCCCCGACCCGCAGGACCCGGGTGTGCAGGGCGTCACGTTCAGCATGTGTCCCGAACTGGACCTCGACACGGATCAGAGCCGACTGATCATCACCTCCAATTACAGGTGAGCTGCACGATTCTGGATACATTGAGAATCACTATATTTTTTGTTTAACCCTTTAGAACCTGAAGCTAAAATTTGTGTTTTTCACATATATTGATTTTTTTGACTGTAAAATTCAAAATTTCTTCATGTGCAAGGTGTCATCTTTTTCAGAAAAAGATTAGCTTTCAACAAATTATAGTTATTGACCATTATTGTTTGTGGTGAGTTCGTAAATAGAATTTAAATAGACAAAAATAAAAAAAACGAGAATACATTTTCCGATTTTTATTTAGAAAAAAACTGAAAAATCACGAACGAAAGAAACTAACACTTTCAAGTTGAAAAATGAAGTATAATACAACTATACAAGTCTTTTTTGTGACATTGGGTCGCACAGTTTTCATTTAGGATTCTTTTTTTCATACACGCACACATACAAATGCGTCCATTCATATTAGGCACACACACACACACACATGCATACACCTCATGTAAAGATACGTGAAAAAGTAACGGCCATCCGACTCCCAAGTTTCATTAAAAATCATCCCAATCCCCTCTTCTGCTGTCCAACACTTCTGTCATCATGTATTTGTCCATTTCTTTTATTATTTTATGTAATCCAGAACACTCGAACCCGCCGCGCTTCGTATCTCTCGGTTCAAACCCTTCCTTCCCGCTCTGCCAGAAAGCCCGCTGCCATTTGCTGACAGAAAGAATAAAATTACCATAATAAGCCGTATATTGCCGAAAAGCGCATGTTGTCTACTGTCAGGGGCAGTTTTAATGGTTTGATAGTGCAAACGGTTGAAGAGTTACGGTACAATGAATACAGCTCGCTGATCTGTGTCGCGACGACACATCCGGCTCTAAAGGGTTAAACTCTAGATCAGGGTTCGCCCATGATTCTGAATAGACACCTAAACTAAATACGATGCGATTTCCTAGAGGTTCTTACAAAGTGTTAATTTACCCTTCTCCGGGTGTTTGATTGACAGGCGATCTGACCAATCATAACGCCGAATCTACCATTTTGTCTGACAAACGAGCCAGACGGTTAACGTAGGTGAATGATTCAATGACTCGCGCATAATAGTGATGCGCGGGTCGGCTTTTTTTCCAACCCGCGGGTCCGCATTTATGAAATTATTTGGCCCGCCCCAGCCCGCCCCGCACCACTGTATCTATTTTTACAACCCGCCCCGCACCGCACCCGCGACCATAAAATAGACATGCGTTGTAAATAATGGAAATGAAAACAGCCTTTATTACAGCCTGAAAGTGCAGAAACATCGCCATGTTAACTGACAACAACAGACGATTATGAATATGAATGAAATGAACCATAAATCACGTAGCCGAAACTGCTGTTGTCTCCTGCTGCAACTATTTCTGAGAACCGGTCCCAAACATTAGATTTAGCAGCCTGACCTTCTTTTCTTTTAATGATGTAAATTCCCGACCTCAACATCTCCCTCACCTCGTCTTCCATCTCCACTTTTATTTCTCCTTATTTTGTAGCTGGCGGTGGGAGCTGTTTGGCGCGCCGCTTTCGTGACATCACGTGACGCCTCGCCTGGGCACATCACGCAATATACGTTGCTGCGATCTTCATATTGTAAACTTATCAAATAACCTAATAGAATATGAAAATATATATTCCCAAATATTTCATATAGGCTAACATTTTTTTATTTTGTTTTTAATGACCCGCCCCAACCCGCCCCGCAAATAAAGTGACAATTTCTTTACCCGCCCCAACCCGACCCGCGGGTAACCCGCGGGGTCCGCGGGTTATGAGACGACCCGCGCATCACTAGCGCATAAAGATGTCACTTGTTTTATTACTGAATGAATCGGGTGTTCTTGAATGAATGATTCAATGACAAATACTTTTTTTTTTTTTACAGTCACTTGTCGCCACCTACTGGTGTAACGATGTAATTCATACAATCTTTATTTGAAGCATCAATTTACTTTCAAAAGGTGATTTGCTCTATTTTGATTGATTGATACTATAGACATCAGTGTTTATATCCGAACTATACACTTTTACCCCAGTGCTTCTGTGATCATTTGATTTATTGTAATACAACGCAGATCTGAATGTTCGCTGTGATCGTACTTATCAAAGGTTTTGTAGACATCGCTGAATCTCTGTCATTTAGGAATTAGATCAATGTGTGGTGGGTGTTTGAATCGAAATCCCGATCTTTTATCGATTAATCGTGCAGCTCTTGAATGAAAATAGTATTTGTGTAAGATGAGCCTGATGTTGTGCTGTCCTCTGCCCAGCGAGGAGATCAGACGCTTGAGACGAAGCCGGAGCAGCCGCTGCCGATCTCTACAAACCTGCCAGAGGAGCAGCTCAGAAGAGGAGAGCGACTCCTGCCAGTCCAGTCAGTACACACACAGACACAGACACAGACACAGACAGACACACACACACACACACACACACACACACACACACACACACACACACACACACACAGACACACACTCTCTCACAGACACACACACACTCACACACACACACACACACACACACTCACACACACACAGACACACACTCTCTCACAGACACACACACACACTCACACACACACACACACACACACACACACACACACACACACACACACACACACACACACACACACACACACACACACACACACACAGACACACAGACACACACACACACACACACGCACACACTCGTCAGTCAGTACCACACACTCACGCACACACACACACACACACACTCTCACACACACTCTCACACACTCTCTCACGGTCACACACACTCTCTCACACACACTCATCAGTCAGTACCAGACACATCCACCAGAGGACGTGCGTCACACACACACACACTCACGCACACGCACACACACACACACAGACACAGACAGACACACACACACACACACACACACTCGTCAGTCAGTACCACGCACACACGCACGCACACACACACACACTCGTCAGTCAGTACCAGACACATCCACCAGAGGGCGCGCGTCACTCATGCACACACACTCACACTCACACACTCTCTCTCTCTCTCTCTCACACATACACACTCTCTCACTGTCACACACACGCTCTCACACACACTCATCAGTCAGTACCAGACACATCCACCAGAGGACGTGCGTCACACACACACATACACTCTCAGACACTCTCTCACTGTCACACACACTCTCTCACACACACACTCTCTCACACACACTCATCAGTCAGTACCAGACACATCCACCAGAGGACGTGCGTCACACACACACACACACACTCTCACACACTCTCTCACGGTCACACACACTCTCTCACACACACTCATCAGTCAGTACCAGACACATCCACCAGAGGACGTGCGTCACACACTCACGCACACGCACACACACACACACACTCATTAGTGCCGCTCATCACAGTACTCATACTGATTAAACTTGTTGTAAGATGTCAAGTCAGCTTTATTTATACAGTGCTTTCTACAATACAGAGTGTTTCAAATCAGCTTTACAGAGATAACAGGAAAATAATGCAACAAATTTTGTTTCTAGAAGAAAATAGCGTCATAGTCCAGCTTGAGTAAGTTCAGTGATGGTTCATTTTTGTTGTAAGTTCATTTATATCTATATATACAGCCACTCCGGAGAAAGCTGTGATGTCATCGTCCAGCTCAGTCCAGTTCTCATATAATGGTGTCAATGCAGGAGATCAATAATACTGTTGAATATTAAATGTCCCAAACTAAGCAAGCGAAAAGGCCAGAAGTTGAAGTTGAGTGTGTTTGAGCTCCAGACGTGAGTGACTCCTCCAATCTCGTGTGTTGATGAGGAGAGCGATCGGCTGGATCAGGGATTCAGGGTTTGTTATCAGCCGAACTCCTCAGACGTAACATATTTACTTAAAGCCTCCATGAGATTTTTATTTTTACGTTAATATTTCAATAATTTAACCACACATTCACATGCTCACAGTTCTATAATGTAATGGTCACATGCAGGTAAAGGTATTTTTATTTCAAAATATTTATATATGGGCTGCACAAGAAATTATATTGCAATTTTTTGTCATATATGGTGATTATAACAGTGATATGCTGAAACCAACTAAGACCTTTCACTTTTAAAGTCTTTATTATTTTTAGGCTATTTTTATTATTAGTTTGGCAGCACTTTACATTTAAGTTCTTATTTGTTTACCTTAATGGATTAATATGAGTTAGCAATGAGCAATGTATTCTTACAGCATTTATTAACCTTAATAATGTTAGTTAATGAAAATGTTCATAGTTGGTTCACAATGTTAACGCATACAACTTTTGACATCATTAAATGTTTAGATTAACATTAATATTAATAAATGCTGTAGAAGTTCATGTTAAATGTAGTTGACGAAGTCTTGTAAAGTGTTACTATTAGTTTTACCTCTAATTATACAAATTAAAACACATATTACTGTTGCAAATTACAGTTGTATTGTAAAATAAATTAATATATTTGATCATTATAAAATAATTTGTAACGCGTTATAATAAGGTCTCATTAGTTAACGTTGATTGTTCCATTAACTAATATATTAACAATGAGCAAGACGTTTATTCCAGTATTTATTAAGGTTACCGTAGTTAATAAAAACACAACTGTTCATTATTAGTTAATGTCAGCTCAGGTCCATTAATATTAACAGATACAAAAATGTAAAAAAATATTAAATTATTTTCATTTATTTGTATAGTGTTTTTCTTAAAGGGACACTAAGTAAGAATTACTCCCATCTAGTGGTGAATTCGTATTTTGCATCCAAACTAATTTTGCTCTCCAGCGCCTCGCTTTTTCAAATGCGCATTGCATCTACGGTAGGCGATATGTACCAAAAAGCTTTGACAGGATGTCTTCTAATAGCACTTCGTCGAGGGGGGTGTTTTGAAACATTGTTATTCATAAAAATAAATCATGAGAACATGAACTTCATCACTGCATGTGCAGGAATTGTAAAATCTTTTTTCTTATTAACTGAAGTAGCCTAACGCAATATTTTTACTCTAATAGCTTATCTTTCCCCACACATATGAACTGTGATCATGCAATAACGTTAACTTCACATCACGATGCTGAGCTACAGTGAAATGATAGAAAAGACATTATCTGTGATAGCAAATCGCCTCATTCGCGCAAACTGGAGTAGAATGAGGCTCGCGTCTACCGCGCCGCGCTAAACACCGCGCCGCAGGACCTCTAGACGCGCATAAACGCGTCTTTACATTGAAATCACTCGCGCCAGACGCTCAAGAGTGAGTGAGTAATCATTTTAAAATAAAATTGACTTTAATCAAAGCACGGATCCGTGATAAGTTTTGTGATCCGTCTGTTAGCACTATGATCACTTTGAGGGGAGGATAAATTTATCCCCACCGAGGATAAAAATAATTAAGCAGAGGCAGGGATACATTGACCAGAAAGGGGGAAATCCCACGCATTTTACGTTCTATTTTTGACTTTTTTGGCGACGATGTTTTCTTCTCTTGTGGCTTGGCATATGTATGGTCCATAATAACAATGCAATCCAGACTTTTAAACTTGTCGGTGCAGTTTCAAGCGTCTCACTGCTCTGCACCTGCGCTTCTGCTGGCTCCGGCTGGCTCTGAACGAAAACGCATTGTGGAAACGCGTTGGCTTAGTACTTTTTGTCCCTCTCTGCTATTATAGTTTTGCAAGATGGCGGAACTACATGGAAGCCTCCGTGGACCTACCCGTCCCATGTATATGAAGATAATAAATTCTTCATTTATAAGGAGAAGTCAGATAATTGGCCGAGGTATTTGTACACCATTGAGGACATATTTATGAATAAAAATATTGATTTTAGATAATAAAATACCTAAAAAGATACTTAGTGTCCCTTTAATCTATATTAAGCTTTTCAGAATATGCTTGTTTTAATGTCACAATTTGTAATTATTCGCTTTCAGACGTTTAAACTTGAGCTTTTATCATTTCAAATCTTCGTTTATTTTGGCGAAATATTGATAATTATGTGAATGTGTAAATAAAGCACACAATGGGTCTCATTCATGAAACATTCGTAAATATACGAGTAAATATGTGAGTGATCTGCGCGTAAAGAGACCTTCCCGAAAATTCTTCTCCTGATTCACAAATATTTCGTAAACGTCAGATGTGAGAGTGAAGTGTGTGTGTGTTAATGAATTCCAATCAGTCGTAAATGGGACGCGCGTGCACGCTCATTCTCAATTACCATAAACCCCGCCCATTAAATCCGACTGACAACTATATATGGGCATCATATTATGACACCAAACGAAGGATTTCAACATGTCTTCTCAAAAGCGAATGAAAAAGAACAATTTCTCAGATGCAGAAATTGAAGTTTTATAATCAGAAGTTCATTCAAAACGCCACATTTTATTTTCAAGCGTAGCCTAGTGGCGTATTATAGGTAGGAAGCTTGGCAGATATTACAGATGCAGTTACTGGAGCTTCATCTGTTAATCGAACAGTCCCAGAAGTGAAGAGAAAATGGTTTGACACGAAGCTTGACTGCAAAAAAAAAAACGAATTAGTTCACTTCGAAAAACTATAGCCCAGCCCTATTGAAAGCAATTAATTATTTTATTAAGTGTTCAGTTTGCAGATGCTATTACTGGCTCTCATAATAAAAGTAAAAAGAAAAACCATATGTATTGCTATATATAATAATATTTTTTCAAAATGCTGTGTGTAAATGTACCTGATTAGGTGAATTAAAATGCAGTCTTATTAATGAGCAAAACGTGCGGATGTTAAACGCATATTTACACGTGGTTGGGAGCAGGTGTAGATTTCTTTCGTACCAACTAACATTTGGAAAATACGAACATTTTAATGAATCCGAAAATTTACGCCAGAACCACTTTACACACGATTTACACAAAAATTCGTTCTGCTCGTGTTTCATGAATGAGACCCAATGTGTTCACAAAAGATGATTGACAGAGGGACCCGTGACTCTTCATCACTATTATATCTCATTATATGCAACGATCACCGGCTGTACAGCTCTCCTGCGGCTCAATCAGCGGCGCTTGCAACGCCAAGGTCACGGGTTCGATTCCCAGGGAAAGCAAGAACTGATAAGAATGTAAATGTGTTTCTTGAAATGCAATGTAAGTCGCTTTGGATAAAAGCGTCTGCCAAACTGCATAAATGTATATCTGGTTATAAGTGTTTATGCAGAGGGTCGTTCAGGGTTTGTGGAGTCTCTGTGTGTTGGTGTTGTGGTGCTGATGACAGTGAAGATTGTCCTGGTGTGTGTGTTCCTCAGGGAGTAAGATGTGTGCGTCGTGCTGTACGAGGAAGACTCCTCTCTGGAGAGACGCTGAAGACGGGACGCCGCTCTGCAACGCCTGTGGGATCAGGTGAGGGAACTCTCGCCGCTTGTGGATTCATGTTCCTAGTCTCCTAGTCATTCAACCCCTTAAAGGACAAGTTCGGTATTTTACATTAAAGCCCTGTTTTCAGATCGTTTCTGATGAAATAGAACGGTTAAGTTTAAAGTTTGGACAGATGCTGCTGGCCCGAGAATTTTCGTTTTCTTTCTTTCCAACAGGTGTTTTACCATTCGTTGTAAAACTGTGGACCTATTTTTCCAAACGCCTCGCACGTGTACATTCTTCCGTTGAGAGCTTGAATAATAGACACTCCAGCCCAGGTGGTGGCGGCGGAGTAATACCGTACCTCACAGCACATCCAATACAAGTCAATGGAGCTGGACAAAAACTTCAATAAAACCTGTTTTGTTCAGGCAAGAAATAAATGAAACAACATTAAAACATTAAACAACATTAAAACATAAAAACAACATTAAAACACAGAATTTTTATTTTTGGGTAACTATCCCTTTAAGGACAAGCGGCAGCATGTTTACTATTATATGGCTACTGTCTCTTTAAGACCTGCACGCGACGAGTCTAATATACACGCATTTAACAAGCAGATTTTCTCTAGATATTCTGTTTTCTTTCACTTTAGACATAACCAACTTTATGTAAACCTTATGTGTATTTGACAGTATTAGCGCAATAAGACGCGAGAGATAACTTATCCCAGTAACCAGGCGCTGTTAGACAGGCTTTTAGTGCATGTGCGCGTCGGGTGTTTGCGCTCAGTGAATGACATGTTTAACCGGCAAGGCTTTAAATCACATGCAAATAATGAACTTTTGTGAACTGCAGTGTCCAGTTCCTCTGCGTTAACATTTGATGTGAATATACGTCGCGTGTTGAGATGGAGGCGTCTACTTTTACTGTTGTGCTTTTACAGTGTGTAGGCTAAGTGAATGTCGTAATATTACTGATCATGTGAAGATTCAGTGGAGCTGAGAATCCAGCGGTGGCGCTGCGCCGCTACTGAATACATTGTAGGGGAAACACTGTAATTACACTGTAACAATGACACCCTGAAATAAATTGTAACCGTTCTGCAGGGCTTGACATTAACTTTTTGAGGCACTGGTCCTTCGGACAAGTACATTTGTTTCACTTGTCCATGCACAAAAGTCACTTGTCCGGGTAAAGATTTATAATTTTATCATTTATATTTGATAAATGCCACTTTCTACCCGGCAGAGGCTGATTTACCAACGGATACTTTAAACCGTGTAGCTACTTTACATCTGAACATTAGCTAATATTTAACTATGTACATTTAACCAATACAAATGCTGTTAATGCTTGTTGACAGTACACGGCTGCGGACGCTAGCTAACGTCACTCACTTGTCAGCCGGGTTGGGTTTCCCCGACAGACGCCACAGACCATTACTCCGTCTTCATAAATAACACAGGCGAATTCATTTCCTTTTGGTTACAAATTTTCGTTGGAAAAAAAGGTGACTTGTTTTTGGAGCTTTTCCTGGCGCTTTGAGACAGGTAAAAATGTTTCTACTTGGACCGACTCCTGATTGGCCAATCAAAGCATTCTGAGTTGGACGCTGGTTCGACGGATTGGGGGAAAAAAAATGTGTTTGTTTCAAATCTGTAAAATAGACACATAACATAACGTGGCACATAACGTGAAGTAACATGGCATTTTATTTTGTTTGAAATTTAACTTGAGTAGTAAATATTCTTCTAAATAAGGGCTGATTTTATTCTCACACTTTTTCACGTTTCTGCAGGTACAAGAAGTATCGCGTGCGCTGTCAGCAGTGCTGGAACATCCCGAAGAAAGAGGCGAACAGCAACTCTCAGTGTCAGAAGTGCGGAGACGTCCTGAAGATGAAGAGCGGCGGCTGGTAGGACTCATTACCGTTGCCTTCGCATCTGCTGACGCTCTCAGGTCTGAGCTTCTCTGAGAGATGAACGTGTGGCGCTTCATCTGAACGTGTGTGTGTGTGTGTGTGTGTGTGTGTGGTGTGTGTGGTGTGTGTGCGTGTGTGTGGTGTGTGTGCGTGTGCGTGTGCGATTCAGACTGAGGTCTGTTATTGTGAACGGACTGATTTGCTGGAGCCACATCTCCTTGAGCTGCTCGGTTCCGTGCTGTACATGACCGTTGATTGTTCACTTATTTAATTTACCCATTTTTCTTGTTTGTGACATCATATTTATTAATGAATTATTTATTGATTAATGTATTTTCTTTGGTCACAGTCATCTCTCTGATTTGTTTTTCCACTTTGCTGACTATCACATGTGTGTTTGTGTTCAGAGGTTGTTCTGTGCGGGAATAAAATACATTAAATTGTATTTATTATAGTGCTCTATTGTCAGTGTTTTCTTAAACGTTACATAGACGCTTTATTATCTAATTAATAAGACGGTACGTTCAGATCGACATGAATCAATTCATGTCATGATGTATGTAGATTAATATTAAAGTCAGCGTGAAACGGAAGTCACTCTTTACAGTGCCGTATATCGAGAGAAGCGCTTCTGGAACAAGAACACATGTGGGCGGGGCTTGATTTTGTTCACTGGGTATTGATTGGATGGTTGTGGTTTGCTATTGGCTGATCTCATGTGAGTGACAGGTTGCCCCGCCCACATCATCAGAGAAGAGAAGAGATGCTGCAAGAGGAAGTTTTTCTGATTCAAGATAATTAAAACAATGATGTGGACCCATAAATCATTTACAATAAACATGTTCCATAAAAAATTATTCAGTTCTTCAGATCCACATGTTCAGGATGGTTCTTAACTCTAGGGTTCTTGAATCAATTTTAAAGAACCCTTAATGCCAAAAAAGGCTTTATATAAGGAGAAATGTCTTAAATGATTGTTAAAGTTTGTTTACGAGCTGTTCAAATTCATAAAATTTAATTTAATGAGTAAAAAGGAATTTAAAAAAATTCATTAAAACTACATTCTTAAAATGAGCCATAAAAGTGCCCGATAGAACCGTATAAGGTTTTATAACCCTTTTCTTTTAAAGGGCTCATTTTATAATGTTTCCTGAAGTGCACTGATACTGTTTTTGATATTTTTATATCATAAATGGTCAGAATTTAGAAATAAAAGGCAATTTTCGACCCTGATTTTAGCCTCTGATTTGAACACTTGGTTAGAAGGGGTGTGTCTTCACTGTAAACGCCCACTCCTGTGATTGGCTAACATCTTTGCATATGAAATGAGCATTAAATGGGGAACTCTCAAAATCTTTTACTTCATTTTTAGATTAACTAATCGTGAAGTGTTGATTATGGCGTTATATTTAGATCTACTCCTGTCACATGAACACTTGCTGTGATGACATTCACATAGTTTAAATAAATAAGCACTTTAGGATCCTTTGGAAGGTAATGTTATTAGTGACCCTGTATCGCTCTTCTCTCCTATTCGTCTTCTGAGCTTTATTTACATAAACGCTGGTTTTGGACTAACAAGGAACTTTTGAGTTCTGAAGTTCGCAGGATGTTTTTATAGCACAATGACCTCTTGAATGCCAAAAGATCAAGGAAAATTTGATTTCTCGGTTCATGACCCCTTTAAAAGTGTGTGTGTTCCTTTGCTCTTTGCCAGTGTATTATGTTCAGGTCCAGGATCAGAACGGCAGTGGTTGTGTTTGCTGTGAATCTCTGTTGTGTGTCGCCATGATCTGGGGTTTTTCTGTTTGTTTAGATCACAGTTTGAAATGTAAGGAGCTGTGAAGCGGAGATGGTGATAGAGAAAATATATAGAAGGGATAATTTTATTTCAATGCTTTTAGTTTTGTGCTCACTCCCAAATTTCTCCCAGAAACATTGCGAGAAATTACATGCAAGATTTAGGATGTTTATTTATTTGTGTGTGTGTGTGTGTAACATCTTTCATTATTAGTAAAACCTGAGGAAACATTAAAATATCAATGAATCATAAGATGTCTAATGTTCACTCACATTTCAGACTTCTTGGATTTATACTCGCTTCTGTCGTGTGTCAGAAACAAATGTTTATATGCATGACGCAACAATCAAGAACAATCTGATTCCTCATGAAATCAGCATTTAACAGCGCCCATTTTATACTTTTTGAGATATTTCCTTTCATGTAGTGTGTAATAAAGCGGTTTGTGAATGTAAAAGGTCTGCAAAGTTTCAAAGATCAAAGTGCAGATAAATTACTTTTTTTCTAAAAGCGATTCTGAACTGAAACGAGTCGTCAGTAATTCCAGTCTCACTTCCTGCTGAACCTACATTGGCTTGAAACTCATTTGCATAAAGGTCTTGATTGGCTGAACAGCATCTCTTAGCCCTGGCCTCAATCACTGTAGTGTATCTGACTGTGCGTTCACACTGGACGCGAATAGCTCGTCAAATTCGCACCTTCCGCGTCTAGTTTGACGCTTTGATATTTTGAATGCATTCACGCGTCCAAAGCAAAATGGACGCACGTAAAAAGCAAGCGTTTGGAGCGAAATTGACGCACGTCCGAGGCAAAATCCGCTTCTTCTGGGAGGGGCCAGTGCTAGGCGGTTCTGTTTGCAAGAAAGGCCGCGAAATTTGAAAATACTACTGTTATTGTGTCATGAAATGTAGTTTTAAGAGTTGTTCAGTCAAGAATGTAGTTGTTTAAAGCTCAAATCTGTGGTTTGTTTATAAAGATAGCGCCCATTTAAAAAATGTTATCTAACGTTTCGGAGTTGTGAGATCCAGGCAATCACCGGGCGCTCGGCGCTCATGTAACCCGCCGGGAGCAGCCTTACCTCGGCTAGTCCTCCTGACGTCTGCCGCTGGTAAACCAGAAATGTTTAAATTCACAATCTATAGCTTCGGTTCTATTATATGAAACATATAAGTTAAAATACATTAATGATTCGTTATAACATAGGTCAAACGACTTCTTTAATTAACATTATGTGAGTTTTTCTTCATCTCATTCAGAAATGTAGCCTATGACTGCAGGTGTTCAGTGTCACATTCATAGTTAACATCTGAACAATGTCATTCCTTCTTTCACGCGGGCATTTAGTCATTACAAAATAAGTTATTGAGGCCAAACATATAATAAGTTATTGAGGCCAAACATTTAAAATGACATTATAATCTGAAAAGCTTTTTTTTTTCATTTTTCAACTCGGGCGGCAGACGCGAATTCGCGTGAATGCACAAAAAGCACTACCGGTACATAAAATCATTCGCGCGTAACGCGCTTAACGTGCCAGACACTCAATTCGCGCGAACAAGGCGTATTCGCGTCTACCGCGCCGCACTCTACGCCTCATTCGCGCCGCAGGAATTTTTTACGCGCATAACGCATCTTTGCATTGACTTAACATTGAAATCACTCGCGTCTGATGCGCTATTCGCGTCCGGTGTGAACGCACCATGAGACTGGAAGAGTTCGGTTCGTGTTGTTCGTGTGGAGAAGACGCTGTCTGAGATTGATACGGTAAAACCCACGCCACCGTTACTGTGCGTATCACTGTGATCAAGAGCTGAGATTCAGATATGATAATGAGCGTTTGCTTTCTGACCAATCACTGCAGACTAGACCATCTGACCAATCAGAGCAGTGCAGATCTCAGAGAGGCGGGGTTTAGAGAGACTGAATCTTTGATGGAAGCGTTTCCGACACTGAGAAAAGAGCTGACGCTGCAGTGGAGATTATGAGAAAATTAAAGTGTTTTTTGACCTTGGCGTGTAAACCTGTTGTAGGAGACGCCAAAACACAATTAGGAACCTTTAAAAAAGAGCATAATAGGGGCGCTTTAAATAACCCCGTCTTTATCTACACATGTTATCATTCAAGTTGTATGTTTGAACTCCTGTTGTCCTTTTGAAGCTTTTATGAATTTGGCCCCGTCCCATCGGCTCCACCTCATTAATCGGAAACCCGGCGGCCCCTTCACAGCGTATTAAGAAATGAGTTATGAATAATGAGCGTTCGTGCGCTCACACCTGTGACCGCGGCAGATATATCCTGTTTGGAAAATGGCCGACGGTCTCGCCAAACCCTCCTGCCCCGAGCGCTCCAACAGGAAGTGTGGACAGGAAGCAGCTGTCGCTGACTTCCTGCCTCTGGTGCTCCAGGTGCATCCTGGGTACTCGGTGCTCACCAGCGCAGACACAAGCTTTATCTGTACAAGTCCGTTCGTTTTCAGCGAGCGCTGACCGATGGTGTGCAATGTAATGATGTACAGTCAAACCAAACTTTTTGGGTTGGCTGTGTATTTGATATGTTGTCTGAATGAATCTGGATTGAACACGCAAGCGCTTGTAAAGTCTGAGTCTCTCACTGTTAAACGCAAGAGCAGCCGCGCGTAAAGGATATATTTAATCGTACAGCGGTTTCTGCATCTTATCAAACCACACGCCTCTTGAGTTCGTTTAGTCCACATATGCTTCATAATGTTTCTGATGTGTTTCATACTCATGAATCCTTTCATGTTTGGTGGATAAAAACTGGCTGAACATCAGAGCTGATGTGTTTAATCAAATGTAGGATATTTGAAAACTGTAGTTTTGTGTATGGATCTTGTTTCCACCACCAAATTTTTTTTGTTTGTTTTTGTTTATTACTTTTTATCTCGCAATTACGAGTTTATAACTTGTTACCCGCAATTGCAAATTTGAGTGAGTGTGAGTGAGTTGCAAAAAATCTCACAATTGTTAATTTAATTAATTGTTAATTATAAATGTGCTAATTTTTTTTTTCACTCCGAATTGAGAAACTCGAAAATGCCAGGAAAAAAATTATCAGCATTGTAAGAAACTCACAATTGAACATTATTGCCACTCCCACAATTTACACTTTTTTTTTCTTCAGAATTGTGAGATTTAAAAGTCATAATTACCCTTTTTGTTTTTAGAAACAAACTTCCGTACTCATGACATTTCAACTGTAAATATTATTTTGTAAGAATAACGTTAACTAGATTTCTTTGTTTCGGAATGTTTGGGTGTTGTGGGTGGTTGTCGGGGTGTTGCTATGGGGTTGCCAGCTGGTTTCTTGGGTTGTATAACTGGTCTTTTGTTGTTGTTCTATGATTTAAGTGGTGCATCTGATCACTCAGTAAAGCAGCAACACTCTTCTCTCTCTCTCTCTCACACACACACACACACACACACACACACACACACACACACACACACACACACACACACACACACACACATAGTTTTATTGCCCTAAACAATTAAGCCTCACTGATCTGTATCTCTGACACACAATAGTGTTTACATGGATGGAGGAAATGTGTGTTGAGCGCAAGTGTGAGTCGGCAAGAAAAGTTTATATATTGCACAAGAAGTGTGTGTGTGTGTGTGTATGTTCTCGACACACTGAGTGAGTTTTAGTTTGTGATTCTCTCTCTCTCTCGTCCTCTCTGTAACCCTCCATCAGCTGGTCAGATCATTTACACAGATGAAAAGTCAATATCTTTGAAACGTAAACACACACACACACAGTCATTTATTGCTGCTTTGTTGTTGAGTTTGTTTAGACAGACGGACAATACGGGCGACTCCTGACTCAAACAATTGCTGCGATTTCTTCCCCTCATGAGGAAACACTCGCTGCTATAATTACCATCAGTTCGACTTTCACACAAAGAGGCTCAATGAGACGCATTCAACTGCTTTAACGTCATATTTACCACAAAACATTTACCAAATAAGTGTTCATGTTTATCATTCATTGTGAAAATTAGTTCAGTCTGACATTTACATGTTGACCGGGGCTAGTTGTCACACTTCTGTTGACATAAAGATCCCACAGAATTAGTCAATTACAGGCGATCTCGAATCTACCTTTTCTGTCAAAGATATTAGAAAAAGCAGAATCCTCACAACTATGTTCCTTTTTAGAAAGAAATTGAATCTGCGAGGATTTCCAGTCAGGATTTATACCGTACCATAGTACCGAGGTATTATAGTACCATAGTATCATTCGATTGTGGTTGTATCTCTCTTAGTGTTACTCGATCTTAGTGTTGCATTTGACACTATCGACCACAACATTCTTTTAAATAGACTCAAATTATGTTGGCATTAGTGGAATTGCATTAGCATGGTTTAAATCATACTTATCTCTATCTGACCGGTATCAGTTTGTAGCAGTAAATGAAGAGATGTCGGTTACACTTTATTTCGATAGTCCACTTTAGACATTCTACTAACTATAAGTAACTTTTCAACTACATGTCAGCTAACCCTCATTCGAGTATTAGTAGGCTGTAGTAGACTGTCAGTAGACTGGTAGGTTATGGTTAGGTGTTAGGATTCGGGTTAGGAGAATAAGTTGACTTGAAGTTGCCAAGTTACTTAAAGGGTTAGTTCACCCAAAAATGACAATTATGTAATTAATGACTCACCCTCATGTCGTTCTAAGCCCGCAAGACCTCCGTTCATCTTCGGTACACAGTTTAAGATATTTTAGATTTAGTCCGAGAGCTTTCTGTCCCTCCATTGAAAATGTATGTACGGTATACTGTCCATGTCCAGAAAGGTAATAAAGACATCATCAAAGTAGTCCATGTGACATCAGTGGGTTAGTTCGAATTTTTTGAAGCATCGAAAATACATTTTTGTCCAAAAATAACAAAAACTACGACTTTATTAAGCATTGTATTATCTTCTGGGTCTGTTGTCAATCCGTTCACGACTCCTCAGTGACGCTGCTGACGTAAGACGATGTAAACGAAGCTCGGGCGCATAGATATATACACTAGATGTCGCCTTGGGGTTCTAATAGAATTTAGGTTCTAATATATTATTATTAAAGCGTCTTTAATAGTCAGTAGAATGTCTGTTGGGAGACCAACAAAATAAAGTGTTAGCAAATATTAATCAGACCGTCTACTAATACTCGAATGACTGCTAGTTGACATGTAGTTGCACAT
>NC_136886.1:34980378-35017878 GCF_949152265.1 Phoxinus phoxinus
TGCCGGGAAGAGATAAGACGAGGAAGATGCAAGACAAGATGAATGTAGAGCTGTTGGTGTCGTTGGTGTCGGAACATAAAGAACTATATGACAAACGTGCCAGCGACTACGCGGGGTATTTCTGTTTTACATTAAGCGCCATCTAATGTCAGGGAATTAATTTGCATGTTCACTCGGCTCATCGTCAGCGAAAATCGCTTGGGTGTGAACACAAAAAACGCGTTGAAAAACGCTGACGAATAATGCGCGCGATATTCGTCCCGGTGTGTACGGCCCTTTAGGCGACTGCGGCAAGGAACCAAAACTGCATCAGTGACAGAATGGAGAAAAACCTTGTGAGAAACCAGACTCAGTTCTCCTCAGTTCTCCTCAGTTCTCCTCAGTTCTCCTCAGTTCTCCTCAGTTCTCCTCAGTTCTCCTCAGTTCTCCTCAGTTCTCCTCAGTTCTCCTCAGTTCTCCTCAGTTCTCCTCAGTTCGCCTCAGTTCTCCTCTGGCCAACGAGCGGACAGTGTATGGTCAGGGTTCAGGCAGCACTACAGGCCTGAAGTCAGATTAAAGCCCCGGTTACAGCATTCCCAGAGCACAACTATCTCATATGCAATCACCATGGACCAATTGTAGTTCAAAAGTGTTTAAAGTCATTTGGAGTTGGTTTCAAGAGTTTCCGGAACTTGTCGGAAAAGTTCACTCCCCTTGTTTTGACCCAATTTTGTTCAAAATTACATCACCTGTTTATTCTGTATACCAGGGCTTTTTATTATTTTCTTTACGTTTTGTTTTTGGCCTTTTTGTGCCTTTTATTGGATAGGACAGTAGAGATTTGACAGGAAAGCGTTGGGTAGAGAGAGGAGGGAAAAGGATCGGTACCTTGAGCTGGGCAGTTGTGCTATATACCAGCGCTAACCACGAGGCTATTGGCGCCGACCATATCTGATTTATAATATCATAATGTGACTTCTCCCTTTTGTTAACTTAACATTTCTTGTTTAGGTCCTAAAAGAAGCGACTCAATCTGCAGACCTCCACATGAGCAGCGATGAGCAGAATCTGAGATCATCAGGAGAACTCGTCAGTCTCGGGTCATGATGGAGAAAAGCGTCACACCACCCGTCTCACCGCCCGCCAGTCCTGCTCGTACGGGATCGCCCGACGCTGACGCGACCCGTGATGCCGAGAGCCGTACAGACGCGACTGAGCCGGAGGCCGCCGGACCCGAGCCGGATCCGACCACGCCTCCCCGGGGTGCCCTTCAGCGCACGTCCTCGATCTCCTCGACATCAATCCCTCCCAACGTCCCGGTGATCAGCCTGGCTCACAGCAAGCCCCCCCTGCCCCCGATGACGGCCCTGCACCCGGTGCCCCCCCCCCTCCGGCACGGCTCGGTGGAGCTGAGACTCGCTCACCTGTCCGGCGCTGGACCCCCGACGGCCCTCCTGCCGCCAGCCTTCCTGCACACACACCCCTTCATCAGCAGGTCAGCAATCAAACACACCATTATTACCAGTTCAATTCCTTTATATGACAAGAAGAAAGAGTGAATCCCAATGGGATCCCAATCCACAAAACTCAGTGGATCCCAATGCTACTTTTATACTGTGTTCACATAGCCTGACTTCGTCATACTCATATTCTAGGCAGAATGTGAGTCTGATACTGATGCAAAGGCTTTGATTATGAGGCGTGTCTTAACCGAACCAGGAAAAAAAAAACTCTGCACTCAATTGGATAGACCTACAACCAATCAGAGCAACGCAGTAAGTGACGTATGTTGAGCGACGCATAGTTGTCCACAGAGCTCAACTGCACGCACGCTGGAAGAAGTAGTAAATTAATGTGAAAACGATCTGTGCCGTTGTTGTAAAAAGAATTTAAGAATTCGCGGTGTACTTACAAGCACGAATAGCATTTTTCAAATCTTCTCGCATTTGTCGGCCCTGTCTCAACTTTATAACACGGTTGCAATGCGACTTGACTGATTTTAAAAAATGCAAAGACGACGAAAGAGACCCGGCTGAAGAAGCGTGTTCATCTGAGGCTTAGCCACCATCGGAGTCAGCTGATAAATTAAACTTTTGCCGAATCCCGTAGGAAGGACGGCACACACATCTTTCCGATCGACAAATGCCTTGATTGCGGTTCTCTGTTCATCTTTTAAAATGAATGCGCTGTCGATTTCTTTTATAACAGACGCGATAGCGGAATCTAAACATCTCAGTCCTCCGGATGCAGTCGTCTTTGTGGACAACCAGTTCAACCCAACCGCTCTTTACGTAACCGCAGATCATCTGTCCATCATCGATTAAAGCCCGCCCTGGCAATTTGATTGACTCGGCCTTCTGGGAGCCGAGCATAATTACTCCTCAACGGATCGTGTCCAGAGCGAACTTCCCGACCACAAAAAATTTTGTGGGCGGGGTTCGGGCCGGCACCCAGGCTAGTGAAAACACCAAACGCAAATTTTATTATTTGCGCGAGTAGATTATATACAATGTCAATGCAAATGACAAATCTGATAAAGACACAAAAACTGGGGATTCCCTCAATACTCCAGGATTCCCCTGCGGTCAGGACTCTTGGAGTATCCGCAGCACTGCACATTTTAGATGAACACCTGATTCAACACGTTCACCTTCCTACAGTGTTCTGGTGGTGGTTGGTAAATGTTCATCTTCAGTGGCTTTATCGTCCAGCAAGTGAAAATAGCAGCTCACTCTCCCCAACAACACTCGTGACTTTAGCAATCATTCGATGCGGGACGATGTACGCGTTAATAGCAATGGTCTTGTTGAGCATCAAACTAATGAACAATCTGGTCTGATGTGATGTTCTCTTGTAGACCAGCGACCTCCCTTAGTCTAATGGCCTGTATACACCTGGCATTAAGAAGTATTTTGGTGGATCGGATCACAAGTGAACGACACTAAATACAGTAAACACAGCTGTAAATGGCGTCTAAAACACTTCTAGCTTGTCCACTTTCACCACTTCCAGAGGGGATCGAAAACACATTTTGCTTTCGTAGTGTAAACACTCATGTGATCGAATGCGTTCGAACAGCCACTAAAGACTCTCCGTCTACTGATCTAATGCGTAATATTATGGGAAGCGCGCTAACCAGACGGGATTTAAACTCCCAGCAATTTTGCTTTTAAAAGACTTCTAATAGCCGTCTGCTAAAACAAGTTAAAATTTTGACTGGAAGTGAAAATTTACTTACAAATTGAGCTTGGGATGTTTTTCCCCTATCCCCTTTAAACCAAACTTGGGTCTCCAGCTGACAAAGCCCAGCAAGCAATATCCGTCATTTCACCTTCTAGATTAACTACAGTCCGGCTGTGAGAGTGACACATCTCGCAAGTTATTTTGGCAAAATCGACATGTAACCAAATTTAAAGTTATTTTGGCTTGAAATGTGTCACTCATAGCCGGACTATATCGGGTCTGTAGTTAATCTAGACGGTGAAATGACAGATATTGCTTGCTGGGCTTTGTCAGCTGGAGACCCAAGTTTGGTTTAAAGGGGAAAAACATCCCAAGCTCAAAGTTCTCTCAGCATTCCTGATCTCTCACACGACACAGCGTTCGGCGGGTCTTGTGTCTGTCAGAAACTAAAGCTGATGCTCTCTGTGTGTTTCTCATCTCCGGCGCGTTCATATGTAAATTGCGTGAGCTTATTCGTCCACTAGATCGAAAGATCTGGAAACACACATACATTCACCCGCCCATGGAAGAAATCAGGACAGAAGTGAAAGTGGACAAAAGAGACGGATTAAAACTCCAGCTGTAAACGGGAATGTGTCCCTCGTCTACTTGTGATCCGATCCACAAGCGCATCTTAACACCAGCTGTAAACAGAGCCTGAGTTTCGTCATTAAGCAGCACAGACAGAATAAAGTCCGATCTATCTGAGATGTGCGGCTTTAATGAGGACAGAACAACAGCCGTCACGTTTGTCCAATCAGTGACAGACGTTCATCAAACGCTCCAGATTGCTTTTATAGATTTCTTTTCCTCAAGTTGTCTCCTTATGTGCAGTGTTTTCTCTCTTCCCCTCAGCTCTTTCCTCGGGCCGTCTGGAAGCTTCGGGATCTTCAGTAACGCTCGTGTGAAGAGACGCCCGTCCGCACACTTCGAACTGGACCTCAGTGACGGTACATCATTACACTTTACATCAGTGGATGTCTTGTGTTCAGCGTCGTCATTAGGGGTGTAACGATACCCTTATGTCATGAGTCGATACATATTGTGATACTCCAAGACATATGATAAAAGGATAACAAAAAATATATTGATTAAAATGTTAAATTAGGTTTTACATTGTGTGTGTAAATGATAGTCTTGGACTTGGTGCTGGAAACCCAAAGCACAGGACAATAGTGACACCAGAATAACAATATTCATGATTCTGAAGCTGAAAATGCAGAATTATTTTAGATGAATATGCTTTCACTGTCACTGACTAGATATATTTAAAATAATGTCGGACACTTTTTACTGGTAACATCAGACATTTGCCATTATCAGGACACACAAATATTCCCCCATTGCATTATTATTAGTGCTGTCAAATGATTAAAGTATTTAATCGCGATTAATCGCATTAATGTCATAGTTAACTTGCGATTAATTAAAATGAGAAAAAATAATGGGACAAAAAGAAATCAAGAGACATTTAGAATAGATAAAAATGTGTGATTAATCGCGAGTTAACTATTACATTAATGCGATTAATCGCAATTAAATATTTTAATCGTTTGACAGCCCTAAATTATTCACATATTTTCACAAGGAGTTCACAAATGTTTTCCTGCAACTGTATCTCACATGTGGTTCTCCTTCAGGTCCTCCTCAGAAGTTGGCCCGGCGTGTCTTCACCAACAGCCGCGAGCGCTGGCGACAGCAGAACGTAAACGGCGCTTTCTCCGAGCTCCGTAAACTCATCCCGACCCACCCGCCCGACAAGAAGCTCAGCAAGAACGAGATCCTGCGCCTCGCCATGAAGTACATCGACTTCCTCGTGGAGCTGCTGAACGACCAGACGAGCGATCAGACGGGGAAGAGCTCGGCGGATCCGGGTGGGGGGAAGGAGGAAATCGAGGATTTGGGAAACGGCAGCTCCCCGTCTTGCAAAAACAGAGACTCTGTGGACTCCACGGTGGTGTCGTCGGGATCCAGCTGCTACGGGGACACGGACAGCGAGGAAAGCTCGGGTCCTCGAGCCTGCGGCGCGGAGACCAAACGCACCGGGATCACGGAGAAGAAGGTTCAGGAGCAGATACTAGCGGTCACAGCAAGCACTTACCAGCGGTGACTGAACCTCAAACTAACACACTGGATGTGGGTGTTTATCCCTCGACGCGTATAAACCATGGACTGTGTAGAAATATGGACGTGACGTCACCCGTGGTGTTTCTGAAGAGCGTTTTTGAAGCCTAAAGTGGGCGGAGCCGGCCGTCGCCATCTTGGCAGCGTCACTCCCGGATAAACGAACATGTGCAGCGAGGCGGATTAGCTGAGGTGACGCTAACACGCAGCAGACAAACGGCTAGTAGTGACTATCCACCTGTCACTCGAATGGCCACGCCCTTAATTATGCAGAACTTTAAGGCTTATAAAAAAATTCACTCTCCTCACAGTCGTCATGAAGGGCAAAATTAGCTATAAAGACCAAAACCACTTTTTGCACCAGACTTTAAACGTGTTTTCTGCTGTAAAGTTGGGCATTTTATCACTTCTGCAGCCGGTCTCTAGTGGCCAGTCGATGAACTGCAGGTTGAGTCTCTCAGGAAGGACGCCGCTTGGTAAAAACATTGACATTTTGTGTGGAATTACAGCGAATTTACTTTGTTAAATTCATGGCTTGTGTTCCTGGTCCATGTGTCACTTCTCCATTTAATTTCCTCTCTCTGATATTTCGAGGAATAAATAGAGTGTGTGGGTTCCTCACATGCGATCGCGGGTACCGCAAACTTCACATCTACCACAGTCTCAACAAGCACTGACTGGATTATTTAATAATGTGTTGAACTGAACTGAAGACATGAGTCTGGTAGAAGAACTAATGATGGCAGCTCACATCCATGATCCACATCACACTGGCTTCTGGAGTCTCTGGAGTCTCTGGATGTTTGGATGATGTAAAGCTCCTCCGAGTTTGGAAGTTGCGATTATGTGGCTTGCGTTCAATTGATCTTGATTTGAATAAAATAAGTTTCAGATTTCTTTCTCTCATTTTCACTTCCTAATAAACACAGGAAGCTTTTAGCGCTAGTGTAAGACAATGACGAGGGAAGGATGAGCATTAGGTGTGTCTCTGAGGATGATGGGAAATGGCTAAATGAGTGTCTTTATCAACAGAACACAAAATACACTCACAAAAACACAAACTTACTACTATTACATCCTACTATGTTACCTTGGCTAAAGTTGAATTTGTGGATCACATACTGTAGGAGAGGGATCAGCATGAGCCAAAAAGGGTCAAAACATGGATCAACACCAGTGTGTTCACATTCCCTGAGCCCTCGGATCTTTTTACTACTATATGCTCTGTTTTGGTTTTTAAAGAAATATCGGCCAATGGGGTAAAAAAAAAAAACTTAATTCAAAGCAAAATGAGTATTTTTCTGACCTCATTGGCAGATATTTTTTCTTGTTTTAAGCATAAACATAAACTTAATTTTTCTTTATTTTTTCCGGAAACAAGACTCCGTAAACCATTAGAATATCGTAAGCCATTTTGCTTCTCAAGTAAATGTATCATAATTTAAAAATGTTTAGATATTTGTCCTGGAATATGAGACGAAAAATTTGACACTTAGCTTTACAATGAAATTCAAGTGCAACTCCTTGCGGTAAAATTGTACACGCGTACAAGCAGTTTGGGGAAAGTTACTTTTAAAAGAATGCATTACAATATTGCGTTACTCCCTTAAAAAGTCACTCATTGCATTACTTAGTTACTTTTTGAGAAAAGTAATGCGTTACGTTACTTTTGCGTTACTTTTTTCCCCACCTGGGCTGGGCTTGTTTTTTTATAACACAAAAGCTCTATTTTTGGGCAAATGTAAAGATCCTTTCTCACTAAAAGTGAAATAATAATCCTCCGGCTGAAGGACATGTGTACAGTAGAGGAAAGCACACAAGCAAACCTTTCTATCTCTCTATAGTCATTTCTGCTTATTAAACTGAATCATCGAAGGTCAGAAGCAAGTACAATGGTCAATAAAGTGAGATTAAATGCATAAAAATGTATGTTTTATTTAACATATTTAGTTATTGGAGGTTTGCACAGTATTCTAATTCTGCATTTCACTGATTTTATTCATTTTGAGGAACATTGAATCTTTTTTGTGCAAGTGAGATGAGTAAATGCTCACATTTAGTCTAGAACTACAATAAACATCATGTACACACACACACACACACACACACACACACACACACTTTGATTTGTCTCAACATGAGGACAGAAGAGCTGTCAGTCAATAAATGGGAAAACAAAGTAACTTGCGTTACTTATTAGAAAAAATAACTCCGATATTTTGTTGTAAATTTTAACAGTAATGCGTTACTTTACTAGTTACTTGAAAAAGTAATCTGATTACGTAACTCAAGTTACTTGTAATGCATTTCCCCAACACTGCGTACAATACAAAACACTGAGTAAAGATAACTCACAACATGCAACTCAACACAGCGGCAATAATTAGGACAGAGCGGTGGAAAGTGTGTTGCTCAATCCCATGTGTATAAACAGCCGATGTATTGCACAGTCCCATGAGCAATGGAAAAATACTGACCAAGAACTTTATTTTCTGCAGTGTTTTGATTAAAGGTTATGAGGCACTTGTTATTTTTCATGGAATATAGCAAGATTTACTAGTGCATATCTTAAAAAAAATCAAGTATTTTTTTATTTCATGTTGACTTTAAGCAATGCTTCAAAGAGTCACATGTTCACAATCTCAACTGATGCTGTGAAACGTTTGTTTTTCTGTATCGGCGTCACTTATTGTGGCCCTCGTCAGTCGTCAGATGGGATTAGGATTTTCCAAGATTTTCCATCATGACTGCTGGGACAGGAAAATCATTTTGTTTAAAAAAAAAGGCCGTCCTGTGGCCGGATGCAGTTTATCCATGACAGAATCATGAGAATCCGAGCGGGATGGAAAAACTGACGCTGTTCAGCCGTGTTGTGTTTTTCCCAGTGCAGCTGTGGCAGTGTGTGTGTGTTCGGGGTCAGAGGTCATCTGTGGGTATCTGACTGTGTTTGTCTCGTGGGATCAGGTGTCAGGAAGCATCTACAGTTGCTGCTGTCTCATCGCCAGCCAACAGACTTCCTGACGTGGACCACGAGTTATGAAAAGATGGGAAGAATGAAAAAGTGAAAATCATCCTCTCCGTTTCACCCATCCGCCACACACACTCCTGCGGCCCGCGTGCAGGAAGGCAGACTTGTGTAACGCTTGGTTGAATGACACGCCACAAACACCCGCGTGTGTCACATGACGGGACGGTTCAGGGATACGTGAGGTTTGAGTGTTTCCCGTCTCTAATACCGAGGCCTCTGGGGGGCAGAGAACTGGTGTGTGTGTGTGTGTGAGACGGTGAGATAAACCCCCTGATGCCCCTGGAGCAGGGCATTATGGGTACCACACCCGCTCGCTGGCACAGTGCTCGGCCACCTGCAGTTTCATCACGCTTGCAGTGGTTATGACATCCCTGATGACACTGAGCACTTCCTCTGGCCAAGGAGACACACACACACACTCTCACACACACTCTCAAGCATTGTTACCCAACCGGGGATTCGTGACATTGTGACAGATATTGTGTAAAACTGAAGAATAAAACTCTTAAAGAGGTCATATGAGGATATTTTAAAGGGGACATATCATGAAAATCTGTCTTTCCCCGTGTGTAAGTGTGTAATCGGGTCCGGTGCTTCTACCAACCCAGAAAACGTGAAAAGTGAAACCCAGTAACTTTGTTCTGGTGAGCCTTTCTCTGCAAGCATGTCAAACAATAAATTCATCAGATTTCTCTCCCCTTCTGACGTATGAAGATGATCTTATTATAATATTACCGGCCCATAATCTACACGTTTATAATATTTCCGGCCCTTAATCTGCACGTTTATAATATTTCCGGCTCTTAATCTGCACGTTTATAATATTACCGGCCCTTAATCTGCACGTTTATAATATTCCCGGCCCTTAATCTGCACGTTTATAATATTACCGGCCCTTAATCTGCACGTTTATAATATTACCGGCCCTTAATCTGCACGTTTATAATATTACCGGCCCTTAATCTGCACGTTTATAATATTACCGGCCCTTAATCTGCACGTTTATAATATTACCGGCCCTTAATCTGCACGTTTATAATATTACCGGCCCTTAATCTGCACGTTTATAATATTACCGGCCCTTTATCTGCACGTTTATAATATTCCCGGCCCTTAATCTGCACGTTTATAATATTACCGGCCCTTTATCTGCACGTTTATAATATTACCGGCCCTTAATCTGCACGTTTATAATATTACCGGCCCTTAATCTGCACGTTTATGATATTACCGGCCCTTAATCTGCACGTTTATAATATTACCGGCCCTTAATCTGCACGTTTATAATATTACCGGCCCTTAATCTGCACGTTTATAATATTACCGGCCCTTAATCTGCACGTTTATAATATTCCCGGCCCTTAATCTGCACGTTTATAATATTACCGGCCCTTAATCTGCACGTTTATAATATTACCGGCCCTTTATCTGCACGTTTATAATATTACCGGCCCTTAATCTGCACGTTTATAATATTACCGGCCCTTTATCTGCACGTTTATAATATTCCCGGCCCTTAATCTGCACGTTTATAATATTACCGGCCCTTTATCTGCACGTTTATAATATTACCGGCCCTTAATCTGCACGTTTATAATATTACCGGCCCTTAATCTGCACGTTTATGATATTACCGGCCCTTAATCTGCACGTTTATAATATTACCGGCCCTTAATCTGCACGTTTATAATATTACCGGCCCTTAATCTGCACGTTTATAATATTACCGGCCCTTAATCTGCACGTTTATAATATTCCCGGCCCTTAATCTGCACGTTTATATTATATTCCCGGCCCTTAATCTGCACGTTTATAATATTCCCGGCCCTTAATCTGCACGTTTATAATATTCCCGGCCCTTAATCTGCACGTTTATAATATTACCGGCCCTTAATCTGCACGTTTATGATATTACCGGCCCTTAATCTGCACGTTTATAATATTCCCGGCCCTTAATCTGCACGTTTATATTATATTCCCGGCCCTTAATCTGCACGTTTATAATATTCCCGGCCCTTAATCTGCACGTTTATAATATTCCCGGCCCTTAATCTGCACGTTTATAATATTACCGGCCCTTAATCTGCACGTTTATAATATTACCGGCCCTTAATCTGCACGTTTATAATATTCCCGGCCCTTAATCTGCACGTTTATGATATTACCGGCCCTTAATCTGCACGTTTATAATATTCCCGGCCCTTAATCTGCACGTTTATGATATTACCGGCCCTTAATCTGCACGTTTATAATATTACCGGCCCTTAATCTACACGTTTATGATATTACCGGCCCTTAATCTGCACGTTTATTATATTCCCGGCCCTTAATCTGCACGTTTATAATATTCCCGGCCCTTAATCTGCACGTTTATAATATTACCGGCCCTTTATCTGCACGTTTACAGTATTACCGGCCCTTAATCTGCACGTTTATAATATTACCGGCCCTTAATCTGCACGTTTATAATATTACTGGCCCTTAATCTGCACGTTTATAATATTACCGGCCCTTAATCTGCACGTTTATAATATTACCGGCCCTTAATCTGCACGTTTATAATATTCCCGGCCCTTAATCTGCACGTTTATAATATTCCCGGCACTTAATCTGCACGTTTATAATATTACCGGCCCTTAATCTGCACGTTTATAATATTCCTGGCCCTTAATCTGCACGTTTATAATATTACCGGCCCTTAATCTGCACGTTTATAATATTACCGGCCCTTAATCTGCACGTTTATAATATTACCGGCCCTTAATCTGCACGTTTATAATATTACCGGCCCTTAATCTGCACGTTTATAATATTACCGGCCCTTAATCTACACGTTTATAATATTACCGGCCCTTAATCTGCACGTTTATAATATTCCCGGCCCTTAATCTGCACGTTTACAATATTCCCGGCCCTTAATCTGCACGTTTATAATATTACCGGCCCTTAATCTGCACGTTTATAATATTACCGACCCTTAATCTGCACGTTTATGATATTACCGGCCCTTAATCTGCACGTTTATAATATTACCGGCCCTTAATCTGCACGTTTATAATATTCCCGGCCCTTAATCTGCACGTTTATAATATTACCGGCCCTTAATCTGCACGTTTACAATATTCCCGGCCCTTAATCTGCACGTTTATAATATTACCGGCCCTTAATCTGCACGTTTATAATATTACCGGCCCTTAATCTGCACGTTTATAATATTACCGGCCCTTAATCTGCACGTTTATAATATTACCGGCCCTTAATCTGCACGTTTACAATATTCCCGGCCCTTAATCTGCACGTTTATAATATTACCGGCCCTTAATCTGCACGTTTATAATATTCCCGGCCCTTAATCTGCACGTTTATAATATTACCGGCCCTTAATCTGCACGTTTATGATATTACCGGCCCTTAATCTGCACGTTTATGATATTACCGGCCCTTAATCTGCATGTTTACACACACCAGCCGACATTTGGTTCCTCAAGCGACGACACAAACCGGTTGTAACGTGATGGCAGAAGATCCAGCAAAGCATGAAACTGTTCTGTGGTCGAGCGCAGACGAGCACTGGACACTATTGACCAGAACATGTCAGCGCTGTCTTATAAACACCTCAGGAACTGTGGACACTTGTGTAAGAGTTCAACATGATGATGAGATGATCAGTGTAACTCCACAACAACTACAGAAATGTCTCCACTAACATCCAGAAACTCTTCCTGAGTCTCTCCGTAAAGCTGCACTCGCTACTGGTTATTCTGGGATTCTGGACGAGTGAGATCGACCAGTTCTGTTATTGCCGGAGTTTCTGAAGCTCCGCCCTCTTCTGAACGGAGGCGGAGCTACAGCTCATTTGCATTTAAAGCGACACACACAAAATGGCGCATTTTTGCTTACACCCAAAAAGAGGGGAAATTTGACAAGATATAAGAAATTTCACAGACACATTCTGGGGACGCCAGAGATTTATATTACATCTTGTGAAAAGGGGACCAATATGTAACCTTTAAAATTTAATTATTTAGTTTATTGGGTGTAATAGAATAGGTAACAGTGCTTTAATGTTCAAAAACAGCTTCTCTATTCCCAGTCTGTCTGCAACGCTCTGATTCCTACAAAGCCCCTCCTTCTGAAGAGCCCAGAGTGCTCTGATTGGCCAGCTGACCTGGTGCGCTGTGATTGGCCAGCTGACCTGGTGCGCTGTGATTGGCCAGCTGACCTGGTGCGCTGTGATTGCCCAAACACCTCAAGCGTGTGTTGGGATTGAACGCTCCTTACCATAATCAGTTTTCAATGCTTCTAAAGCAACTGTAGCACATGTACAATACACCAGTCAATTGTTTGGACATCGGTGGCTAAATTTGTCTCATGTCATAATTATAAAAACCTTTGACTGAAATCATACTGAGGATTAGTTTTTGAGACAAATGCAAATAATTGTGCTTGCATTCGAGTTGCATTAGAATACTAAACTGTTAATTGTATAAAACAGAATCAGCTGAGCATCGACAGCATTGGAATGCAAAGTTGAGAGAACATCCATCCATCAGAAGAAACTCAAATATAAAGTTTTATGTATAATTTTATTAATTTTTTGGTCACTACATAATTTCCAATCCAAAATGAATCTTTTTTTATATAAATAATATTATTACTGCATAATATGCAATGCAAATGTCCTCTTATCAGGACAAAAAAATTTCTCTTTCAAATATGCTTATATTTCTGTTTAATATATATTTTAATAAATATATATGAAGTGTGGAGAAGTTAAGATATACATGTGCATGTTCAAATTAACAGTTTTATGACAATATACATATTGCTTTGTTAGGCTGGAACACATCCAGTGATAAATTAGTGTCCTTTCAAGAAACAGACATTTAATTTTTGGAGCACATTCATTTATGGTTACAGAATTGAAAAAAAATGCTAATTTAGAGTGGCATGTAAACATTTAAAGGTGCAGTGTGTAATTTTTAGCAGCATCTAGTGGTTCGTTTGCGAATTGCACCCAACAGAAGTTACGGTGGCCGACAGGAAGTGATGTCGTCGTCTGAGACAGCAGAGTAGCCAGTAAAGCAATGAGGTTTCTTTACAAAGATCAATTAATAAATTAGGTTTACTTAATTATTCAGTAAAACGATGTTATTGCGAATATTATTGTTACTTGTTCATCATTGTGTCAGTGTTTTATTCGCTGACTTTAGCTTTAGCTTCTTATCATGAAGAACAACATAGTGACGAAACGCGTTTGTCCGTTCAGGGCCACCGTAGAAACATGTCGATGTAAGGAGGAGACCCGCGGTGTGTGTAGAAACATGTGGATGTAAGGAGACCCGCGGTGTGTGTAGAAACATGTGGATGTAAGGAGACCCGCGGTGTGTGTAGAAACATGTCGGTGTAAGGAGACCCACGGTGTGTGTAGAAACATGTCGGTGTAAGGAGACCCGCGGTGTGTGTAGAAACATGTCGGTGTAAGGAGACCCGCGGTGTGTGTAGAGAGAAATGCCTCATTCTAAGCTAATAAAAACATAACGGTTCATGAAGTAAGGTCTTTATACACCACTGAGAACATAGTTATGTGTATGATATTGCATTTCTGTCAACAGATCCTCCTAAATATTACACAGTGCACCTTTAAAACACAAAACTAAAAGATGAATATACAGCATATACAGATATACAGAATCACTCTGTCTTCTGTTTAACGAGTCTCCGCCTCCCGACCTCAGTGGCCACAGAGCCCAGCGCGGCTCCCACAGCGCCCCCTACAGCTCCGGCGAGGAACAGGCCCAGCACCGCGCCGGTCAGCGCTCCGGCGAACAGCAGCTTCGGCACGCGACTCGCGCCCGCCCTCGTGGTCTCCCACACGGAGCGCAGCAGCGAGCGGTCGGGAGCAGACGAGTCCAGACGAACGCTCTTCTCCATCGCCGCCGCCTCCTCTTCCTCGCGCACGGCGTCCAGCGAGCGAGACGACTGGCTCAGTCGGTCTCTCCTCACACTCCTCACCTGGGTCACCTGGGTCTCCTGGGTCTCCTGGTGAAGCGAGATGCTGTAGAAACTCCCTCCGCTCTCCTTCACCGTCTGCTTCACCTTCTCCAGGAGCTCGTTCATGTTTGTCGGTCCGGCCGTGAGGATGTGGTAGCGGTCTCCGCAGCTCTGCACCAGCTGCAGCATCTCGGGCCGCTGGGAGCTGAGGTACTCCTCCACCGCCTCCACGCCGCGCGGTCCCTTCGGAAGCCGGTCGGAGCGTGTGAAGAGGACGATGGTGTGCCGGCGCACGGTCTCGGGGCCGAACGCTCCCTCGAGGGCCTTCAGCGCCGGGAGCTCGCCGCGAGTGGGCCGGTCCAGGGGGACACAGAGCAGGAACACGTGAGGGCCCGGGGCCGACAGGGCCACACATGAGGAGATCTGGGCTTTCACCTCCTCTGGAGATCTCTCCGACTGAAACCAGTCCGGCGTGTCGATCACAGACACCTGAGGGAGACACAAGAGGGTTAATCACATCAATCCTAGTTTACATTTCAAATAATGCAGTGTCGGCCCTCGGTTGAAATCGCGTTCTGGAGAAGTGGGATTAAAACTCAGGCTGTGTTTACAGCTGGTGTTAAGATGCGCTCGTGGATCGGATCACAAGTAGACGAGGGACACATTCCCGTTTACAGCTGGAGTTTTAATCCGTCTCTTTTGTGCACTTTCACTTCTGTCCTGATCTCTTCTATGGAGGGTCTATGGGAAGGAACATGTGTTTTTTCAGATCTTTCGATCTAGTGGACGAATAAAGGCAAGTTCACACTACAGGATTTTAAAACGTCGGGCTGAACTGTGCAGTTCACACTACATGACTTGCTCTCTGTGAAATCAGGAGTGTTCAAGTTGTTGAGCTGTTCACACCACACGACACAACATGATCGATCCACAACAGGAGGTAACTCACTACACGAGTTGACAACAACTATGTCACCCTACGATTATATCTTGTCTACAAACCACGTTTTGTCACGAAAAATCATGCGATAAAACGAACCGGAAATGACGCAATACAGCATGCACGCCACTACCCAGCGAAGAAGAACACAAGTACACAACATGCGAGTCTTTGTTTGAATATGGACGTCAGACAGAAATGTAATATTGATGATTTGCTCTGAAAAAAAAAAAAACGTGTATTTTCCTTGTGACCTCAACCCATGCCTTGCTCTGATTGGCTGTAGCTCATGACATCACATGTGGTTGAGTCGTGCGACAGCTCCGGATATCTAGCATGCTAGGTATTTTTCTGGGCTCGGCGACGCGTCTGCGAGCGTCTTTGATGCGTTGTTGGCTCTTTCATACTAACAGATTGGCGAGCGTTCCCCCGCGATTTGCACGCGATAACAACCCGACCTGTCGGCAAGCTCAACGATAAGCAAATCGGGCTTAAAATCCTGTAGTGTGAACTAGGCACAAGCTCACGCAATTTACATATGAACGCGCCGGAGATGAGGAACACACAGAGAGCATCAGCTTTAGTTTCTGACAGACACAACACCCGCCGAACTATGTGAGTGTGTGTGAGAAATCAGGAATGCTGAGAGAACATTGAGCTTGGGATGTTTTTCCCCTTTAAACAAAACTTGGGTCTCCATCCGACAGTTTAGATCCCGTCTGGTTAGCGCGCTTCCCATAATGTTACGCATTACAGGAGATAACTGGAAAATTTCAAATATGGTGCAAAATTTCATTTATTTCAGTAATTAAACTTAAAAGATGAAACTAATATATTATATAGACTCATTACATGCAAAGTAAGATATTTCAAGCCTTCGTTTGTTATAATTGTGATGATTATGGCTTACAGATTATGAAAACACCAAATTAAAAATTAGAATATTGTGAAAAGGTTTTCATAATCTGTAAGCCATAATCAATTATAACAAATAAAGGCTTGAAATATCTCACTTTGCATGTAATGAGTCTATATAATATATTAGTTTCACCTTTTAAGTTGAATTACTGAAATAAATGAACATTTGCACCATATTTGAATTTTCCCAGTGTCTCCTGTAGATCAGCAGACGGTCTTTAGTGACTGTTCACACGCATTCGATCACATGTGTGTTTACACTACGAAATCAATCCGGTGTAATGTGTTTTCAACTCCCTCTGGAAGTGGACAAGCTCAGAGCGCTTTAGACCCAGTTTACAGCTGTGTTCAGTGTCGTCTCCTTGTGATCCGATCCACCGAAACGCTTCCTAACACCAGGAGTAAACCGGGCCGCAGAAGTGTCCACTTCAGAGATAATCAGCGTACGGGTTTAATCTCAGGAAGATGTTTACATGACAGGTTTACTGACCCGCGTGTCGTCCACGAGCGCTCTGGCCTTCACACACTCCTGATCCGCCGCTCTGACGCCCTCTCCATGAACCTCGAACTGCTCTCGACCCAGAATGCTGTTCCCGGCCGCACTCTTCCCAGAACCACGCCGACCCAGCAGAACTATCCTCAGCTCGGGCAGAGAGGAGTCCTCCAGCAGATCAGAGACGGGACATGAGGAGGACACCGGAGACACGGCAGAGAGAGTCTCGAGCGCATCCGGAGCCTTCTGAAAACTGTGGTGGACTGGGACGAGAAACAGAAGCACATCAGCATTAGGACCACGCTTATTTTTGTAAACGAAAACTGAAACTAAGACTAAAACTATTGGTCAAAAAACATTTTCATAACTGAAAAAAAAAATTTATTCAGATGACACGTTACATGTACTTATTATAGTAAATTATGCATAATTACATGCAACTAACCCTCAACCAAACCCTAATCCTATAGTAAGTACATGTAGATAATTAATATCACTCAGTTCTTAAATATATAATTACTCTATAACAATGACACCTTAAAATAAAGTGTAACCCTTTATCTCCACATTTGTAGGTCGCTTTGGATAAAAGCGTCTGCTAAGTGAGTAAATGTACAGTAAATATAAATGTGAATCGTGTGTTGTTCAGGAGAGTGAAACTTTACTAAGAGAATAGATGATGCATTTTCATCTACTGGACCATAAAATGCCCATTCAAGATGGCCAAACACTCAGAACAAACTAATTATGAATGATGTATCATATTTGAACTTGTTGTATGTGTGTGTGTAGTATGCATAAAGATGTATTTGTTGATGAAACAACACTAGTTCTGAGAGTGTTTTGACGCACTGGTGTTGACGAAGCTCTGGCTCTGCTGAAGCTCCGGCTCCTCCAGCATCTGACTGAGAAGAGCTCCCTCTAGAGGTACACATCAACAACACATCTCAGATGAGCAGCATTTCAAACTAACATTTCTCTCGTCATACAACATTTATTCGTAGCATTTAGGTTTTGTGTGAGTAGTTGGATTGGTTCAGGGGTGTCGATCCTGCTCCTCGAGGGCAACGCTCCTGCAGTTTGGCTCCGGCACAGAACACACATCTCTGTGCAGTGATCCCGAAGAGGAGTGTGTGTGTCCCGTACAACAACTCATGCTTCACTATCACAGTACGATGCATCATTTAAGAAATCATCTATAGTCACGACTGTTTCCCGAAACCGTATTGTCGTAAATTGGTCGTTCAACCGCGTTGGTTAATGAGTAATAACGTCTGTTAATGAATCTGTTTTAGATCGAATTAATGCTTTATGTTTTGCTATAGATTACAGACATGACATCTGAGGAATATTTCTCATGTTTCTCAGTTATTTTGCTTTATTTCCAGATTCAATCATAGTCTCGTTCTTACACACTAGAGCTTGTTCGCACTAGCCAGGTTCTACCAGACTCTCGTAAATCTCATTTGTACAGAGCCTCTCTCCATTGACAAGCGTTAACTTCCTTGTAGGCGGTCCTCTGTTGAAGTTTAAAACTATTGGATCTGCCCAGAGCCACTCTGGATCTGCCGTAACCAATCGCTAACGTTTGGTCGTGACGTATGACGACTCAAACTAGCGCACGACTTCAACGTCATCGTTCTCAGACACTCCCTCTGTTCGCTGATTGGACCGGTTAAAAATTGACCGGAGAAAAACCAAGAATACACCACGATCCCAGACGTAGTTCTGAAGGAAAATGAAAATTGAGCGAAAGTACGTAGGAGGGCGGAGCCAGGCTACGGTCGCACATGCGCACTCTTCAAAAACTACGCTTTAAAGGACAAGTTCGGTATTTTACACTTAAAGCCCTGTTTACAGATCGTATCTGATGAAATAGAATGGTTAAGATTCAAATTTGGACACATGCTCCTGTCCCGAGAATTTTAGGTTTATTTCGCTTGGTTGTCTATGTGCACTGGAACATTCCTTCCTAAAACACATTAAACTTTCGTTTACAAAGACGTGAAACTCACCGAGTGGTCAGGGGTGTTCACTGATATGCGCACTCAAAAATCGCTGAAAAACATGCTTTCCAACATGTGTTATACCATTCGTTGTAAAACTGTGGACCTATTTTTCCAAACGCGTCACACCCGTGATTCTTCCGTTGAGAGCTTGAATAATAGACACTCCAGCCCAGTAGGCGGCGATAATGCACCTTGGCCAATTCCAAGCAAACCAACAACCCCATTTCCGTTTCCCGCGGCGGAGTAATACCGTACCTCACACAGCGAATCCAATACAAGTCAATGGAGTAGGACAAAAACCACGATAAAACCTGTTGGAAAGCATCTTTTTTAGCGATTTTTGAGTGCGCATATCAGTGAACACCCCTGACCACTCGGTGAGTTTCACGTCTTTGTAAACGAAAGTTTAATGTGTTTTTAGGAAGGAATCTTCCAGTGCACATAGACAACCATTGTGGGGGGAAGCGAAATAAACCTAAAATTCTCGGGACAGCAGCATGTGTCCAAATTTTAATCTTAACCGTTCTATTTCATCAGATACGATCTGTAAACTGAAGGATAACACATTTATTAAATGTTTAATTTAGGAAACTGCAAAAGTGAAGAGACTAAATGTTTAGATCAGCTGCGAAACTTCCAACAAGAGAGTCCGGTCATTCCTGTTTTCTGTATTTGTTAGATTACTGACACTGTCCTTGGAGCTCCTGCCAGCCCTGTTCTCGGGTCTCAGCGTTTGAATAGTTATGCTAACTGGGTCTAGGGCAGGTTCCAAACCTGTAATACTTCATTTCTCATCATAATGTAAATCCTTGCCCCTAAAGTATATAAATTGAAAGAACACTGTTACAGTTCAGACTAATTTTGGACGAACTTGCAGCCGCGCTCAATAAAGAAGAACTTCTGAACGCGATCCCAACTGTCTCACTGGTCTCTGCTACGATCAAAGAAAACTTTACAACAAAACAGGGCTTTAAGTGTAAAATACAGAACTTTCCCTTTAAATCTCTTGACAAACTAAAAGACGTAAATGACTTGTATGTATTCTACATAAAAGACACAGATTGCACTGAATGTAAGCTTGCTTATTCTGCTCAAGATAATGATTTATTGAGTCACACGTCATGCAAACATGTGTTTCTTCTAACCACAGGTGGAGATCTGTCGCTCACACACACAACTCTGCGACGCTGTGTGTGAATGTTCGTTGGAACGATGGTTTCGGGAAACGCCGACTCACTGAACTGCTGATAACGACAGAACTTGCGACCATAGTTGGCTAACGAAGCTTTCGGTAAACACCGGCTTGATTGGTTGGTTTAAGTGTGTGTAACTGGGACCGGAGCTCAACTCTGCTGGAAAGGCCCTTCAGGAGCAGGACGGGACACGTCTGCAGTAGTTCTGCTGTATTTCTGCACCTTTGGTGAGTTTGAAGCTCGGGCCTCTCTCCAGAAGAGCATGTTTGCTGTGTGTTTCTTCATTCTCCCGCTTCTGTGACTGAAGTCCATTGATCAGGTGTCTCTCAATCACTCCATCGCTTACGGTTTCCTCGGTTTGTTTGTCAAATGTGTTGATCTGTGTTAGTTTTCCTCCGTTCCACGTTGTGTCTCTTCCTGCACTGAGCTTCATCTCTGTTTTCTCCTCTTCTTTCTCCAGGACGTCTTTCCCAGGTTTCTCCTCTTCCCTGAGCTGGTGGAATCCTCCGTTCCTCTGGACCATCTGCTCCACCTGAGACACGAGAAACTAGGTGAACATGTCTCAAAATCATACAATTTGTACTTTGTCATAATACATCATCCCTTCCATTACAGTGTGACCCTTAAGTTCATCTAAAATAAGTCCTTTTTTTATTTCAGCATCAAACGCATGTTACCATCTAGATATACATGTGTTGATCCTGATTAGCTTGGTCAGATGTCTTTGATTGGGGTTGAAGCTAAACTCTGCAGGGCAGGATTTGAGGAACCCTGAGCTTTTGGGAAGTGTAGGGGTGTCCAATCCTGCTCCTCGAGCGCCAACACATCTACCTGGCAACAGTGAGCCTGGAGGACTTGATTGGCTGCAGTAATCAGCAGCCATATACAGTCAAACCAAAATGTATACAGACACCTTCAACATTTCTCACATTATCACAGTTTATTCGCTATAGTTTAGAAAACGATAATAAAATATGAGCAGAACTCAGTTGATATTTCACAGGTTTTGTCCATCCTTCTGTCAGGCTGTTTACACGGAAACGGTCTGAAGAGAAAACGCAGAAGTGGCTTTGCGTTATCACTTTTTATTCTGCGTTTAGACGAGCGTTATGGGGGGAAATCTGTGTGCATATGGTGACGCAAAAGTGTGTGAAATTGGATGTAGTGTGCACTGCAGGCGGCTAGGTGGCGATGTGGAGCACTGACAGTGAAAGAGCCGCTGACACAGTTTTTCATGTTTAATACGGTAAAGCTGCTGCTTTAACCCTCGCTGCTCTTCGCGTGTTGCTCAAAAATGACAGATTTTTTTATTTTATTTTTCAATGAAATTAATGCTATATTTTAGTTTGATAATGTTTTGTTATGTTCCTGTACTGGTGCATGCCTGTGACGTAAACGCATACGCGACGCCTTCACTGTCTAGCAGACTTTTGCGTTTTTACCCTGTAGACGGGAACGCGACGGTGGAGCGTTTTTAAGATTTCCACTCTGGAGGGGGTTTCAGTTTTTTGCGTTTTTAAGCCCCAAAAACGCCGTCGCCGTGTAAACGAAAGGCACATCCGATAAAATATTTTTACGTTTTCACCCGCGAGCGTTCTCGTGTAAACAGGGCCTTAGACTCTCACACATGAATTATGTTGAATATCTGTCAGCTGTTAAATTTAACTACACAACTAGATTGTCGAGTTTAGCTCAACAAATTACCAAGCAATGCTTCATTTAGTTCAGTGTGTGTGTAAAAAGAGCATTAGCAATTAAAGACAAAACACTTCAGCAGAACATGACCAGCTCAAAGTGTCTGAATAATTTCTGGTCCCAAATTTGTATAAACTTTACTGGTCGTCACTGTATGAAGAGTTTTTTGGTATAATATGTCAAGTCACCTTCATTTATATAGCGCCTGCTGCTTTAAACAATATAGATCGTTTAAAATCAGCTTTACATGTTTTAATAGGATATTCAAGTAACAGAGACTTTACAGCAGCTATTTCTGTTATCTCGTTCTTACTGAAAACAGAAAACCCTTAATGCGCTCCGGCCGCTCATTCGCACAACAACAGTGTTTGCTGCTCGAGAACGCATGAAGCAGGTTCTTTCAAAAAACACCTGTAGCCCCGCCCCCAGCACCTCAGCTTCAGCTTCCTCCGAACAAACACTCTCTGATTTAACTGTTTATTGGTTAAATTTGTTTAATTGAGTTGAATCGGTTATTATCAGTAGCCATATTTGTAGGAAGATGCTAATCCGCTTCCAGCCGGACACCTGTAGCCTCACCTTCTCCAGTAGAGAGACGACTTGCGTTCTGTCGTCAGATCTGCGGTTCCTGATCACATGACAGTGTCCTCGGCACCTCCTCACCACCTCCCGAAGCCCCTCCTCCTTGCTCAGGTACTCGTCCAGACTGCGGTCCATCAGGTACTCTCCACAGGTGAGCAGCACCAGCGTGTGACCCAGCACCGCCTGCCCGAACATGTGCTCCAGCTGATCCGGGATGCGCTGCTCCATCTCCGTGAACTCCCCGATGGGAATGAGGAAGAGGAAGATGAAGGGTCCAGACGCACTCAGGCTGAGGGAACGCCGGGTCTCCTTCTGGATGTCGGCCTCCAGCTCCTTGCCCCGCCAGTACCAGCGAGGGGTTTCCACAACACACAGCCGCCGGCCCTCGGAAAGCCCTCGCCGGATCTGGCTCACACGGGAAGAGGCCGGAGATCCCACATCCGAACTCTGGCGCAGGAGTGTGTCCGCCGTCAGGGTCTTTCCACAGCCGATGCTGCCGACCAACACCAAACACAGCTCAGAGAGGGAGCCGCGAGGACCGATGCCTGGAAGACAGAGACAGGACATCAGACACTACAGCCGCGTTCCACCGCAGGAACTTTCCCTAGGGACTATTTAAAACAGTAATATCCTATACTAAACCTAAACCAATCTTGACAAACTATATCATTTGAAAGCTTACAATCTCTAGTTTTCAATTGTGGTGACTGATTTTTAAAATTAATGACAGAGGAGCCGTAATTTATCAATTTGCAACAAGAATATGTTCATACTCCTGAGGCGTGTTCAGACCTTTATTTTGAAATAGTGATGAACATGAAAAATCATGAAAGAATGGTAGAAACCTCAGTTTGTTTTCATGCCAAGAGTTCAAAAGATCGCATCCATTAAATTCTTTTAGAAAAAAAGCTCTGAAAATGTTTTAAATATGAAGAAAACAATAATAGATTCAGCATTAGTGATGTGGCGGCGAGCTATAATGCACATACGTGATCTTTTGTGTTTCTTAGAGGTTCAAAATCTGCCAAACTTCCAACACTACTTCTGAATAGGACGTCTACTTCATAAATTGTATAAAAATTGTAAAAATAATGGTTCAGACTCAAACCACATATGGAAATGGAGGCGCCCTTATATGGGCAGTAATGTCCACTAGTGGAGAAGTGTGGTACTGCGCACAAACTAAATCTCACTGAACGCTCATCTTCTGAGATATCAACCTAACATTTGAAACAACTTGTTCAGATTTTTGCAGAGTCCTCCAGGTTTTGAAAATATATATTTTATATAAAATATCAATAATTAAATTTTTTATGTTGTACATTTTCATAAACTCAAACTTCTATAACTTTTTTTCTGTTTAACTGTCTTAATTTATTTCAGTTCTACAAAAATCTGCCAAGTGTCTTCTTTAAAACAAGACCAATCTTACATCTATATTCCAAAGCATTCTTGAATTACAACCATTTAAGTTCGAAATGTGCATTTTCATGTCTATTAAAAAAAAGGGGGCGCTTGATCAGGGGCTAAATGAAGGTACGGGTAAATATTTCCCTCTCCAAAAGTCCCTGCTTGCGAGGTCGTACTTTTTCAAAGGTCAGGAACTTTCAGGGATTGGATTGGGCGCTGAACATGCTAATTGGTTGAGTTCATGCTTCTATACACATTCATTTGAGCCAATCAGCTGAGCTATAGATGTCAAGGGACTATTAACTAATGAATGCAGTAAAATGAAACCAAGGCAACACTGGTGGGCTGATGACATCACACGAACACAGTGTCAAAGGCCCGGTTTGCTCCTGGTGTTAGGAAGCGTTTCGGTGGATCGGATCACAAGTGAACGACACTGAACACAGCTGTAAACTGGGTCTAAAGCGCTCTGAGCTTGTCCACTTCCAGAGGGGATTGAAAACACATTAGGCTACACCGGATTGCTTTCGTAGTGTAAACACTCATGTGGACGAATGCGTTCGAACAGTCACTAAAGACCGTCTGCTGATCTACAGGAGAAACTGGAAAAATTGGAATATGGTGCAAAAGTTCATTTATTTCAGTAATTCAACTTAAAAGGTGAAACTAATATATTATATAGACTCATTACATGCAAAGTGAGATATTTCAAGCCTTTATTTGTTATAATTGATTATGGCTTACAGATTATGAAAACCTTTTCACAATGTTCTAATTTTTAATTTGGGGTTTTCATAATCTGTAATCCATAATCATCACAATTATAGCAAATAAAGGCTTGAAATATCTCACTTTGCATGTAATGAGTCTATATAATATATTAGTTTCACCTTTTAAGTTGAATTACAGAATTAAATGAACTTTTGCACCATATTTGAATTTTTCCAGTTATCTCCTGTAATGCGTAACATTATGGGAAGCGCGCTAACCAGACGGGATTTAATCTGTCGGATGGAGACCCAAGTTTGGTTTGAAGATGAAAAACATCCCAAGCTCAAAGTTCTCTCAGCATTCCTGATTTCTCACACACACACACAGCGTTCGGCGGGTGTTGTGTCTGTCAGAAACTAAAGCTGATGCTCTCTGTGTGTTTTTCTGTCAAGAGCTTATTTGATCTAGTAGATCGAAAGATACAGAAAAAACACATACATTCACCCGCCAATAGAAGAAATCAGGACAGAAGTGAGTGAAACTGGACAAAAGAGACGGATTAAAACTCCAGCTGTAAACAGGAATGTGTCCCTCGTCTACTTGTGATCCGATCCACCAAAACACATCTTAATACCAGCTGTAAACAGAGCCATAACCGTCACACACACATAAGAGCACTTTAAGAGACTATCACACTGAGAAAACTAGGAAATATAAGTGTAGTAACATCATAAATGTTATGAAGGTTCACCTCAAAAAGAAAAACATTTAATTTACAGAGTTTCAGACTCTACTTTTAGGTTTATGTGATTAATATCTTGTGTTGAATCTTGTGTTGACATTACAACATATGGGACACCTGTCAGTCCAGTTACACAGCATTCAGCAGAACACACACACACATTAGTAATCGAAGTTATAACTTACACTAGATTAGTTAAATTATTTAATCCATTTGTTTCCGTCCTGTTTCAAGAACATTTAATAAAATGACTCATTTAATGAAACGACGAGTCATATTAAAGCGCTCACTGTACTGTGGGAGAACATGAACACGAGTATGAATGAGAATTTAATCTTACCCTGATTAGAGAGATCCATGTGTGTGTGTGTGTCAGGGAGGTCAGAGTGATCCAGGCGTGAAGCGTCTCTGTGTGAGAGTGAGGAGACCCGTGTCCCGTCAGACACACCCCTCGTCTCTTCTCCTGCAGTTTGGGTGGAGGAAGGATCCTCGGCATGCGTGTGAATCACTGATGCTGCCGCACCCAGAACAACTGGTTTGCTGGGATTCAATGTTTCTTCAGTTTTTCAGCTGGTTTCCCATCCTGACCAAAACTGAAACCCCTTGTGTAGGCTTCTTTACACAGCAGAGTTAAAGCTGGTTTTACTATAGTAAATGTGTTTTTTTGTTGTTGCCCGGATTGATTATCATTTGCAAATGATCGTTAAATTATGGTTAGTGTTGCATAACCATGGATAATTTGTGGTTACCATGATTTAAACAATGGTTATTTTGCATAAGGGCATTGTGATGTCTCACATTTTCAAAGTCATCTTTTCAAGACTACGTGTTTATAAAAGTTGAACTCATTTTACTTCGTCTATAGACCTTATTTTGTCTAGATTTTGATCGCAGAAACCCTTCGTGTGAACAGACTTCTGTAGATCTTAGATTTTAATTTAGATAGGGTTAGTGTTAACTTTGAATTAACCCGCTCAGCAAGATTCTCTGCATCATGGACCGATAAAAGAGACTGAGAATGCAACTGTACATCCGAGTGAAATACTTCTGAAACAAGAAAAATGAAAAATGTGGGCGGGGCTTGATTTTGTCTTTGAGGATATGATTGGATGGTTGTGGTTTGCTATTGGCTGATCTCACGTGAGTGACAGGTTGCCCTGCCCTCGTCATCAGAGAAGAGATGCTATGCAAGAGGAAGTTATTCTGATTTAAGATTTTTAAAACAATGTGCACCGATAAATCATTTACAATAAACACTACAAAATTCCATGTTAAAAAATTATTTCATGGTGACTTCAAACTATTTAAACCAAAAAAACAAACAAATCAAGTCTTAAAAACAGTCCGCTCCAGAGTTAAAAGAACATACTAAAATGGATTTTATTGAGAGATAAACAGAAATACAAAATTAACATCAGATCAGATAAAAAAAATGGAGCGCAGGTTTAAGAAGCAGGTTAAAAGTTGAAGTGTCTGTGAGTTTGTCCAGTGCAAAACTGTGCAAGTCTTAAAGTCTTTTGTCGATGTTTCCGTGGAGACGCCGCAGGAGGGCCGAGTCCTTCATAAACCCGGCATCACGTAGGCGATGTTATCCAGAGTGTTCGACTGATCACAAACAGAGACACGGAGTGAGAGTTATTATTATTAATATTTCATTTATTTAACCAGGAGAATATTTCATTGAGATATTACCATCTCTTCGTTCAGAGAGACCTGGTCAATCGCAAAATGACAATACCACAATTTACACATCCAAGAACTAAATAAATAATAACCTAAAAAAAAAATCTTTCCTTTTCTTTTAATCCTCCCTTATCTGGCGTCTGCTACTCTGAGCAATGCCTGAACTGTGTGTTTTGAGCACTACTTGCGTTGTTTTGTGCCTCTTCACGATGACTCGCTCGCTTTAATCCTCATTTGTAAGTCGCTTTGAACAAAGGTGTCTGCTAAATGACTAAATGTAATAATAGCAAATCAAGAAAAACAATTGCAAGTGTCCTTCAAAACATTGTGCGGGACGTTTAAAGTGCTGACAATACCCTTTCAGCCGAACATGAGAACCAGACCTAGTGCGATAACTATTTGTGTAATAAATTAAAATATTTGATATATAGGAGGGTGATTTACCTCCTGAACTTTTGCAATAAATAAGTACATATGTAGCTTTGATATAAAGAATCATATAAAATGCAATGATGCATCCGTGACTCTGCACCAGAGACAAAGTGTAAAGCTGCGTGATACACAGAATCTTATTTTCTCAGTAGAGATGAAGCTGCATGCATATATAAGTTCAAGTCATCTGGCTCACTGATGTTCATGCAGTTAAAATAATGAGTGTTCAGTACGTACCAGCACATGATGCGGGCAGCCGTTGAGCTCTGGGACCTGAGTGGTGAGGCAGGCCAGCGGACCCAGAGCACACAACACCGAGTCCAGCAGAACCGACAGAGAACCCGACACGGTCACCATGCCCTGAGACACACAACACACAGTCAGACACACACCAGACCAGACAGTCAGACACACACCAGACAGTCAGACACACACACCAGACAGTCAGACACACACACACCAGACCAGACAGTCAGACACACACCAGACAGTCAGACACACACCAGACCAGACAGACACACACCAGACCAGACAGTCAGACACACACCAGACCATACAGTCAGACACACACCAGACCATACAGTCAGACACACACCAGACCAGACAGTCAGACACACAACACACACCAGACAGGTAGACACACAACACACAGTCAGACACACACCAGACCAGACAGTCAGACACACACCAGACCAGACAGTCAGACACACACCAGACCAGACAGTCAGACACACACCAGACAGTCAGACACACACACCAGACAGTCAGACACACACACACCAGACCAGACAGTCAGACACACACCAGACAGTCAGACACACACCAGACCAGACAGACACACACCAGACCAGACAGTCAGACACACACCAGACCATACAGTCAGACACACACCAGACCAGACAGTCAGACACACAACACAACACACAGTCAGACACACAACACACAGTCAGACACACACCAGACCAGACAGTCAGACACACACCAGACCAGACAGTCAGACACACACCAGACCAGACAGTCAGACACACACCAGACCAGACAGTCAGACACACACCAGACCAGACAGTCAGACACACACCAGACCAGACAGTCAGACACACACCAGACCAGACAGTCAGACACACACCAGACCAGACAGTCAGACACACACCAGACCTGACAGTCAGACACACAACACACACCAGACAGGTAGACACACAACACACAGTCAGACACACACCAGACCAGACAGTCAGACACACACCAGACCAGACAGTCAGACACACACCAGACCAGACAGTCAGACACACACCAGACCAGACCAGACAGTCAGACACACACCAGACCAGACCAGACAGTCAGACACACACCAGACCAGACAGTCAGACACACACCAGACCAGACAGTCAGACACACACCAGACCAGACCAGACAGTCAGACACACACCAGACAGGTAGACACACAACACACAGTCAGACACACACCAGACCAGACAGTCAGACACACACCAGACCAGACAGTCAGACACACACCAGACCAGACCAGACAGTCAGACACACACCAGACCAGACAGTCAGACACAAAACACACACCAGACAGTCAGACACACAACACACACCAGACAGTCAGACACACACCAGACCAGACAGTCAGACACACAACACACACCAGACAGTCAGACACACAACACACACCAGACAGTCAGACACACAACACACACCAGACAGGTAGACATAAACACACCTGTGTGATGCTCACACACTTCAGCAGGTGTTTAACTGGTGCTCTTTGCATGTCCGTCAAAAAGGACCGTTTTATTTATTTATTTATTATTTCAATGAAATGATTGCTCTATATTTTAGTTTGATAAGGTTTTTTATTTAATATTTTGTATTTTTAGAGGATTTTATGGTAGTAAATCATATTTCTGCAGTAATTATAAACCATTTATTCACTTTTTGAGTATGGAACTGAAAAAAAAAAAAATCCAACTAAAACGTTCATAAATCTTTGGACCACAGACTGAAGTTTGGTCTCTTTTTAAAGACGACACTTGGCAGATTATTGCTGAAGTGAAAAAAGTAAAAAAAGATATACAATTGTACATTTATTATAAAAAATGCACAAAAAAATATTTAAATTTTTTATATGAAATATATATTTTCCAAAACACGTTTTACTCTAAAACTTAGAGCCATAAAACTAACAAAGCTGTGTTCCAAATTTGAGGTTGACATCTCAAAAAATGAGATTGTGTTTGTCCGCAGTACCAAACGCTTCCACTAGAGGAAATTCATACAAATCCCATTTTTGAGCACAAATGTGACTTTTTTCAGGACCATTTAACATGTATGAATCATGTCCATGATTTTGTGTTGAATTATACTTATTTTATCTTTTTTTTTTATAATTCATACGTAGAATAAAGGGGCGGGGCCTGGTTAAAACTGGCGATTATGGTAAGCAGTGTGACTTTAATGTGTGTGTGTGAGTGTGTGTGTGTGTGTGTGTGCACCTCAGTCTCCTGCAGTCTGCGCCCGATCAGAGACAGAGACTCTCCCAGAAGCTGCAGGTGAGCGGCCGCATCGATCGGGTCCACGTCCGGGTCTCTGAGCGGAGAGAACGTGGGAGCGTTTGCCGATCCGTTCTGGACGGGAGTCACTGATGCTTCGGGTCTCTTCAACACCACGACTCCTCCTGCTGGCGTCACTGCACACGACTGATGACCTGACCGAACACCAACACCAAACATCACAGCGCTGACAGTGACATCAGTGGCTACGTGTACATGCAACCCAATAATCCGCTAGCAATCGGACTGGCGGTTCAATCGCACTGAAAAGCCGTCCTGTAAACACCTTGATCCGATTGAGCTCGACCCCAATGAAATCTTGATCGGATTGAAAGGTTTATTCCTTTTCTAATCCGATCGAGAGGACATGTAAACACTTGATCCGAAACTGAAAGGACCGCGCATGTGCAATGATGTAGAAATAACGTAATGACGAGTGACGCGCAGAACGAGCTGATGTTCCTGATGAATAAAGTGTCGTATAAATGTGTCCCGTCATCCTATAATCCTCGTTTCTCTGCGTGTGTGAAGTGGAGCCGGACAACATCCCACCAGTGCTGGGGTCAGAGTCTCATCCACAGACGACTGGTCTTGGGCATTTTTATATAATATATATATTACAACGGTTCATATGCTCATTGTCTCCAAATTATGACCAGAAATGGATGAATATTCTGCAGTTAAAAACAAATAAAGAAACAAATGTAGGATAATGGTTATTATGTGCAAACTCTGTAAATCTGTGGAGTGTGCGCATGTCAAAAAATATATTCTGATTAAAAGCTGGCGACATATAAACGCGCGCATCAACCCGATCACATGTTCAGAGTTCATGTAAACACTACGTTCAGATTCATCAATCGGAATGAATTCAGTCCGACTGAAACCAAAGGTGTGCGTGTGAACGCAGCCAGCGAGCTGAAGGGATCTGAGTGCTGACCTTTGACCCTGCTGCTGTCTTTGAGCGGTCGAGGCATCTGCTGCTGTTTGACGTGCTTGACGTGCTTGACGCTCTCTTTCAACTGCTTGCGCTGCAGGTACTCCGATCTCTCTCGCCACACCTGAAAACATGCATCCGTCAGCAAACACACTTCACACAGGTGCATGATGGGTAATGATGCTGTTTGCACCTGTTTGTCTCCCTCTGGCAGCTGCTTCCAGGCATCAGCGAGTCTTTTGCTCAGGTCCCCAAAATCTGAGTTCACATAAACACACACACAATAAATATTCACATACACTAGCGGTCAACAGTTTGTGGTCTACAACGTTTTTTATAGTTTCTGAAAGTCTCTTCTGCTCACCAAAGCTGCATTTATTTGATCAAAAATACAGTAAGAACTGTGAAATATTATTCCAATTTAAAACAGCTGATGTGAATATACAGTAAAGTGTAATGTATTCCTGTGATCAAAGCTGAATTTTCAGCATCATTACTCCAGTCTTCAGTGTCACATGATCCTCCAGAAATCTGAATAATATGATGATCTGATGATCAAGACACATTTATGATTATTATCAGTGTTGAAAACTGTTGTGCTGCTGCAGATTTTTGGGGTCATGGTTAATATTTAAAAGTTTTATTTAAATATAGAAATATTTTTACTCCGCAAGGATGCATTAAATTGATCAAAAGTGACAGTAAAGATATTTGTTACAAAAGATTATATTACAAATAAATGCGGTTCTTTTGAACTTTCTATTCATCAAAGAATCCTGAAAAATAAAATGTATGATGGTTTCCACAAAAATCTGAAGCAGCAAAATTGTTTTCATCACTATTTAAGTAACACTTTTCAAGTATACAATAATAAAGTACTTACAAATCATTTGTAAACTATTAGTTTACAGTTAATTCCTAATTTCTATATTGTAAATATATAGGCTATATACAAATCGTGAGTTCTTCATGCATTGTCACTGTAATTAACAAAATTATTATTGTTTAATTTGTAAAGAGTTTTTTTTTAATGCTTTGTATAGGAGATGTTAAAAAAAAAAACTTAATTATTCCAAACCCCAAATTGTTATGACCGCCATTGTAAAAATAAATGTTTAAAAGTTGATATTGTGGTTTGTAATTTCTCTCAGGGTGAATTTCCAGCAAAACTGCGACTGTGGCATACAGATCACTGTTAAAATAACTCAAGATTGCAAACAGCAAGCTCCAATCTGATTGGCTGATCTATTCAGAGCTTTACTCGAGATGCTTGAAAGTGTAAAAGGATAAGAGATCCTTGTGCATGTTTCAGGAGCAAACTAACTCAACTGTGTTTGCTCACACATGAGACTTTAAGCTGATAATCAAATATCTACATACAGAGACACAAACAGGCTGACTGATGAAGATGAAGAAGATGAACCCACCGAGGCCCGGCTCCTCCTCCAGAATGCTGTTTCTGTACTCCTTATAAAAGATCTGATACGCCGTCAAGACCTTCTTCTTCTGCGCACACACACACACACACACACACACACACACACACACACACACACGTGAGTGAGACGTCTCATCAGGCTCATCTGGCGTGTCAGTGGTTTCCTCACCTTGTCTTTGCTCTTGCGTTTCCCTCCTTCCTTATTCTTCCTCCTCTTCTCCTCGTGGCTGTGATGACCTGTGGTGAACGCGCTCCATTCTGTGCTGCCATTGGCTGAGAAGAGCGGCCAGAGGTCAAAGGTCAACACAAGAGCAGCACACCAACATTAAAGGTGCAGTGTGTGATTTTTAGTGGCATCTAGTGGTGAGGTTACGAATTGCACCCAACAGAAGTTACGGTGGCCGACCGGAAGTGATGTCGTCGTCTGAGACGGCAGAGAGTAGCCAGTTAAACAATGAGGTTTCTTTACAAAGATAAATTAAGAAATTATTATTACTTAATTACTCAGTAAAACGATGTTATTGCGAATATTATTATTACTTGTTCATCATTGTGTCAGTGTTTTTTTCGCTGACTTTAGCTTTAGCTTCTTATCATGAAGAACAACATAGTGACGAAACGCGTTTGTCCACTCAGGGCCACCGTAGAAACATGTTGATGTAAGGAGACCCGCGGTGTGTGTAGAAACATGTCGGTGTAAGGAGACCCGCGGTGTGTGTAGAAACATGTCGGTGTAAGGAGACCCGCGGTGTGTGTAGAAACATGTTGGTGTAAGGAGACCCGCGATGTGTGTAGAAACATGTCGGTGTAAGGAGACCCGCGGTGTGTGTAGAAACATGTTGGTGTAAGGAGACCCGCGATGTGTGTAGAAACATGTCGGTGTAAGGAGACCCGCGGTGTGTGTCACCTCATTCTAAGGTAATACAACCACAACGGTTCATGAAGTAAGGTCTTTATACACCACTGAGAACATGGTTATGTGTATGATATTGCATTTCTGTCAACAGATCCTCCTAAATATTACACAGTGCACCTTTAAAACACACAGAAGCGTTTAGTTTGTACCTGCTGTTATCCTCTTGGCTGATTTACTGCTGTGTTTCTTCTCACGCGGCCGGTCTCGCTCTTTCTTCTTCTTGCTCTTTTTGCTCTTCTTCTTCTTCCTGCTGCTGTGTTGAGACGAGGCATCGTGGATCAAGAGTTTCCCCCCTTCACTGTCGTCAGCGGAGGACGACCCGTTGCTGTCGGCCCCGTCATGACATCCTGATAGACACAATCATCATTAAAGCAAACACTTAGGTTGATCAAACTCTTGTTGCGGAGAACGGTGTTTTCACACATAATGAATACCTTTTATCAGGCATTGCATTTGGCTATATATTTAAACATGAATAAAAGCAACTTTGTCATAGATTAGATTTTATTTTGTATTTAAAATGTTGAATATTCTTGCTCAACTAACTGGTAAACAGTCTTCAACTGATCCTTAGATCTCACTCTGCCTCTCTCTGACATTTTCGCACAACTGGCGTAACTGCGCAAACCGAAAAAGTTAAAGATTTTAGGGTCAAAATGCTTGTGTTCATGCATACATTCATAGAAAACAATGCCTCTAATAAAACTTTCCTGAGATCGTGGATGATGCGTGTTCCATCCGCACAATGCTGGAAAGGGAAGCCAAAGCGTCTCGATCGCCCCCCGGTGGCTGGTCCCAGTATAGCTCATAAACCCAGTCTCGATCGCCCCCCGGTGTCTGGTCCCAGTATAGCTCATAAACCCAGAGTCTCGATCACCCCCCGGTGGCTGGTCCCAGTATAGCTCATAAACCCAGTCTCGATCGCCCCCGGTGGCTGGTCCCAGTATAGCTCATAAACCCAGAGTCTCGATCGCCCCCCGGTGGCTGGTCCCAGTATAGCTCATAAACCCAGAGTCTTGATCGCCCCCCGGTGGCTGGTCCCAGTATAGCTCATAAACCCAGAGTCTCGATCGCCCCCCGGTGGCTGCTCCCAGTATAGCTCATAAACCCAGAGTCTCGATCACCCCCCGGTCGCTGGTCCCAGTATAGCTCATAAACCCAGAGTCTTGATCGCCCCCCGGTGGCTGGTCCCAGTATAGCTCATAAACCCAGAGTCTTGATCGCCCCCCGGTGGCTGGTCCCAGTATAGCTCATAAACCCAGAGTCTTGATCGCCCCCCGGTGGCTGGTCCCAGTATAGCTCATAAACCCAGAGTCTTGATCGCCCCCCGGTGCCTGCTCCCAGTATAGCTCATAAACCCAGAGTCTTGATCGCCCCCCGGTGGCTGGTCCCAGTATAGCTCATAAACCCAGAGTCTTGATCGCCCCCCGGTGGCTGGTCCCAGTATAGCTCATAAACCCAGAGTGTCGATCGCCCCCCGGTGGCTGGTCCCAGTATAGCTCATAAACCCAGAGTGTCGATCGCCCCCCGGTGGCTGGTCCCAGTATAGCTCATAAACCCAGTCTCGATCGCCCCCCGGTGTCTGGTCCCAGTATAGCTCATAAACCCAGAGTCTTGATCGCCCCCCGGTGGCTGGTCCCAGTATAGCTCATAAACCCTGAGTCTCGATCGCCCCCCGGTGGCTGGTCCCAGTATAGCTCATAAATCCAGTCTCGATCGCCCCCCGGTCGCTGGTCCCAGTATAGCTCATAAACCCAGAGTCTTGATCGCCCCCCGGTGGTTGGTCCCAGTAAAGCTCATAAACCCTTGATATCGCGGCTCAACTTCACGTTCACTACTGCGCAATATAATTCTTAAATATATAGATGCATGTGTGTGTATTTATATATACAAAATAACTATACACAGTACACACACATTTTATGTAAACACAAATCTTTTCACAGCCCTAGTCTATGGTATCTCCTCACCTTCTAGCTCCACCTCCTCGCCCACCACAGGAAGCCCCTCCCGCACCACCTGTGGCTGCTTCCTGGAGGAGGCGGAGTCTCGGGGGTCCTTCCTGTAGGAGGCGGAGTCTCTGATGTCCTTCCTGGAGGAGGCGGAGTCTCTGGGGTCCTTCCTGTAGGAGGAGGCGGAGTCTCTGATGTCCTTTCTGCAGGAGGCGGAGTCTCTGATGTCCTTCCTGCGCTCTTTAGACGAGGGGAACACCGTCTCTGTGCCCACCGCAGTGGGAGAGGTGATGGCCTGAAGGAGACCCATCGCTGTCTGAGGAGACCCCGCCGGCTCAACAGGCGTCAGGAGCGAGCGCTGGCTCTCCGAGGGACGCTTCTTCTTTTTGTGGTGAGATCCGGAACTGTGATGATCTACACAAGAGAGAAATTAACAACTCAACGCTAGGCTTGCTACGATAGACGGTGTTCAGAAGCAACACCGGTTACATCACTTGCCCCCCGCGGCACCTCCCCCATTTTGTCGATTTAAAAAAATATATGTTTTTGTTCAATTAGAGAACAGACACTACAATTAAAAACTGAACGGTGTCTACTTAATAAATCATGAGCCGAACGAAAGTCGCAGAACAGATCAGCAGCTGGAGTCAGATTTCATGAATCACGAGAGCGAGGAGCTGACGATGATGACGGAGTGGTCATTGTACTGTTTTGTTGTTGTGTTTTTCATTAAGAATAATAGGCTAATGAACTTCCCATTCAAGCAACCCGTCCCCGAATTGGCACTAATTTGAAAGCGAAACTAAAATGCGCATGTGTCACTGGACACGGGAATAAACGTTTTCAGTTCCCATAATAATGACAGATTTTACGAACATTGACATGGTTACTAAACTGAATAATAACACTATTGTCTTTATAGAGCTGCTTTACAGCATAATTTGAATGTAGTACTAGTATTTGAGTTTATTGCCGTATCAGCATTACCGGTTATTACATGGCAGATACATATTAAACTTTTAATAACATATTATCATAATAACAATATAATGAAAACAAACTTAGACCAAAAAAAAGTACATGTACAAAATGAGTGCAATTCTATAAAATATTATTAAAATGTACTTGTGCTAAGAAATTGTAAAAAAAAAATAATAATAATAATCTGGACCCATAAATAAGTCCTTAAAAGTTTGTCCTCATAAAAAGCGCTCTGTTTTATAACATTAAAGACTGGGCACTGGGCAGTCCAAAAGAATATGTTTTATAGACAAGTTGGCACTACAATATTCATAAATTGAATATCTCATATTTGATTTGTTTGCATCACTGATCCTCTTATTATCCTGTTTGTTACTGTGAAGCTGCTTTGAAACAATATAAATTGTATAAAGCACTATAGAAATGAAGCTGATTTGTTCAAGACGTACCATGATTCCTGAGGTGATGATATATGCTTCTGAGGGACTAACTCTGAATCCTAAATCGCAGAACTACATTACCCATAATCCTGAAAAGTGATCCGCCAATCAAATCAAGTCGCTGTTACGCCTACTCTGATAAAGTGCTGTGAATTGAACTGAGTCAGTCACCTGACAAGTCATGTCAGCTTTATTTCTATAGCGCTTTATTCAAAACAGATTATTTTTAAGCAGCTTCACGGTAATAAACAGGAAAATAATGATCAATGATGCAAACAGAATTCAACTCTATTTTAAAAGCAGCTCTTAAATAGACAATAGTGCCATTATTCTTCTGAAGTCGGTTCAGTATTGATTCAGTTCAGTTCAATAACTGTGTAAAGTCAATCTATTATGAAATGAGTTCAATTCAGCTATAATCTAAAATAATTTAGTTATAACGTTCATAAATGTTGATGTTGCTGAAAGTCGAATCAGCTATAAAACAGTTCTACAGAAAACAGTGATGTCATCATCCAAATCCTATAAAGTTCTCATTTGAGTGTAACAGTCGAATCAATAATATTACTGTATATTAAGTGTCTTTTAAACCCCAAATAAGCATAACCAGAGGCGACAGTGGCAAGAAACCCAAACTCCATCAGATGACAGAAACTATCAAACTACTGATTAACTTACGTTTATATACTTTATGTATAATCATTTGTAATTCTTCATGGGATAAGTAATTAATTCCCTTGTTCAATAACAGACAAGGTAGTAATTCAAGCTCAAAGTTTCTGGAATATCGCTGGAGAAAATTAATGGGGGAAAAATAACTTATAGAATTGAAAGGCGAGCGACTAAAGAAATGACTGCAGTCACGCCGTACCTCTGTAGAAATTATCCTCATAATGCTTCTTTTTCTTGTGAAACTCGCTGACAGGGTAGAAGTCATCAGCGTCCTGTAGAGAGCAGAGATCAGTTTCTACACAACACACACTGATGATGAGGATGATGATGGTGTCAGTGATGCGGTACCTTCAGGCGTTTCTTGGAGGTCTTGCGAACCTCCGCGTCGATGATCTCTTCTTCTCTCAGCAGATCTTTGTAGGATCTTCTTTTTTCTCTCTGACTGCGGCCGGCGACC